>NW_005366214.1:4130966-4148008 GCF_000412655.1 Myotis brandtii
GCCCCGTGCCGCCGAGATTGCGCTGCCTCCGCGTCTCTCCTGGTGCCGTGGAGCTTCCGCGTCGCCGGGCTCAGCCTTTTCCTGCGGCTGCGGGTGGGGGAGGAGGAGGCGCTTCTGCCCGTTGTTTTCTCTCCGGGTCGGCTGGACTGGCTGGACTGGCTGGACTGGGCGGGCGCCCTCAGCACCTTAAGCTGTTAGCGGGCTCCCGGGGATACCTTGCGAAATAGTGAGCGCATCCCCCCGCTTTATGAGAGAGAGATCCCTTCTGCGGACGGGAGCTGCGTATGTCTACTTGCTGAAGTTGTTTATCCACTACTATTCACTCTCCGGGGGTTTTGAAGTGGTAAAATTTGAGATTGTCAACGAAGAGAACACCTGGACCTCTATAAATTTAAGAAAAAAGTTTTTATTTGGGTCAAATTGAGGACATGCCCGAGAGAAGAACTCTGAGAAGCCTTAAAACTGTGCTTTAACTTGGAAGCGTGAGGGCTGCTTGTATAGGTAGAGTGAGCGAGAAGTACATACATTTCAGAGATTAATATTTCACACCAGGTGGAAAGGATGTACAGATAAGGTTGGGTCGTCCCCCTCTTGTCATCGGGGAATCTGAAAATAGAGTTTGGAAATACTTATTCTTCAAGGCAAACTTTTTTCAGGATGCAGAAAGAACAGCACTGCTTTCTATCATTTATTTTTCATGTTGAAACTGTTGAAAAGTATATGTGATTATCCCCATGGAATATGCCCAGTAAGGAATTTGAAAGGCTATATTCTCCTTTGGTTACTGATTTTTAGTGAGAGCAGTTAAAACATCCTTTCTTTCTCCACATAATCTAGAGTTCAGTCCTACTTACTTACTGGAATAGTAAAGGTATAAAGCCGGAAAGAACTAAATTGGCATTTTGCCTGGAGAAGGGTCATTATTGGCATACTAAGGGGGCATTCTGCATGTCCCACCTGTATCTGTGCCCTGCTTAACATTCATTAAATACAGTGTGCTTGGCTCTTTACAGATGTGGCCTTTATTTTTCACAAGGACTCGTACAAAGTAGGCTTTGCGAATCTTATCTTCCAGGTAGGGAAACTAATATTCAGAGAAATTTAATGACCTGCCCAAAGTTGGGCTTTGGATTCATAAGGGCTGGGGGAAGTGGGGTTCCCCTGGACCAAGTTTCCAGTAGGAAAAGATTCATAGGTTTGCTTGGAAATGAGAACTACTATGCTTTTAAAATGGGGCCAGGAGAGAAGGGAAGCAGTATTGCTTTTGTGAGGGTGAAAATTGGTTCTTGGGGACCGAAAAAAATCTTAGAGGGTCCCTCCAAAGCTAAAATCTACCCGACAAAATCTTATTCTTTAGTATTTCATTTCTCTCATTCTTTTTCATTGGGGGGTGGAGTGAAACATATGCAACTGACATTATTGAGTTCATGCAAAATACACTACACATAGCAAGGGCAATGCTACAAAACTATGACAAATTGATGGCTGTGATTGGCAGACTCTCTCTTGATGGTTCGCTCCATCCATCTCAGCAGATGGAATGCATGTGCCTACTGGCTGCTTTGTGGATGTTTGTGTTTGATCCTCAATGCTTTCATATACACACACACACACACACACACACACACACACATATATATATTTTATTGATTTCAGAGAGGAAGGGAGAGAGAGAAAGATACAGAAACATCAATGATGAGAGAGAATCATTGATGGGCTGCTTCCTGCACACCCCACACTGGGGACCGAGCCTGCAACCTGGGCATGTGCCCTTGGCCAGATTCGAACTGGGGACCTTTCAGTCCACAGGCCGATGCTCTACCCACTGAGCCAAACCAGCTAGGGCTCCTCAATGCTTTTGAATTCACTTGGATTTGAGAAGTACGCAAAAATAGTTTATATTTTGTTACTTAATTCTACAAAAAATATTCAACTGCTCATTATGTCAAGCATTGAAAAGGAGAAATGTTGACAATATCTAGCAGTCAGTTAAATTAAAAGTTATTTTCACATATCAAGTAAAAGTTAAAAGTTAATGTTACTAAACATAACTTTTAAGAAATTTATTTAATTTCTTTCAGTGTTTTACTTTCGGTGGAAAAATAACAATTTTGGAAGATTTTAATTACATTGCTCTTATATAGTTACATAATTTGCATATGTAGGTTGATACATTAACATTTATCTAAGTAAACACATTACATTAAAAGTTATCCAGCAAATACAGATGTAAAAGTTAAGTTAAATGTTAATTTTTAACTTTTAAATTTAGCTATTCTTACTGAAGAGTAACCTTGATAGAACTCCTTATGTACAGGACATAAACAGATACGTAGTATATCAGTGGAATTCAAATTCTAGGGGGGAGTTATTAGGAAAAAAATGATTTACAGGACTCCTGGGGGTAGGGGTGATACTGAAAAAAAGTTAAAGGAATATGGGGTAGACTCAGGTTCCAAAACAGCTCAGACTGGGTAGACCAAAGTGAAAAAAAAATTATCCTCCTTATCTTCTCTGGAGAGTTAGTTTTTGTTAGTTGAAAAATAAACAATGTACTCACACGATAGAAAATTAAAAATACAAAAGGTTATACAGTGAAAACTAAAGCTCTTGCTTTCCCAGCCTCCTCCCCCAGCTAGCCAGTCCGCCTCCCTGGAGGCCACCACCATTTCCTACCTGTTATGTACCCTTGTGGAGAAATTCTCTGCATTTCCAGGCATATCTCTCTCATGATGACATTTAAGGGTGACTAATTTTAGATTCTGCACCTTAGTCCAGGGAAAAATCTATGGCATAAGTCCAGAGTAGAGAAAGTCTCAGCAGCAGCACATGTGGGGAAAACTCAGGTTTTAGTTGACAGTAACCTAAATATGTGTCAACTGTGAACTGAATGCCAGAAAAATTAGGCAAGCCCAGGAGATATTTAGTGTGTTGAAGCAACAAACGGCAAACAACAACGGATGTCTTCTATAATCCGTGTCAGCCTCTGTGCTGGGCACTGGGGATCCAGCGATGACTGCTCCAGCCACTGTCCAGGCCCTCGCACAGCCTGTCTTCTGGGGAACAACCGAAGCAATTTAGTCATCTTACCCTGCTCTGAACTGTACAGACCCCCCGGGGGAATCCTGTGTCCTGCTCTGGTCAGCTCCTTTCAATAGAGCGGGACGTTGACCAACTAGAGCTTGTGCCGAGGGGTGTGAGCGGAAGAGTGAGGTAACCTGATGCCATGTCATCTGAGGGAGGGTAGCAGAAATTGGAGGTGTTTATGTATTCTGTAGCCTTAGAGAAGCAAGAGGAGAGGACTTAAGGAGGACATAACAGCTGACTTCAAAGAAATGAGGGATTGTCATGTGCAAGACAGGCTTGAGTTATTCTTTCCGATGCCTCAAGGCGTCAGGTGCTGGCGGGTAGAAGTTAAAGGTATATCATCACATCACTGTTAGAATCCTTGAACTCCTTGAATGATTAGACTGGTCCAAACAAGGAGCAAATGCCTCGGAGGTAACTAGCTTCCTCATCCTGTGAGGGAATGAAGTTGAGACTGGCCAACCTGGGGAGAGAATTCGCAAACTGGGTTTGGGGGTGAACTGTAAGTTTCCTTCCAACCTCGAGAATCTGCTTTCAGAGGCTTTTTAGGGAGACCGCTGTGTATGCCAGAATTGGCAAATAAAAGTTAGTGCTAAAAAAAGATTTTCTTCGTCAGGAAGGTTCCAGAACTGCAGGTGGACTAAAGTAAATCATTGGATTTCAATAATATTTGAATATTGGTGTAAAATAAAATCTTTGTTAGTCCTATGCTAATTAGTAAATAGTTATTATAAACAGACTATATTTACCCTAGAGTCTGAGAATTGCAGAACGTTGGGACAATCAGTAGTCGGTGAATGGATAAATGACTATCTGAATTAGACATTTTTATATTCCTGAGAAAGTCCTTTAGGAGGTGGCTCAGTTGTGCCTTTCCAGGAAAGCATATTACATGATGGGAAAGCATTGTAGGCTAGACATGGTATTTGGGATGTTTCCATCCTCAGTTCAGATATTTACGTGAAACCTCTTTCCTGAGGACAAGTTGCTTTTTCTTGAATGGCTGAAAATAGTTGGGTTGTAAAACATTGGTTATATTAAAATGCGGGCACCATAGTCTAGTGGTCAGAGTGTGGACTTCGGAGCTAGATGTACCTGGGCTCATCTCCCAGCTCTGCTAGGGCTCTTGGGTGTTTGCTCTACGGTTATTTATATTACAGTGTGCTAGGCACTGAGGACCTAGCAAGGAACAAGGCAGATAGGGTCTCAGCCTTAAGGGAGTTTGTAGTCCAATGCGGTAAATTAATTTCTGTAAACCTCAGTTTCCTTTTTTATAAAATTGAGATAATTCTTACTTCATAAGGTTCTTCTGAGGATTTTAATAAGGTAATGCAAACACATAGGAAGTAATGAACAAAATGGTAAGCGGTTACAGTTAGTAATCCCATGGCCCCTGGCTGGAGAAATTGGGACACACAAGTTACTGAGTGAATATCTTATGTTTTGGTTTTAAAACACCTATTTTTTTTAAAGACTTTTAGCAATGATTACAATGGACATTTGATTAAGCACTGGGTATGAGTCACACACTGCTCTGAGAACACTACAGGTTTTAACTCATTCCTCTCAACAGTTCAGTGGAGGAGTTCTTATTATTAATCCCATTTTCCAGTTGTAGAAAATGAAGGTTCCGAGTTCTCACACAGGAGCATTTCACTGTTGTGTGTGGTGGAGCTGGGATTAGAACCCTGGCAGTTTCTGGAGCTCAGACTGTCAACCTAACAGGTTGTAGAATTGCTTGATGAAAATAGTAAACTAGTTTCCTGATTTTTAATGTTTCTAATAGAAAACCAGAAATGCACATGTTAAGTGATTCCTGGCTTAACTATTTTTTAAATAAATAACACATTTTGATGAGTAAGGCACACGGGAATGTTGCATCACAGTGACTCGACACTTTCAGAGAGACAAGGCTCTCATCTCCTTCATTGTAAACAAGTTTTTTTTCATTGGACAAAAGGATAAATCACTCATCATTGCTTTATTATTGTAACATTTTTATTTAATGAGAACATGATTGGGCAAGCAGAGTATAGCATTTCATCTCGCTGTCATGCATTTCATAGTGGGTGAACCACTGGCTTCTCCTAAGATGAAAGCGCAGGCATTTGGGGGAATATTTTTACAAAATAACCTTTACTTGATAGGCATCAGATATGATTGACAGAGGGGGAACATATGACTTTCAAAGTCCAGGGTGGTTTCGCCATACCATACCATAGAGTAGGACTTAGCATATTCAGATTCATTATCAATACCTCCATTGCAAGAAATTAGAATAATAGAATTGACAACTGGATAGGACCTTTAGTAATCATCTTAATCTGAATCCCTCGTTTTATGGAGAAGGAAAGTGAGAAAGTGAGTCTAGGCAGACTTTCTATTTACTTAGCCTTACTTTTTCTCCATCAAATACATAGATGAGTAGAGCCTTGAAGTCAGACCATGGAGTTATAAGGTTTACCTTGAAGTAAAGTTTGGAAAACTCACCCAAGAGTCTGAATACACAAAATAAAAGAATTGATAACTGTTACCAATATGATTTATATTCATGCTTTTTTTTAATTGCGTAGGAGTTGTTTTCTTAGGATATTTAATAAAAAAAATTAAAAATCACTTTATTGAGGTATGATAATCATATAAAAGTTCACATAGCCCAGTTGGTGTGGCTCAGTGGTTGAGCCTCGATCCATGAACCAGGAGGTCATGGTTCAATTCCCAGTCACGGCACAAGCCCAGGTTGCAGGCTCCATCCCTGTAGCGGGCGTGCAGGAGGCAGTCGATCCATGATTCTCTCTCATCATTGATGCTTCTATCTCTCCCCCTCCCTGAAATCAATAAAAACATATTTTTTAAAAAATGCACATAGTTTTACAAACAACTTGAGTGTGGGGAGAAGTATACATCTGTGAGACTATCACCATAATATCAAGGCCATAAACAATATTTAAAATTTTAAGTTCCACACATTATATATTCATAATTAGGGGTATTATTTAAAATACTTTTTTGGGGGGATAACCTCTGGATATGGGTGTAATCCATAGCTTATTTTCTCCCCTCACTCCTTACTCCTTTCTCAATAGAATGGGAGCTGACGGACATGGTGGTGTGGGTGACTGGCGCATCCAGTGGTATTGGTGAGGAGCTGGCTTACCAGCTGTCGAAACTAGGAGTTTCTCTGGTGCTGTCTGCCAGGAGAGAGCATGAGCTGGAAAGGGTGAAGAGAAGATGCCTTGGTAAGTAAATCTGAAACAGCAATAAATCAGAATCCAAACTCAAATACAGTTCGGGGAATTTCAGCAGTAAGACTGGGATTTTCCTGGGCAGTATACTCTGGTTCCAAATGCTCCAAGTGTTTTGACCCAAATCCTCTTCCCTTTGGCATCTCTTAATTAGCTGCCCTTGTCTTTTTCTTCCCTTTTTCTGCCCTTTTTCTGCTGCCTTTCTACTTTTTTTTGCATTGCCTCTTGGCATTAGGGAGTGACCACCAATTCTCTCAAATGTTGATGGATTTTTAGAAATCACATAAATGTCTTATATTTTTGACTTAAAGAAGGAATAGTTTGGTTCTTATGTATGACACACATGTTAAGCACAGAAATTTAATTAGAAAGGATCCTGACACATTCTGCTAAAATGTCAGATATTGAAGTCATATAGGATGATATAAAATTTTTGTTATAAAGGATGAAGTTTAAAAAATGCAACTTGAGACAATATTTTTCATATTGCTATATATTGCAACAATATTTATTTTTGTTTGTGTTTTAACGTAGTTATGTTCACATTGAAAGCAGCCTTAAGTAATAAAGTTATAATTTCTCGTGGACACTTAGTATCTAAACCCAGATAATTTTGAATTTTCCAGCAGACCATTTTTTTGGTCATCTACCTATCATTCTTTAGAAACCTTTCTTTCACTTTGCTGATGGAACTAACCACCCAGAAATGAGTCAGTTGCAAAATCTACTAGGTTTCAGGACACTGAGTTCAAAGGCCTCTGGTGTTTCTGCCCTGGGCCATTTCTTTCTTTGCTTTTGTTGTTTGTTTTGTTTGTTAATCCTCACCTGAGTTTATTTTTTCTATTGATTTTGAAAGTGAAAGCGAGGGAGGTGGGGGAGGAACATTGATGTGAGAGGCACACATTGATTGGTTGCCTCTCACATGCACCCTGTCTGGAGCTGGGAAGTGAACCTGCAACCCAGGTATGTGCCCTTGACCAGGAATTGAACCTGTGACCCTTTGGTGTGCAGCCAGTGCTCTACCCACTGGGAAACACCTGCCAGGGCTGGGCCGTTTCTTATGGTAGTTGCTCTTCCACTGTCGAGACCTGCAATTCCTGTACTGGCAAAAATGAATCGTATCAGCATTTCTTAGTTGGAATGAAGCTGATTGTTTTCCTTTTATCTGTCAGACAACTGGTGCAAACTTTTCTCTTTCTTTTAAAATAGTTAATGTTTTACAATTTACTCCTTTGCCCATAAAGCTTTTACATATCTCTCTACTTGCTTGTTTTTTCTTACTGGCACTACTTATTGTATTCCAAGGTTAGAGTTCACAAGAAAAATAATTTTTTTTTAATGAACAGAAATAGAAAGGGCTGTACAGTCCAACATGTTTCCTGGTTGGGAATTCCAGGATTATGTATTTTTCCTTGTGTGCCTCCTGGGATCCTTAGCCTCTGGAAGGAAGCTTTTATGTGTCATGTCACCAGAGGGCTCTGAGCTTCTTCCTGATCTTGAGCATAAACTTTGTTTTTCAATGTGTGTAAAAGAGCAACTAACTTTGTGAACTTTTCATAAAACAAAAGTGCCTCTGTACTTTAAAGAAATTGCTCCCAAAATTTTTCTAAAATTTTATTGATTTCAGAAAGGAAGGGAGAGGGAGAGATAGAAACATCAGTGATGAGAGAGAATCACTGATTGGCTGCCTCCTGCACACCCTCTCCTGGGGATCGAGGCCCAAACCCAGGCATGTGCCCTGACCTGGAATTGAACCATCACCTCCTGGTTCATAGGTCAACACTCAACTGCTGAGCCACATGGACCTGGCCCTCGCAATTTTTTTTTTTTTTAGCATGTACTGTCTTGACTTCTTCTAGAGTCTGTTCCAACATTAGACTGTTTATATACAAGTTGAGGAGAGCTCTTCTATTTCCTGTGTACCCAGCCAGCTTTTATCCGATAAGATGTTGCCACATTACCACCAGTCCTCTTCTTGATCACTGAGAAACTCTTCCGCAGAACCACTCAGAAATGAGTTTGTTGCCAAGTCTGGTTGTAGGATGGGTGTTAATGCAAGTAGCAAAGAGCTTGATTGAACTGTTGCATGACTTCCACGCTAATTTTTAGTGTCTTTATTTAGAGAATGGCAATTTAAAAGGAAAAGACATACTTGTTTTGCCCTTTGACCTGGCTGACATAAGTTCACATGAAGTGGCGACCAAAGCGGTTCTGCAGGAGTTTGGTAAAGTAAGTAGCATTTTGAATTGACATGTTTTGCTTTGAAGTAGCTGCAAAGAGATTCCCATTTGTGGTGCTTTCATTAAAAGGGCTTTAGGCAAATGGGTCCATGCAGTGAGATCAAGGCCCATGAGTTGGGCTTTTTAATCTCTGAGTTGTTGGCTTTGTGAAATTAGTACTTTTCATACCTTAACAAGTATTAACTCCTCCTTGTAGAACAAAAGAAGCTAAAAATTCAGTGCCTTTTATTTATTTTTTATTTTTAATTTTTAAAAAATATATTTTATTGATTTTTTACAGAGAGGAAGGGAGAGGGATAGAGAGTTAGAAACATCAATGAGAGAGAAACATCCATCAGCTGCCTCCTGCACACCCCCTACTGGGGATGTGCCCGCAACCAAGGTACATGTCCTTGACCGGAATCGAACCTGGGACTCTTCAGTCCACAGGCCAACGCTCTAGCCACTGAGCCAAACTGGTCAGGGCACCTTTTATTTTTATGACACTACTTTCCATAAAGAGTCACCTAAAATAGAAATTTAATTCCATGGATGAATTCTAATTTTTATTTTATATTTTTATTACTGACTCTGAAAATACACCAGTCTTTTCCAGTGATTCTTCAAGTTATCAATCTAAGTAACCACCCCTAGGGATTCCATCAATCCATCGACAGGTCATCACCAAAGTGCCTCTTTTCTAATTGTATTGTCTAGATCGACATTCTGGTCAACAATGGTGGAAGATCCCAGCGTTCTCTGTGTGTGGATGCCAGCATGGATGTTTACAAGGAGCTGATAGAGCTTAACTACTTAGGAACCGTGTCCTTGACAAAGTGTGTTCTGCCTCACATGATCGAGAGGAAGCAAGGAAAGATTGTAACTGTGAATAGTGTTATGGGTATCATGGCTGCGCCCCTTTCCAGTGGATATTGTGCAAGCAAACATGCTCTTCGGGTAAGTCTGCTCAAACAAACTTTGATAGAACTGACCTGAATGTACATGGGGGGATATGGCCATCGCTGTAAGAGGTCATTGGAACTGGGCAGTGATGTGGAGAGACAGAGAGAACCCCAAGGAGACCTTTGATAGAAGACATTCCCAGAAAATGCTAAAAAAGACTTGAGCCTCACATGCCTCTTTGTAATTCAACAAACATGTATTGAGTACCTACATTGTGTCATACACTGCCAACAGATCCTGGGAATATAAAGATGAGATATGGTTCCTGCCCTCAAGAATTATAGTCTAGTCAATATGTCACCCTTCCCCTTCTCCTCATTTCTACCATATCTTCTTGGCAAATTTGGGGTCTACTCCTCACTTCTTTACATACTTCAGGATGTAGTTTTCCTCCCCATTTCTGTGACTTATTTTTCCTTTCCCCTTTTAGGTGGGTTTATCTTACCTGGTCTAAACATATATATATATAAGCATGTCAGAAATAGGAACTACCCACTAGATGTTTAGCCTTGATCTTCATATCCCTTGCTAGGTTTAGCTTTGACTCAATTTACCTTGGGTGCATTGGAAGAAGAAAATCTAGTCAAGGCAGAGGCTAGGAGAAAAGCTTGGTTTGGTTTGCTTAACTTATGAGATGTGAATATTAGAAACGTATGAATTTTTAATGTTGGCTAAGAGTGGATATGAAGAAATGTTATTAAACTGCAACATGGAACAAATTAGATCATAAGGCCAAGAGGAGAAGAATGATTAAAGGAGACACACGATTTATAATTAATGCTGTTGAAGGTCAGTTTACATAGAATGTTTCACTGTTGGAATAATGAGATGAATAGCTGACTGATCATTAGCTTCATGAAAATTTGAAGCTTTAGTTCCTTAGGACGTCCTTTCTGTTGTGAAAAGTAGACAGTTGAAGAGAGTGATGAAATGGAATGCTACACTGATGATTTCCTCATATCTGGCACTATAAGGTATCAGTCACTTCCTGCAGAGCAGTTGGGCAAGTCTCGGGCTGGTAGATGAGGGAAAGCAGCTACACCATCTGTTTGGCACCAAGTATCTCATAAGACATGCAGGATGTTTTCAGTCAGATAATATGAGGTGTTTGGCCTGCCCTCCAAGACTCACTGTTTTGTTACTGGATTTGATGCTCTGACACCATGTGGCAGATTGAGACTAGTTGCTTATACCAGTAGCTGAACTCTGAAACCAGAAGGCTCTTTGAAGAGCACGTTTCCTTCCCCGATGCCCAGCAAGCTGTAGAGTGAACTTGTTTATCAATGAAACGTTCACACGCTATACTAGATGTGATTTCAAACAAGGAGAGGTGCTGATGTTTGATGTGTTGGCTCTCATGGTGTTTGTCCTCTCTCCTCTTTGCTAAAGCGGGGCGGAAAGCTAAGGGTTTGGGAGTTCACTTAGCCCTTTTCCCTGTCCATCTGAGTTAGGCACTGTGTGTGTCTCTGACAGCATGGATCCTCACAGGCCCTATTTGTTAGAGGTCAGCATTAAGGGCTGGTAAAACTATTTAATGTTGTTGGATCACAGATAAATGTACCCTGGGTTAGCTGTTTAGGCTTTTCAGTAGTGAACTCAGCTTCTAGTGTTGGACCATTTCCTAAATTAGGAAAAGAGATTAGGGAAAGATGTTTACTCCCTGTTTGGGTTAGAAATGGCCAGTATCTTTAAGTCTAGAGCAGTGGTTCTCAACCTTCTGGCCCTTTAAATACAGTTCCTCATGTTGTGACCCAACCATAAAATTACTTTCGTTGCTACTTCATAACTGTAATGTTGCTACTGTTATGAATCGTAATGTAAATATCTGATATGCAGGATGGTCTTAGGCGACCCCTGTGAAAGGGTCGTTCGACCGCCAAAGGGGTGGCGACCCACAGGTTGAGAACCGCTGGTCTAGAGGGTCTTTACCACCCAGAAAAGATGGATGTTGGCTGAAACTAATTGTCTGTTAAACTAGTAATAAATAGAAAAAGTTGAATTTTTCCTTGAGAGTTTGTTAAGTACTAATCCCTCTCACTCCCTCTTGCCCCAATATGGGCACCTTAAACCACCTTGAGAGATAAAAAGAAACCAAATCTGAGTGATTTTCAGTGGAAAACATGCACCCCTTTTGGAGTGGGGACATGGGGACTGGTCTCAGGAGGGTGTATCAGAATCTCCAGGGGGCAGTTTTTCACCTATCCAGTGCTTGCCTACCCTAAAAATCACTGATGGCATGATCCACCACTTCCAAACAGTGAGCCACTCATACCCGGAAAGAGCTGAGAATGCTATTCTTGATTGCCTCCAGTCTTAAGGTTAAAAATGGCTAATAAGATTGCACAATTACATTTCCTGTGCTTTATTCAGGCATTTCAGAACATATTTTATAATGTGCTGCTTATTGTCCTTCATAGTCAAAGACAAGTAATTTCACGAGATATGTCTGTATTTATTTTATATGCTTTATTTTATATTAGGGTTTTTTTAATGGCCTCCGAACCGAACTTGCCACGTACCCAGGTATAGTAGTTTCTAACATTTACCCAGGACCAGTGCAATCAAATATTGTGAAGAACTCCCTACGTAATGATACCACACAGGTAAACTTTTCTCGTTGGGGTATAATTTGAATGGTTTCATAGTCATATGTAGGTTTTGTATCACTGTGCCTCAGGTTTTCATGTTAGAACTGCTTATGACTTATTTATACACCTTAACTCATAGCATTAGGAAAATTGTTAAGGTTAGCTGATAGTGTTTTAGCAGCCAGTTTTAATAAAGGCTAAAGAAATTGCTGAGATAGTACTGGTAAGTGACCCACTATTATGTGATTTAAAAAACCCAGTTTCTATAAATTCATAAATTATAGCAACACTGAGTGGTTCTGTGTGGCTGAATTTCAGTATATTAACCTGACTGGGCTTTTAAAGAGGAATCCCAGTGAAGGAGCTTAGAAAAACACTTTTGATAATTTTATTTTAGCCTCACCCAAGTCTGTGTTTTCCTCAGCTCAGATTACACATCACAAAGTGATTTATCAAATGAATAGCACACGTCTCACGAAGAATCCAGTGTCACTCAATAATACCAAAATCCCTCTAAAAACCATGACATTTTCCTTCTTCATTAAGATCTATTTCTACTGAGACATAAGTCTGTATATGCTTCTATGTAAATGTTAACAGATATAATTTATATTTTCACATTTTTTGTGGAGGCTCTAAGGTAAAATAGAATAATCACCCAATTATAGGAATCAAGGGACTTGGCATGTAGACCTGGTTATTGTAATGATCTGTGTGAGCACGGATGAATTGCTACCTTTCTGGGCCTCAGTTTGTTTATTGATAGAATGGTAGTTGGTTAACTAGATGAGCAGTGCCAGATTTGTTCACTACCAAGAAAGCACTTTTAACTTTTTGCTCTGTTTTACCCCCATGGACTCTATGTTTTATAGACTTCCATTTGTTAAATGTATGTGTTAATTTGCTTAAAGATTTTTATTACTAAACTGATATGTAATTATCATTAAGTACATTAAGATGATACAATTGTAATTAAAAGCCAAGAAACTTCATCTTTTAGTTAGCATGTACAATCTTATCTGGTAAGTGTGTGTTTCCTGTTAGGCTTTTGGGTATATTATAGACACCTATTAGTATCCACTGGGGTCTGAAGAGGTATGAGGTCACATTAAAAAGTCAACTAGATGACTTCTGGGTCCTTTCTAGCTTAAAAGTTCTGTGAAATACCTTGGATAAATACTCACCATTCACTTAATTTTTAAAATATTTCTTAGGCTATGCATAGTGATGCAGACCAGTCCTACAAGATGGCAACCAGTCGGTGCGTGCGGCTGATGTTAATCTGCATGGCCAATGACTTGAAAGAAGTTTGGATTTCGGATCAACCTTTTTTGGCAATGGCGTATTTGTGGCAGTATATGCCAACCTGGGCCTTGTGGGTAACAAACAAAGTAGGGAAGAAAAGGATTGAGAACTTTAAGAAGGGTCTGGTAAGAACAATTTATAAATTTCTTAATACATATCAATCTTTAGGAAAGTATGAAATTTTCTAGTGCTTAAAAACTTTTCTTACTAACTCTGCACTAATCTCATGATATCAATACAAAAGATACTAGACGTATTCTATGCCCCATGCATATCTGTTGGTTTATTATAAATTACTACTGGTCTTGGAGAAAAAAGTTTTCTACAAGGTTAAAATCAAATCAGAGATTGCCATTTTTGCTTCTACACTCATTGTTTGACCAGTGTATGTGCCAAACGCGCTTTCTCCTCACAGACTCTTACTCATCCTATAAGTCTCAGCTCTGGTGTCCCCTCCATGGGTTGATATCTGGCCTCCCCTCTTATTTCTCCCCAGGACCACGTGAACTTTGCCCAGCGCTTACCAGTTACTGTGCTGTTAAAACTGATGCACTCTCGCTGGGTAGTGCTGGTTCTTTTGACTTGATCCAGAAGCACTCTGCACATCTGAGCTGTGCCTATGTCCACGTCTAAGAAAATATGCTGATCACTCATTCTTTCAACAGTCATTCTTTTAGAAAAGTGCGGAATATTATGAACTGCTTCTGAGAAAATTGTGACCATCAAAAGAGTTTAATATATAAACAGCACAGGAAATGTAAGGAGTTACGCCAAAAATTATAGATATGATTACACAAAGAAAGGTTATTTCTGTGGATGGTTTTGTTTTTTTGGTTTTCTTAAAATATATTTTATTGGTTGTTTACAGAGAGGAAGGGAGAGGGATAGAGAGTTAGAAACATCCATGAGAGAGAAACATCCATCAGCTGCCTCCTGCACACCCCCTACTGGGGATGTGCCCGCAACCAAGGTACATGCCCTTGACCAGAATCGAACCTGGGACCCTTCAGTCCTCAGGCTGACGCTCTATCCATTGAGCCAAACTGGTCAGGGAAGGATGGTTTTATTGTTGAAGTATGTCTTTCAGTGATACTACTTTTTTAAAGAAAGAATTTAGTAGGGATTGATATATAAAGAGAATTCTAAAATGGGATCATACCATATGTATCATTATATAACCTACCACTACTTAAGCAATCCATGAATTGCCATACATTTATTTTACTTCAACTTTTTGCAGGATAGTAAAAATGAATTAGTGAAAAAAAGCAAAAATGCTTAAAACAAAATGCTTAAAAAGACTTAAAGGTTATAAAACTTCCATACTACACTAACCTCTCCGGAGCTTTTGAAAAACCATAAAGGTGAGGGGGGTGGGGGGAGGAGTTACACATTTTCTACCAACTTGTACTATGGACCAGTTTTCTTTGGGCCACATCATTTATAAGTATTTTGGTAATGTTGGGGCTTGGTGGTGTAAGATGGGTCTAAAGGTAGAGCTTCATCAAAGATAACATCTAAGTTTTATGGAGTACAGCTGATAGAGTGGTACTGTGCCCACTGATGGATAAGAATCCAGAGGGAAAGGCTATCTTACTAGAGGTGACGGCATCCTGGTGCCAGGCTACCCTACTGTCCCAAGATCTCGGGCAAGTTACTTCTCTGTTAATCAATATCCCCATCTACAAAACGAGATTACTGATGACAATAGCATCTAGTTATAGGATTGTCATTGAGATTGAATGAGTTAGTATGTGGAAAACTCTTAAAACACACGTGGAGTGTTATACTTACTAAGGATTAGCTGTTAATGCTTTCATTTTGATGGTACAGGGATACTGAGCTAATAGATAGTGAAGATCAAAGAGTTAAATAAGAGTCCAGAGAGATAATACGTTATAGAAATAGTTGTTTCAGAGGGAAAAGAAGGACCAGGGGCTAAAGTTTCAGTCCTACTGTAGCAGATGTTATGTTGTTTTATTTACACAATATCTAACTATAAATATAAACATCACTCAGTAAATCTAGCATTCGATTACATCTAACCTTTGCTAACAGTAATGGCCTTTCTCTTCCTACCACTGTCTTTAATATATTGTTTATTACATGGTCTTATTGCTTTATTACTTTTTAAGGATAAACTGGACATCATTTTGTTTCCCAGTACCATTTCTGAGATATCATACCTCATTCTTTACACAAAACCATGGGAACTAAAAAATTCTTTCTCACTTTTTTTCTTCAATTCTCTCCTCCCTGCTTCTTTCCTCCACATTATTTTCTATTACATATATCCATCTCCTTATTTTGATTTGTTTATAAGTATCTAAGTTAAGAGAATGCTAATATAGCTTTATTCCAAATTAAATGTAGTTGGCAGTAGTACTTGAATTTGTTTCTGTCCTTGAGGCTAGGAACACTATGTAACTTTGATGAATTTTTATTATTTTAAGAAATCAAGAACAATAGCTGCATTGAATTTTGTGTTTTATTTTTTGTCTTGGTGCAAGTTCTTGGAAGTGGTAAATGCGTATCTTCCCAAATGAAATGTTACATCCTTAGGGATGAATGAGTTGCTTTGTTTTCTATTTTAAGCAATATAACTAAAAGTTCACAAAACATTTTAGAGTCATCTATCAAATATTTCTATTCTAAATATTCTGATTCTTTGTAATTATTAAGACAAGTCAGTGTAGGTATGCTACTCTAGAGGAGTAATAATAGAGATTTCACAAAATGGCATGAGCAGATGCTTACCAGTGATAGAGGAGATAATGATGCTAAGTCCATTTTCTAGATCTAGAATTTTAGCTATGATTTTTATTCTAATTTAAGCATTTGCTCAGGTTTTATAAGGATTCTCAACAGTGAATCATAACTATAGAGCTCCTTAAAACAGAAGGAATTGTCAAAAATGGGGGTAAATTCAAGGTGGCACTGACTCATGTTGCTGTCACTTTGTTTCAGGATGCAGATGCTTCTTATTTTAAAATCTGGAAGACAAAACATGACTGACAGAGTACTTGCATTTTCAAGCCACTGGAGGGAGAAATGGAAACCATGAAAACAGCCATTTTCTTGTGCACAGAAGACTAACTTGTGATTTTACTTCTTAATACATACAACTTCCCTTTCAACATGTAATAAACAACAAATAAAAGATTATTATGACACTTGCAATAAAGATGGTAATACGTACTACATTCTTGGATAAGAGAGCATTTTAACATACTCTGGCATTTATGCTTAAAATCTAGGTTAGTGGAATGCTAATCAAAGAATTATAGAAATCCATTCATGTAAATGTAGGGATTATTTCATGAAGCTGAGTGCTGGGTAATGAGCATATGTGCAGAAATACCTAAATGGTCCTGCCACCAAGGTGCTTACACTCTCTTAGAAAAATTGACATGAAGTAGGACTCCTAGCAGCCATGATTTATTAAACACCTGTTATATGCTATTTGCTATACGGGGTGCTTTTTAAAAAATATATTTTTATTGATTTCAGAGAGGAAGGGAGAGGGATAGAAACATCAATGATGAGAGAGGATCATGGATCGGATGCCTCCTGCACACCCCCTTCTGGGGATCGAGCCTGCAACCCGGCATGTGCCCTTGACCAGAATCGAACCC
>NW_005366214.1:4149112-4151454 GCF_000412655.1 Myotis brandtii
CAGCGGTTCTCAACCTGTGGGTCGCGACCCCTTTGGCGGTCGAACGACCCTTTCACAGGGGTCACCTAAGACCATCCTGCATATCAGATATTTACATTACGATTCATAACAGTAGCAACATTACAGTTATGAAGTAGCAACGAAAATAATTTTATGGTTGGGTCACAACACTAGGAACTGTATTTAAAGGGCCAGAAGGTTGAGAACCACTGGTAGGGCTTGTTGAGCTTCTGTAAGTCAGGCATTCTTTGCCTCCAGAATGTCATGAATGAAAACTCAGAGACTGAAATTAGCATAATACAGGGATCAAGGAAAAGGGAATTCAGTTTGCTTAATTACACCAGCCAATGAGTGGTAGAAGATGTATTAATAATTTAAATGCTTTTTAGAAACTCATCCGTATGGTGTTTTTCTATAGCATGTAATTAATACCTATATGTAATCCACCCTCCCCCCGACCCCCCCAATCCTCAGGCTGTTTTGTCAGCAGCCTGAGACAGAAAGGCAGATTTTTGTCAAAGTACATTTTCTCAAATATAGTCAAGAACTGTGAACCCAAGTGTTTCCATATTGACTTTTTAAAAGTTTATTATTTTGCACTGACATTTCATTTCTTAATTATTATCTCCAATGGGTTCTTAAACTTAATGAATATATTTTTCAGTTTGAGACTTGCCAATTCTTCTGTATAGTGTCTAATTCTCTGCTGAAACTTTCAATCTTGTGTTTTATATCTTTAAACATACCAAGCATAATAATTTAAGCTTAAAAACCTCACTAACTGGATGCCCTGTGAGAATGTTCATATTCGCTATCATTTTTCTTGGGTTTTGATCATGTTGTCTTGTCTCCTCAAGTGCTTTATTTTAGATTTTCGAATGTCATGAATGAAAACTCAGAG
This sequence comes from Myotis brandtii, assembly GCF_000412655.1. NCBI lineage: Eukaryota > Metazoa > Chordata > Mammalia > Chiroptera > Vespertilionidae > Myotis > Myotis brandtii. The sequence goes on from NW_005366214.1 coordinate 4,150,014, forward strand.
ACTGAAATTAGCATAATACAGGGATCAAGGAAAAGGGAATTCAGTTTGCTTAATTACACCAGCCTATGAGTGGTAGATGTATTAATAATTTAAATGCTTTTTAGAAACTCATCCGTATGGTGTTTTTCTATAGCATGTAATTAATACCTATATGTAATCCACCCTCCCCCCGACCCCCCCAATCCTCAGGCTGTTTTGTCAGCAGCCTGAGACAGAAAGGCAGATTTTTGTCAAAGTACATTTTCTCAAATATAGTCAAGAACTGTGAACCCAAGTGTTTCCATATTGACTTTTTAAAAGTTTATTATTTTGCACTGACATTTCATTTCTTAATTATTATCTCCAATGGGTTCTTAAACTTAATGAATATATTTTTCAGTTTGAGACTTGCCAATTCTTCTGTATAGTGTCTAATTCTCTGCTGAAACTTTCAATCTTGTGTTTTATATCTTTAAACGTACCAAGCATAATAATTTAAGCTTAAAAACCTCACTAACTGGATGCCCTGTGAGAATGTTCATATTCGCTATCATTTTTCTTGGGTTTTGATCATGTTGTCTTGTCTCCTCAAGTGCTTTATTTTAGATTTTCTAGTACTAAATTTGAAAAATTATAAAATAACTTGAAAAGTCAGTTGAGAGAAGAATTATATTTGCTCTGTGTAGTGGGTAGGTACACTAGGCACCCAGGGTCACCTTAATCCAGTTTAGGAATTGCGAAGATTCAAACTGCATCTATTTTTTGTTCACCCTTAAAATTAGGATGTAGTCTTTGAGGTCCCAATCCTATGTGTGGTCAGTTACTCAAGTCCTCCCTTCCTATGAGAGCTCTGGACGCCAATTTTTATCCCTCTAACGACACAGCAAGGCTATAAAAGTGTTTAGCTATTCAGGTTCTCAACCACTTCCTCCTGAACTGCAAATGCTCCTAGAAGAGAAGCAGCCCAAATGCTGAACTCAGGTCTAAGTTTCATTCTGCCTTGGATCTTGTTGATGTAATTCTTCATTATCTTCTTGGTCCTCTGATACCTTTAAGTTTAGTTTAAAATATTATTTTGCCCAGCTTTACTAGTTGTTCTCTGTGAGATGGCTGCTGTGGATTACCTAGACACTACTAAAAGTAGAAGTCAGAAAATCAGGTTTTTGGGAAAATTCAATAAGGTCACTTTTGAATACATCAGATAGAGAAAACTAACTTATAAGTGCAAAGAAAAGAGGTTGATTTTACATACATATAGGATGGGGCAGAAGTAGTTTTACAGTTCGTATGTAAAAATCCTATCTAATAAAAGAGAAACATGGTAATTAGCCGTACCTCCGCTACCCTTCCCATTGGCTAATCAGGGCGATATGCAAATTAACTGCCAGCCAAGATGGCGGCCGGCAGCCAGGCAGCTTGAAGCGAACATGAGGCTTGCTTGCTTCAGTGACGGAGGAAGCCA
>NW_005366214.1:4152899-4169839 GCF_000412655.1 Myotis brandtii
TCCCCCCCCCCCAGTGCACAAATTTTTGTGCACCGGGCCTCTAGTCCTATATAATAAAAGTCTAATATGCTAAGTGTCCAGTCAGCCAGTCGGCCGTTCAACCAATCAAAGCATAATATGCTAATGATATGCTAAGGCTACTCAACCACTCGCTATAATGTGCACTGACCACCAGGGGAAAGTCAGTTGACTGGTCGACCAGTCACTATGATGTGCACTGACCACCAGGGGGCAGATGCTCTGACGGGTAGGTTAGCTTGCTGCTGGGGTCCAGCAGATCAGGACTGAGTGAGACAGGCCGGACATGCCCTGGAGCCCTCCGCGGTCCCTCCCTGGCTGGCCAACCTCCCCCGCCCCCGCATAGTGCACTGGTGGGGTCCCTTGGCCTGGCCTGAGCCCTCTTGCAATCTGGGACCCCTTGGGGGATGTCTAAAAGCTGGTTTTGGCCCGGTCCCACAGGCCAGGCCAAAGGACCCCACTGGTATATGGATTTGTGCACCGGGCCTCAATACAATTAATTAATAACAAGAATTAACTCTTTCATGTACTCAAAACTGTAAACCTACTTTTGCCTCACTTTGTATATTTAAACATCCTCAATTTATTGATATTTTAAATCTTGGGAGTGGATTAGATGGTTTATGGTGAGTATAGAACCAGAAGAGGGGGCCTGTAACCAATTGGTGAAAAGTTCCAAAATTTAGAGGTCAGGTAGAAAAGGAAAAGCAGCAAAGGAGACTGAGGAGTAGCCACGGAGATAGGAAGAAAATGAAGATAATGTGGTATCAGGGAGGCCCAAAAGAAAAAATAAAGGTGATTCAAGGAGTACTCAAATGTATCAAAAGCTACTTGAAGGACAAATAAGACGAGAACAAAAGGTGACTAGTTGATTTGACAATTTGAAACTAAATAGGGACCTTAATTAAAACTTTCTTTGGGGAAATAGTAGAAATGGAATCCAGACTGGAATGGTTTGACAAGTGGAAGATGAGGAAACTTTGCCATGAACGAAAGAGAGAGGCATGGGAGCAGTTTGAGGAGGATGCGACGTGAAGGAAAAGCATGGCTTGTCATTATGATAATAGTGAAAATCTTTAAACAACTTAAAATGTCCATTACTTACGCGATTGCTAAATCTATCAATGTTAAACAGTCATTAAAACAGATAGTCACAGAGAGTGTTTTTTAGATTTCAGAGAGAGGAAGGGAGAGAGAAAACAAGAGAGAGAACATCAATGTGGGAAACATTGACTGGTTGCCAGGGATCAAACCTACAACCTGGGTATGCACCCTGACCAAAAATCAAACCTACCACCTTCTTTGGTGTATGGGATGACCCTCCAACCAACTAAGCCACACTGGCCAGGGCAGAGAGTATTTTTGAGAGAATTTTCATAGGTGACAAAAAATACATAAAATTGTCCAGCTAGTAAATCTCAATTATGTAAATCATAAGACTGACCTCTGAACTCAGATGTAACATCAAGCCCTGTTTTCTTAACAACCATGCTGTTTCCCCAAAATTGACTAACATACAAACTGCATGAATTCATTAAGTAAAAATTAGTGCAAAAAGTTATCCTTTAACATTGCTGGATTGAATTGTTCCACATACTAAATAAATGGAATAATAATAAAAAAATCTAATCACTACATTTCAAATAATTCCAATCATTTCTAAAAAGAATGTGCTACTCTATTATGAACTGAGGAGGCTACAATAGATTTAGTTGGAAACAAAGTAATGAGTACAGGAAATTAATGTCTCAAGTGATGCAGATTCATTGTTCCTCCTCATTATATGTACCTGTAAAAAGTTTGTAAACAGCTAGAAAATGAAAATAAATTCCTGCTCACATTATGAAAATTTTTCTCCCATCTCTTTTTGCCTTTAGCTCAGACACCCTAAAACACTAGTAACTGGTAGTTTTATTGGGTAAGTCATGCCTCAGAAACAGTATATTCAGTTGAAAAGAAATGCATAAGGATCTAGATCAGCGGTTCTCAACCTGTGGGTTTCGACCCCTTTGGGGGTCGAACGACCCTTTCACAGGGCTCGCCTAAGACCATCGGAAAACACATATATAATTACATATTGTTTTTGTGATTAATCACTATGCTTTAATTATGTTCAATTTGTAACAATGAAATTGGGGGTCACCACAACATGAGGAACTGTATTAAAGGGTTTCGGCATTAGGAAGGTTGAGAACCACTGATCTAGATCTATAGAATGGCCTCTAGCAATCATGGATTATCCTAATATTGCTAATCCTGTGAGCATTAAATGATAAGTGGGATAAGTTCCTTTCCTTTCACATGCATAAAAAGGATACTTGGAAGAAAAATATTTTATTGGAAGAGATTTTATTAAAAATTTTTAAGGTTTCTGAATTGAAGTATATGAAAAGAAAATAATTATATGAAAACATTTAGTCACTCAGACCATGTTAAATATTAAAATAAAACAGCACAAAGTTTGAAAATACTATAAAATTTAATTGCATTTCAAATAAATAAATATATATACATTATGTAACTTTTAATAGCACCGTTATCATTACTTAAAAACACTGATAGGAATATCTTTTTAAGTATGTAAAAATTACATAGTTGTTGACTTTTGTAAGTCACGTCACCTATCACACATTTAAGAAAGCATTAAAAAGTCATTTTCTAATTATATACAAATGCTTCATATTTAACAAAGCCTACCACAATCCATAGGGCACAAATATTGGCCAATAGTTCTAACTTTTATGATAGACAAAGTCCTTCCCACCCCCCCTTAAGATACCTAAGAGAATCAACTTATAGAGCTTAGCTTTTCCCAGGCATCTGACTTTTGGGAAGAGAGAGGGAAGGTCGGTGAAGTTTGCAAAATCACCCAGTTACTCTTCTAGAATGAAAAAATAAAGACATCCCATTTGATGACAATACAAGTCAAAATAAGCTCTAATACAAATGTATATGGAGAGGTTTTGAAGAATAAATTGGATATCCCAGGGGAGGGTCAGCCGCTTGTACTGTGAGGTTTCTTAAAAATAGTGGATGAGCTTGTATACTATAACGTTCCTCGTCATCATTTGTGGCATAAAGCAATTCCCAAGAAAGATTGGCCCACTGACCTCTAACAGCTTCAGCATTTAACTTCCCAACTTGGATCAATAATTCTTGAAGGGTAAGTACTCTCCCAGTGTAAACTCCCTTTAAAGTACAAATGGGGTGGGGGGAGAAAAAAAAGAGATTATATTCAGGCCTTTATATTTTACTTATAAGCCTAGAAAAAAATCCTATCGTTCGAGGCAAACATAGAAAGTGGTGTATTAAAATGTACACACGAGTTGCTTGTCTTCAGAATTCAGTCACCTCTATTAGGTAATTCTATGGATAAGTATGCGAGAAAAGATTCCCTGACAGCCATTTCACTCCATGAACAGAACATCAAAATCTCACTACTTCTATTTCCTTCTCTATTCCTTCATCAGATCTGGCCTCACCAATGCATAAGTCATAAATACTAATCAGTGGAAATCACACAATAGGCCCTTTTTTTAAAAAAAAGCTCCACTAAGATATAATTCACACTCCATACAATTTACTTATATAAAGTGTACAATTCAACCGTTTATTTAGTATATTCAGATATATAAAACTATCATCAGTCAATTTTAGACCATTTTCACGACCTCAAAAAGAAACCGTATACTCTGGCTATTACCTTCCCATCCCTTCATTCCCCCAGTCCTAAGAACCATTACAGTACTTTCTAACTCCATAAATTTGCCTATTCTGGAAATTTCAAATGAATGGAGTCATATAATATGTGGTCTTTGTGACTGAAGTCTTTAACTTAACATGTTTTCAAGATTCATTCATGTTGAGCATATTACAGTATTTCATTCCTTTTTTATGATCAAATAATATTCCATTGCATGGATATACCACAATTTGTGTATTCATAAGTGATGAACAGCTGGGTTATTTCCACCTTTTGGCAATTATGAATAACACTGCTGTCAACATTCTTGTACAAGTTATTTGTATCTATGTTTTCATTTCTCTTGGGGATATACCTAACAGTGAAAAACTAGGTCAGATGGTAATTCTATGTTTAATCATTTGAAAGCTGTCAGGTTTCTCAAAGTGGTTGCCCCATTTTACATTTCCACCAGCACTGTATTAGAGTTCCAATTTTTCCACATCTTTGACAACACTTATCTATTTTTTTCATTTTAGTCATCCTAGTATGTATGAAGTGATGTTCACTGTGGTTATTTGCATTTCCCTGATGACAAATCCATGAGCATGGACTATCTTTCCATTTATTTGTGTCTTCTTCAAATTATTTCATCAATGTCTTAAGAATTTTCAGTGTACAAGTCTTTCACCTCCTTGGTTAAATTTATTCTTAGGTATTTATTCTTTGTGATGCAACTGTAAATGAGATGTTTTCTTAATTTCTCTTTATGAAAGTTCACTAGTGTATAGAAATGCAGCAATTTTTATATATTAACTAGAGGCCCATTGCAGGAAGATTCCTGCAATAGGGCTTGGCTCCCGCCTCCTGCCGCCTCCAGGCGGCCGTCTCCGCTGCCTTGGCTCTGTTCCTGTCTCCGTCGCCTCTACTTTGCTCCCTTCTGCAGCGCTTGGCTTCCTTCTACATTGTCTTCAGTCTCCGCTCCCAGCTGGTATATGCAAATTAACCGCCATCTTGGTTGGGTTAATCATATAGTCACTCTGATTGGCTGGCGGGCATAGTGAATGTATGGTCAATTAGCATCTTTGTCTTTTATTAGTGTAGATTTTGTATACTGCAACTTTAATGAATTACTTTGGTGGAGTCCTTAGGGTTTTCTGCTTACAATATATCATCTACAGTTAGTACCAGTTTTACTTCTTTTCTGATTTTAATGACTTTTCTTTTTCTTACTTAATTGCTCTAAGACGTCCAATACCGTGTTGAGTAAGTGGCAAGAACAGGGATCCTTGTCTTGTTACTAATCTTAGATCAGCTTTTCACTATTGAGTATGGTGTTAGCTATGGGCTTGTGATATAAAGCCTTAACTACACTGAGGTATGTTCCTTCTATACCCATTTTGTTGCCCACTTTGTTGACTTTTTTAACACATGGTTTTCTTTAGTCCTTTGAACATATTTATGTCTACTTTGAAATCTTTGTTAATCTGATATCTGGTTGATCTCATAGGCAATTTCTGTTGTCTTTTTTTTTTTTTTTAACCTGGTATATGGATCAGACTTTCCTGTTTCTTTTCATGCCTCATAATTTTTGTTGAAAACTGGACATTTCAGATAACACTGTAGCAATTCTGGGTACTAATACTCTCCTCCCCCTACTGCATGGCTTGCTATTATTATTTGCTTATTAGTTTAGTGAGGTTTTGGATAATTTTAGTGAAGTTAATCCCTACCTCCATGCCTACTGTGAAATCTTTGATGTTGCTCCTTGGGTAGTGCAGCCTTGTCATCTCTCTATCACTTAGTTCAAATTTATAATTGATTTCAGTTCTTTAAGGTAATATACAAACTTTAGTGAAGTTAATCCCTACCTCCATGCCTGTGAAATCTTTGATGTTGCTCTTTGGGTAGTGCAGCCTTGTGAATGCCCAGTTCCCATGGGACAGCAGTAGTTTTGGCAGAGCTCTCTGTGTTAAGTGGTCACACCCAGCTGTTAAACACCACTGATTGCTCTACATTTTCAACAATAACTTGGGGCATATGTTGCTTCAGAGACTGATCCGATTAAATTTGGGCTCCTTTGAAAAAATAACTGGAGATGAATGTTTGAAATTTGTTCTGATCCCAGGAGGTCTCTTCTCTGCTGTTTCTTTCCAGATTCTCCCTGTTAATCCACCCAGCCTACAGTTTAGCTTATGTTTTTAATGAACTTACCAACTATCTCTTAATTATTTTTCACTACAGTCTCCATAGTTTTTGAGAGAATCATAGGCTTCAACGTGACTACACTGTTTCGCAAATAATGCTGGTTCCTTTTGTTGTTGTTATTGTTTTGTTAATCATTTGCTTCTCTCACTGGAAGAAAATCTCTGAGCCAGAGCTCTGAATCTGAAGGTGAGACAATGATGTGCTCTGAGTAACACCTCTGCTGCAGGAGATAAGTATTTGGTAGAGGGGCAGCAGTAATTTCAGGTCTTCTTTTCTTGCCTCTCCCAGTGTGGAACCTCTACCCTATGGGTACACAAGGGTGATGAGGGCCCTAGTATTCTCAGTAGCACCATGTCCAGGCTAAAGTCTCCATCCAATGAGGTAGGTTATCCAGAAAGGAAGTCTCACATCTTGACTACATATGCTTAGAACCCAGCCTCAAACAGGTAGCTGAGAATAAGATGAGAAATGTTGGAAGTCCTGCCTCTTTCAGAAAACGTTAGTTCTCCAACTGGCAGCTGAGGGAGAGGAGCTCTGTTCCCAGCCAAATACTGAATGAATGTTTCTGTCTTACTGAGCTGGGAGAAAATGAGCCTTGGCTCAAATACCACAGACTCTCACTGTACCTACTGCATTTTAGTTGATTTTTTTTGAATAAGTGTTTCTTCATTTGCTGTATACTTTTAGGACCATTTCCAAGACTTTAAGTGCTTGTTTTTAAAAATGACTTTCATCATTTTCATTGGGGAGCACATCTGCAGAGCTTCTTAGGTTCTAATGCCAACATGGAACCCATAATAAACTCATAACATTGAATCTTTCATACTTGTCCACACTCAGTGACATTTTAAATGCTATGAGAAAAGTACTAAATCTTTAAAAAATTATTCACTATTTGAAGTCTTTCGTAATTTTCACAAGTCAGTTATTCTTCAAATAAAGTATAACTGTCAGCAAAAGAAATACTTTGCCACTCATAAATTAATTTTTCTTCTAGGAGTCAAACCCAAAGTGATAATTTCTATACTTGAATTTAGCATAGAAATACAATCCTTTTAGTCAAGTATGCTATAGCAATGACATTTACTTGACTATTCTATGAGTCAGTTATTACACCATGAATACACAACATTTTTAATTGGCTCCTATTAAGTTTTTAAAAGTAAATAATCAGTCATTTTACAATTGGACTATGTTGACCATAAAGTCACGATTATAGATGCATTAAAGCTGTTATTAATACATAGAATGTCATCTCTCTATCACTTAGTTCAAATCCTTTATAATTGATTTCAGTTCTTTAAGGTAATATACAAAAAAATTTAAAAACTAAGTTTTAACCTTACCATATTAGGATCATACCCTAGAGAAAACAAGTATGGTTTTTCTTGTAAAACTGCTTCCTTCCACTTTTCATCAGATACCAAACCAATGTACCAGTTGCTTTCATATTCTTCAAGGTAGTTAGTTAGCTCTTTAAAGTCTTCTATTGGACCTAAACTTGCTTTATCAATCATTAGTTTCAGAGTATACCTAAAAAATGGAGAAACAAAGAATTTTAGAAATTTTTACCAACTTTATAAATGAAATAGATTTTGTTCAATCAATATTTTTAAGATATTAAACTGAAATGATACAGTTGGTATTTCAGATCAAAAGAGAGAAATGATGGAGTTAAAGTGAAGAAATCCAAATGAAAAATAAGTTCCCCACACAAAGAAAACATAAGGAAGTATACATTGAAGTGTATTCCTGATAAAATCACAATACATAGTAAACAATTTTTTCATTCTTAGGAAAGTGATTATTTTTTAAAATTAGAAATGAAGATGTATCTTCTTCTAGGTTATTAAAAAACTCAACATATTCTTGCCAATGTTACAATTTGTATGTAATCAAAATGAATTACCTGAAAGCTTTCAGTGTTAGCTGGAACAGTTCTGGCTTTTCAGTCATCCAATCAAGGGCAAGAGACCAAGGCAAAACACCATTGAAAACTCTCAATATATGACCAGGACTAGGATCCATATTGTCTCCACAAAATAAACTAAAGTAACAAGTCATTACTGCATGAACATAAAAGTCTTTTAAAACTCTGTCCTTTGCAATTTCTTCCAGTACATTTCCTTCTGAAGGGAAACATTCCAACTGCCTTAAGACAAATTGGTACCAGTCTTCTGGAAACAATAAGCTCATCTCCCTCATTTTGGAACTTGGCACACAGTTAGACCTCCACTCCTCAGGTACGCTTAACAGGTGAGAATGAGAACAACTGAACTCCATGAGAGGAATATATGCTGTATCTTCTTGTGCTCCTTTGTCAATAGCAGGGTATCCCAATATGACTGCTTTGTAAAGACTATTTTCAGTAAATTTGCCTATAGAATGATCACCAACCACTCGTGATTCTACTGATCCTGGAAGAGGCAAATTTATACTTTGCAAAACTTTTAATTGATCTTTTTCTTCATTTTCTTTTTTGGTAGTTGGCTCATCACCCAAAACATCATCAGACCAGTCATCTAAAATTTCTGAATTTAAACTAACTGTGTCCTCTGGGGATTTGGTTTGTGGTGAAGTATTCAAACCAGGCAGGATTACTAGGGATGCTTTCCCTTTATTTTCAGTTTTTTGGACATTTTCCTGCATGCTGGACCTTCTGGAGCAGTACTGAACAAGTATCCACACAAGTACTTTAACAAGGTCACCTTTAAATTCTCTTAAGTTATCACGAGAATCTATTATGCCAGAGAGGACATTCCTGGCATCAGAATAGATTTTCACAGGCAACACAGTACAGGGTGTTAAGACATTTCCAAAGTGTCTATTAATTGAACATATTTTTGCACATTCTTCTTGTACAAAGGCACCTTCAAAAACTTCATCAACTCTTCGAGCTTCAGCAGTATGACATGATGTCTCTTGCAATTCTAACCCCTAAAGAAGAAATTAAAAAGCACTCAAGTTTATGATCACTTATTACATAGAGAAAAGCAATTAGGTAGGATTATTTTTCTTTGAAAGAGAAGGAAAAGGAATTGGATTGGTTTTTCAAAATAAAAATATTAAAAAATGTAAAAATTTTCTTAACCTCAAGAGATATACCTTAACTCCAACTTAATGGTCCTTAACATATCTGATGTTGGATACAGAAATAAAAAGTAATTCCATGATTTCAAAAGAAATTTTAGAAATTCCACTAGAAATTACCAAAATAATTTTATTCAATATGACTGTAATTTTAAAAGACTATCTGTAGTCAAGGTTGAATAACACTTATTCAAACCTTTAAAATAATTTTTGGAGGGAAAAAAATAAAATTGGAATTATACAATATGCACAACAGTTTTGTATCCTTCCCTCCTACTTTATGAGAGCATTATTCTATTGTGTGGATACGCCATAATTTATTTAACCATTCTCATATTCCATTTTTTTACTATAATAACATAATAATAATAATAATAATAATAGATTTATGGATTTGGTTATTGTCTGTCTCCTTCCACTATAATGTAAATTTCATAAAGCAGCTCTCTTTTGGCAAAACTAAGCAAGCTTGTATCCAAAAATATTAAAAAAGGAAGAAAAAAAAGACTGCCACCAAAAGGTATGTCCTTATACCACATGTGTCATGGAGCACAAAAGATCAATAAAAGGAATCACATTATTAGGTTTTATAAGCAACTCAAAAAAGGCATTTTGCTCTAAAAGGAAGGAAAAAAACACACACAGGGTGTAGCAGGTAGAAGCATTGGGGTCAAAAGTTTTTATTAAATTGAGAATGCTTATATGATGTAGGTGTGAAAAAAATATTAAAAAGTCATACTTTTGAGAGGCTCAATTAGACAGGGATAAAAAGAACAGGAGGACTGGACGAAAAGGGGGAAGGTATGTTTTGTTACTATGCTCTATTACACAATTAGCACTAGTCTGCCTATCAATATGTACATATTGAAATATACTTTAAAAATCCCTAAGTGTTTTCACAGGTAACTAAAAGATACTCTTTCAAACTGAACTATTAAGTGTTTGATGTGTACATTTACACATGCAAAATAAATATAGTACTACAGAGGTTTCAAATGCACACTGACCTTAATGTTAATACAGCAGTAAGTATAGCCACATTCTAGAATCATTATCCACATTAAACGATCCTGAAAGCGGCCCAAGTAGTGAGAACCAGGTAAGAGGAGACCTAAAACAAATTTGAAAAAAGAAAAGTCATTGCTCAAACTTGTTTTATTTTTCCACATGAATCTTTAAAATTGATAACACACTTTCAACTAATTCACAACTCCTTTGACCCTCTCTTTACATCAAAAATAGAAATAACTATTCATTGCATTAAATTGAGCTCTCAACAGGTGATAATAAATAAAAAGTCAAGGATATAGTTTCCAGAAAACAATATATTAGAACTTGCTATATAAAATCCTAACTACATGTTAAATATATCAAGAAAAGTATTAAATACTGTATATAAAAGCCATCTTTACATTAATGATTTACAACATTGTGGACATTTTATAGACATGCATAAAAATGTTTTGTGGGGCCATGGCCAGGTAGCTCAGTTGGTTAGATACACCAAAGTTTATGGTTCAATCCCCAGTCAGGGCACATACAAGAATCAACCAATGAATACATAGATTAGTAAAACAACAAATCGATGTTTCTCTCTTTCCCTTACCTTCTCTCTACAAAACCAATAAATTAAAAAAGTTTTATGGTACTAAAATTTACATAAAATGCTACGTACTACACTGTACAAATACTTTTAAAACTTAGTTTTTCTCACAACATTATGTCTGAGATTTGCCTATATTTACTGCAAACAGCTCAATCATTCATTGTAACTACACTGAGAAATCATTATATAAATAGCGCTGAATTTGAATATTCACTTCCCACTTAATAAACATTTTGGATGCTTCCAATTTTAATAATGCTGCAGAAATTATCTTTGTGCAAGTCTGCTTATACAAGGTGTTGTGCAGGAAAGTTAACAAACAGAACTAACTGATATGCTTGAAAGGCCTGCTTACAAATTTGCCTTGACTGGCATTTGGGAACTTGTATTTCAGCACAAACAATACAGTTTATACCAAACACTGGCTTTCCTTCTGGGAGTCTGGAATTTTGGTATGCATTAGGCAGGGAGGGTGCCTCATGACCAGCTCCAGCAAAAACCCTACACATTGAATCTCAAGTAAGTTTCCCGGATAGTCAACATATCACACATGTTGTCACAACGCATTGCTGGGGAATTAAGTACATTCTGTGTGACTACACTGGGGAGGACACCTGCAAGTTTGCATCTAGTCTCTTATCCAAAGTGACTTTTCCCTTGGCTGATTACGCTATATATGCTTTAGCCATAAAATATCTTTTTCTTTTTTAAAAAAATTCTTTATTGTTGCAAGTATTACATATGTCTTTCTCCCCCATTGTCCTCTCCCAGCCCACCCTCGCTCCCAGCCCAGGCCTTCACCACCGTATTGTCTGTGTCCATTGGTTATGCTTATATGCATACAAGTTCTTTGGCTGACCTCTTACTATGACTATGTGCTGAATCCCGTGAGCCCTCCTAGCAAATAATCAAATGTAGGAATGGTCTTAAACCAAACAAACGTGCAAGTTTCTCTAGAATTGGAATCACTGGATCACTGACTCAAATTGGAATCACTAGGTGATGGGAATGTACATTTTTACTACAGACTATAAGTTTATTCTTCAAGGTAGCTTACAAATTCACACATTTCCTTCCAGCAGGATTTGAGAGTTCCTGTTCCCCATACCCGTTGCCAATACTTGGTAATGTCAGACTTTTTATATTTTTGCCAATCAGATGCGTGTGAAATGTTACCTCATTTTTCCCCAGGAAATACTTTACAACACACTTCTTGGCTGAGTGTGACTGATTTGATAATAAAGTATAATTTCTACTTTATTATTAAGGTATTTATCATTTCAGATGTGAGTTTAATCTTACAGGTATTTTTAAAAGTGGCACAGCACTGCCACTTAAAAGTGGCATAACATTGCATAATAAAAATTAATTGGAACTGGATAAAAGTATTAAAAGTATAGAATATTTCCTATAAAAGGAAAATGATTATTCACAAAAAATCTGTACTATAAAGGTAAAGTTTTTTCTAAATTATCTAACATCATCGTAAAGAAAAGCTCAACCCAAGTAAACATTACATTCATATTGTAATTTTAATTGCTATTCTGCCTGGCATCAGCTTTCTAGGAAGTCATCGCTCATTTCTAAAACAAGTTTCAGGTGCCTATGATAGGAGGTTATACACTGTTGTCATCAGCTTATACCTTATCTAAAACCAACCTTTAGAGGCATTACATAGTTCTACAATAAAATTATAAAAGTAACATAAAATTATAATTATCATAAAATTCATTCATTCTCATTAAAAATATTGCTAATTTACATAGCACTTCATTTTGGGAGGCAACCAATCATTGACCAAAACCTTTGTTATCTTACCCTGTAACTTTGTCAGACTGCTTAAGTTGCTATATAAGAACTAATAATATATGAGCAAACTCCCTTAAGCTCTTCAATATGATACTATGTGAAATAAAGGTAGTTTTCACTCTTTATGGGTTTAAGGCTACTGCATCTTCTTGCTATGAACTCATAAATACATAAAAATTTTGGGAGATAAAGTGTTTTCATGTTTCAATAATGAGGCTACAACCTGACTTTATTCAAGAAAAAGTTGTTTAGCCTGGCTGGTGTGTCTCAGTGGTTGAGCGTTAACCCAGGAACCAAGAGACTGTGGTTTGACTCCCAGTCAGGGCACATGCCTGGGTTGCAGGCTTGATCCCCAGAAGGGGTGTGCAGGAGGCAGCTGATCGATGATGTTCCTCTCTCATGGACGTTTCTCTCTATCCCTCTCCCTTCCCTTCTCTCTAAAAATCAATAAAAACATATAAAAGAGTTTTTTAAAAAATTGTCAGATCATCTTACTAAAATTTTCCCTTAGTATTTTCATTTTATAACTTTACCTCAAAATAAGGAGCAGGAGATAACAACAACAAGAAGCAGGAGATATACATCTACTTCTACTTCATATTAGTCTTTCTGCCTGTACATCAAAGTATTATAATTTGTATAAGTACTTGGCTCAAAAGACTGTTTTTCTGTGTGTTCGTGTTTTTGTACTTTAAATACATTAGTGAGTATTTAAGCACAAGCCATTTACTTACCTAAACTTCCAGCTACCATTGCAGACTGCAGTGCAGCGGTCAAACTTGGGATCATTTGGTAGTAGTACACTGTATCTGCACATACAGTGGCTGCAGTGCCCACCACTCCTGGCCAAGTCTGAACAGGTCGGGGAAACCCCACCAGGAACAAAGGAAGGGTGAAGAGGGGGAGTAGGGGAGAAGAGAGTAGTGTGGAAAAAACTATGAAAACCAACAAGAATGGACAGAAAACAATGTTGAGTATACATAAAGTGGTGGTTGATTGTCTACGATTTTTCTCTGTCCATGATGCTAAAAGTACAGCCACAGCAAATTGCAATTTAGAGATGAATTGAATCAGACGGTCACGCATGATACCAACCTGTAGAGGCATAAAAATAACTTTTTATTCTTAAATAATCTTTTATATTTCTTATTTCTTATTAAAGATAATTTTTACTTCTTATTCTTTCTCATTTCATGAAATCTAAAATCTATTAGAATAAGAATTTAGGGAGGGTTCAGGATATAAGATTATTATTAAAAAATCAATTGTATTCTACATTGTAGTAGTAAATAAGCCAAAAATGAAGGAAACAATTCCATCTATAATATCATCGTAAAGAATACAATACTTAGAAATAAATTTAACAAAAGCATACTTGTACTATATTGAAAATTATAAAATACTGTTGAAATAAACTAAAGAAGACCTAAATAAATGTAAATATATCTCATGTTTATGGATGGGAAGAAGAAACATCATTGAAGAAAGAACAGTTTTTCCAATAAATTGTGCTAGACAATTGTACATCCATATACAAAAGAATAGATTTGAAACCCTACCTCACATCATATATAAAAATTAACTCAAAGAGATCACAGACCCAAATGTAAGAGTTAAAACTGTAAAACTCTTAGAAGAAAATATAGTAAATCTTTCTGATCTTGGAATGGGCAGTGTTTATTAGATATAAAACAAAAAATACAAGTGATAAAAGAAAAAACAGATAAACTGAACTTCACCAAAATTAAAAACTTTTTTTGCTTCAAAGGACATCAAGAAAGTGAAAGACAATCTACATAATGTGAGAAAACTTTTATCATATATCTGTCAAGGAACTTGTATCCAGAATATATAAAGAACTCTTACAACTCAACAATAAAAAGATAAATAATCCAAATAAAAGTGGGCAAAGTATTGGAATAGACATTTCTCCAAAAAACATGCATAAATGGCCAATAAACATATGAAAAGATGCATCATTAGCATTCAGAGAGATACAAATCAAAATCACAAGATAGCAGTTGACACTATAATGACTATAATGAAAAGGTCAGATAATAACAAGTGTTTGTGAGGATGTAGAGAAGTTAGAATCCTCATGCACTGTTTGGTGGGAATGTTAAATGGTGCAGCCACTTTGGAAAAATATTTGGCCATATGTCCATATAAAAAATGTGTACACAAATGTGCATAGTAGCATTATTCATAGTCAAAAGTAAAACAGAATACTATACTACTAAGCAACAAAAAAGAATACTGATACATGCTACAATAAGGATGAACCTTGAAAACATAAGTGAAAGAAGCAAGATGCAAAAGACTATATATTGTATATTTCCATTAATATAAAATGTCCAGAATAGGCAAATACATAGAAACAGAAAGTAGATTAATGGTTGCTGGGGCTGGATCAGGAGGTGGGTGTGATGGAGACTAGGAATGATAAATACAATGTGTATGCGGTTTCTTTCTGGATGTTGAAAATGTTCTAAAATTAGATTGTGGTGATGGATGAAAAATTCTGAATATACTAGAGGCCCAGTGCATGAATTCGTGCACGAGTGGGGTCCTGCCGGCCCGCCCTGATCGGGGCCAATCGGGTCAGGCCAGCTGGGGGGAGGGGCTGCAGGCAGTTGGTTGGCCAGCCCGGCCCCCTGGTGAAACTCCTGGTTGAACTCCCAGTTGAACTTCTGGTTGAGGGGACAATTTGCATATTACTGGTAGCCTTTTATTATATGGGATACCACTAAACTGCATATTTTTAAAAATATATTTTTATTGATTTCAGAGAGGAAAGGAGAGGGAGAGAGATATAGAAACATCAATGATAAGAGAGAATCATTGATTGGCTGCCTCCTGCACACCTCACACTGGGGATTGAGCCCACAACCTAGGCATGTGCCCTGACCGAGAATTGAACCATCATTTCCTGGTTCATAGGTTGATGCTCAACCATTGAGCCATGCTGGCTGGGCTGAACTGCATATTTTAAGTGAATGACTTAATGGTATATGAAATACATCTCAATAAAGCTGTTAAAAAATACACTCACTAGTAAGAGTCTGATTCCTGTATTCAGGCTTCTGTTCCACCATGTGTCTATACTGGTCAACAAGTGCACTGTGGATACAATGACTATCTCCAGTAAAGCATTTTCTGTATTCTGCCATACCTGCAGTACACAAAAAATCCACTTGATTAGGGAGAATTTGATAACTTATGTAAACTATTAGAGTAAACAAAATCACGATTAAATTTAGAAATAGGAAAGTACTATTACGTGCATACTAGGATTACCATTCTAAAAGCTCTTGTGAATCCAATGGAGACAAGTAGAGAGTGGAGCCCTTGTAAGGAACTGTCCAATGAAAGAAATGCTATCATAGCAAAAGGTGACACTAAGACAAACAAAAGACAAATTTAATTAAGGCAATGTAACCCCTTCTACCATATTTTATTTTGGCCAATATGAGGCTTTATAAATGCCCATTTAAGCTATTAAAAAAAAAAAAAAGACCACACCAAACAAATGAACCAAAACATAAAATAAACACTTGTATGAAGTATATATTACACAGATATGGGAATTCCATATTTCTGTACACTTTGTAGATATAACACAAAGTTAGTAAATTTTTACCTTCCTACCTAGATTTAGCAAAATCCGTCTGACAACACCAATCTTCATGAGCCTTGCTTGCTTTTTTAAGAATGTCACAGTCTGCACATCCTTTGGATAGAAAGGGTTTCGGAAAATTCCAAAGATATAGACACTTTGAATTTCTCTAAGTATCCATAGTACTATAAGTAATATCATCAAAACATAGCCAACAATAGCCTGGGAGCTGGTTTTGGAAATCTGTGAACAACAAGCAAAGTGATGCAGCAAAATACTTTCTAAGAGAGCCAAGACTAATATAATGACGTAGAAGAGGCATTCCTTCCAAGAAAACTGTTTTTCTGAACCAAGGGGTAAAGTCTTAGATTTGATTCCAACTCTGTGTCCAATTACACTGTGTTTGAAGACAAAACCCATCTCACTTAGGTTAAGACTCAGTAAGAACCCAAGTCCAGTCATGAAAAGAACCACTCCAACAGTGCTGGGAATGAAATACGATGTTACAGCTGTTCCAGCAGAAATGATGAACATTATTAATAATCTGCAGAGAAAAAAAAAAGGATTTGTTTGAAAAGAAATAATGTCCTTTAAGAGTAAGTTACATATAACTTTAGTATTTAAAATAATTACCGTAGATGGGTTGACATAGATGAGCCGCCAAGGCCAAACGCTAAAACCTGTTCCATTGACCATAAGAAAAGCGCATCGGGTGGGGGCAGAATCCCTAGTGCCCACAGAAAGGGTAAAAATATAAACAAGATGTGTAAAATCTGATTCATTTGTTCTAGAGCTGGTATATTTACCATAAACCTATAGGGAAAAGAAAATATTTAAATCATACAAAAATTATATATAGCAGAGAATCTTTTCAGGAAAAACAAAACATACACCCCTCCCCTCCCACACCA
>NW_005366214.1:4170074-4182624 GCF_000412655.1 Myotis brandtii
ACACTTACAGAAAGGTCCTAGTCCCAATTTACAAAAGATCAACACATATAAGTTGTGATCATTGTCCTTCCCTTATATCAGGAACTACCCTCTCTCCTCAGCAGTGTACAAATTAGCACTTAGAAAATATGTGGATTCAAATGTGGAAAGAAAATGTAATTAAAAGTAATCTATATATAAGTAATCTATATATATAAAAGCCTAAGTGACCGAACGACCAAATGACCGGTCAGTCGCTATGACGCGCACTGATCACCAGGGGGGCAAACCCTCAAAGCAGGAGCTGCCCTGTGGTAGTCAGTGCACTCCCA
This sequence comes from Myotis brandtii, assembly GCF_000412655.1. Lineage (NCBI taxonomy): Eukaryota > Metazoa > Chordata > Mammalia > Chiroptera > Vespertilionidae > Myotis > Myotis brandtii. The sequence goes on from NW_005366214.1 coordinate 4,170,386, forward strand.
CAGCCAACCTCCCGTAGCCAGCCAACCTCCCATAGCCAGCCAACCTCCCACAGTCCCTCCCCTCAGCCAGCCGGCCCCAATTGCCCCAATCGGCCCTGACCCCCGAATTCATGCACTGGGCCTCTAGTTTACTGAATAACATTGAATTTAGGAATCTGTAAAACTGCACTGAGCCCAGGGCAAAAACATTTCTCCCTTAAATGTCTAAACTACATTGGCTACATTCTACCAATGATTTTTTAGAGTATAAAATTTGTAAGTTTAAAATTGCAAGTAACTCTGGGAAAGCCAAAGCCTTCCTGCTGTTCACACATCAGTAGCTGGCAGAGAAGAAGCTGTTCTCTTTCTTCAACTCTCTCGTACTATCTTGCTCCCAGGCCCCAGAATTTGAAGTTAGTATAGTTAATAGCAGAAGCCAGCAACATTAGGTTATGAATGTGTCTCTGTGGGTTAGCCTGGAAACTTAACTTGTTTCTATTTTGTATATACAGTGGTATGAATTTGAGAACACAAACTGGTACTATACAATCTCATAAATCAGAGATGGCTTTTCTCCTAAGTGGAGAAACTGGTTCTTGATACAGCACTGACCAGTTAAATACAACATCATTAAATGAATTCAAATAATGTAATACAAACTTTAAAGCACACAAGAATAAAATTCTCTATGTTACTAATTTTTTGAAATGAGGCTAAACAATCACCTTGTCTGGAAAGCAACAATGTCATAGTACTTATGGAGTTCCAGAGATAACTCAAAAGAGATGAATCTCAAAACTTATAATTGTACTTTATACCTGAGCTACTAGAAATCAAGGAAAAAGGCAACTTCTGTAATAGTCAACACTTAAATGTATGTTAACAGTCCAGAAGCAAATGTATAAAAACTACAGATATAATAACAGCATAATGTGTTTGGTCACACACATAGCAGGACTATGCTAGCTAATGCACTCTGCATCATAATGTATGTCCTTCACATTTTTTATAAGCAGAGAATTAATGAACACAAGGTTAACAATGTGATGCTAAATTAGAGGACAATGCTTTGTGTAATATAGTTTAAAATAAAATTAATCTCATCCTGAGAAGAAAACACTGAAGTAACAAAAAAGAAAATCGAACCATACACAATAAGCCACAGGAAGGTCAAGGAAAACATGCAGATATATAGAGGGGTTTTTGTTGCTGTGGTTTTTTTTTGTTGTTGTTAAGATAACACTTCTCCTTAGATTCATAGAGAGCAAGCTGACAGCTCTCTGGGGTGAGGGGTAGGGGGAGGCAGGGGGCATGGAGACACTGAGCAAAAAATAAAAAAAAGAGAGAAAGAACTCACGTACTCACAGACAACAGTATGGTGATTGTGGGGGAGAGGGGAAAGGGATGTAGGTGGAAGAGGGGATGGGGGATAAAAGGTGATGGAAAAATATATGTATTTTTAAATTACATCTTTAAAAAAAGATAACACTTCTCTTGCTAACATAGTCAAGGATAAGATAACATGTAAAATAATGTATACTCAAGAAATAGTTTATCCAAATTACATTTACTCCCCAAATATTTTTGTTTTGAAAATAAATATAAGCAATGGCACAGAAAAGTATTTATATGCAAGATCATAAATAAATAGAAGCATATGTAATTGAGGTAACTAAACATTGTGTTTATATTCTTGTGTATATGACTCAGCCAAATAGGTTAATTCTTTTATAAAAAATGTTTAAATTCTAATGTTTCTGATAATTACCTCCCAAAAACCCTCATCTCCAAATACTATCACATGGGGTGTTAGGGCTTTAAACATATGAATTTGGAGGGAACACAAACATTCAGGCCATAACATGACTATCCATTTCTACCTGGACACTAACCTATAAAAGAGAAAGCTATAATCTATAGCAACAAAGAAAGAAAAGTAAGATTTAGAAAAAGGCAAGCAAAATGGGGTTAGAAAAGGCAAGCAAAAAGTGGTTATCAAACAATTTTGTAAATAATTTTGTTAAACATTCTTTTGATTTTTCTTCTGTAGCCAACTGATTTTTTAAAATATTTTTCTTCAATATAGTTACTATAACAAAATTCGATGTTATCTATTCTTCAGAAATTCAATCTGTACATAATATTTATGTACATAAATTTTAAAGTCTTCATTTTCTCCTCACAGTAAAGTTCTATCTCTTTTCCCAGGTTTTAGCCAGCTATCATATAGATTCATAGCTCTTTCTTTAAAGTGAAACACAGGACTGAAATTTTGTTGATTTATCTTATAAAGGATTTTCTTTTTACTCTTCAATAAGATTTACTTACTGTTTTAGTATGTATGTTTAACAGAAATTTTTCCTAGAGATTAATCATCAAAGCTATCACCCAATGGTTTATCTTGATGACTTCCACTTCAAAGATACATTTTTTAATACTATGGAGAGTGCTCTTATTATGTCTGCTTTAAAATAAAGCGAGTTATAAAGTATTTGATAGCTTATTACCTGTATGCAAGATCTATAGAAACAAAGAAAAAAATATAAAGAGGTCTCATAAGAGGAATGATTTCATAAGTATCCTGGGTTTGAAAAGTTGCAGTCTCTACGGCTGTGTTTACAATTAATGAATATTCTCCTGTACATAATGTTATCCATCCAAAGAAAAACAGCAGAACAGTGCCTGCTGGACTGCCATACAGCAAGGTTATCCTATTTGGGAGCAGATACCACGTTCCAAGACCACACAATAACCCAGCAAGAACAGAATGAAAAACCATATTGGCTGTATATTTCTTCCCAGGAATTAGAAATTTGATAGTCTCAGCACCAGTACAACTTGTAAATTCATGCTCATCTTCCTCTGCTAAGATATCTGTGCTTAGCATTCTTTCTACCGTTGATGATTTGTTTCTGGCGTATAAACTTGTGAACTGGATGACAAATGCGGTGAAAAGCATTAGTCCACCTGAGAGTGCTGCTGTGTAATAGTCTTCTAGGATGCCTAATTGGTACAAAAGTGTTCCTATCCCACCCAAAACCCATGGCATCAGAAAAAGGACAATTTGATTAATATATACGTAAGGAGGTGCACAATAGCCTAATCTGAGCCGAGGGCCTCCAAGAACAGTCTGTGGAAAGCGCTTCAGAAGGAAGTCCTTTTTGTAATCATTCAGTAGAGGCACATCAGGACTCATCCTTCTCACTCAGGAGTACCCTGAAAGTCACATCATTTTCTGTAACACAGCAGTCTCTAAAAAAAAGAAAGAAAAAAGTCACTTTTTGGAAATGTCATACTTAAAACATGTAGGGGAAATCCCACATTTCTATTTTCTCTCCTCAATTCCTTCAAGGGCAGGATTTACAACCTCATTTCTCTACCTCCTCCCCATTGCCTGACAATACTTGGTACTAAATAAATAATGGCTAAGTTGTTTTTCATTTGAAATAAAACGACCAACACATTATTATTAATTTATCTAGAACATAATATCTGGAATTAAATCTTACATTAACTCACAATTTGAGATTTTTGAGACCAAAGGAAAAGTTAAAAAAGTAAGTACTTTCAACTCAAATCTGGTTTAACTGATCATTTCCCTGAGAGCTTTTGTTGTTTGCTTATTAACTTTTCCCTCTATTACACGGGCCAGCAAATTTTTTTCTGTAAAGGGTCAAAGAATGAACATTTTAGGTTTTGTGGACCATATGATCTTTGTTATAATGACTCAACCCTGCTGTTGTTGCAGAAAAGCAGCCACAGACTTTACATACGGAAATGGATATGATTGATTGTGTTCCAATAAAACTTTGCACCTGAAAGTCACATCATTTTCTGTAACACAGCAGTCTCTAAAAAAAGAAAGAAAAAAGTCACTTTTTGGAAATGTCATACTTAAAACATGTAGGGGAAATCCCACATTTCTATTTTCTCTCCTCAATTCCTTCAAGGGCAGGATTTACAACCTCATTTCTCTACCTCCTCCCCATTGCCTGACAATACTTGGTACTAAATAAATAATGGCTAAGTTGTTTTTCATTTGAAATAAAACGACCAACACATTATTATTAATTTATCTAGAACATAATATCTGGAATTAAATCTTACATTAACTCACAATTTGAGATTTTTGAGACCAAAGGAAAAGTTAAAAAAGTAAGTACTTTCAACTCAAATCTGGTTTAACTGATCATTTCCCTGAGAGCTTTTGTTGTTTGCTTATTAACTTTTCCCTCTATTACACGGGCCAGCAAATTTTTTTCTGTAAAGGGTCAAAGAATGAACATTTTAGGTTTTGTGGACCATATGATCTTTGTTATAATGACTCAACCCTGCTGTTGTTGCAGAAAAGCAGCCACAGACTTTACATACGGAAATTGATATGATTGATTGTGTTCCAATAAAACTTTACATTATTTACCCAAACTGGTTGTGGGCCAGATGTGGCCTGTGGGTTACAGTTTACCAACTTCTGCCCTAAAATAAGGATATTCTCTATAATTACCTTGAATTAAAATAGAAATAGAAATGGAAAACAGAAATGCTGTTAGTCATATCACTTAACAATTATAGTAAATTTAGGATTTTCCGATAATTTAAAAAGTGAAATCCTGCTAAAATAGTAGCATTCTGATAAAAAGCCACTGGCTGTTCAACATGTAGTAGGAACAATGATTTCATCATTCAACTCAAAAGACTTCAGGTATCAGAATAATGCGTATTATTAGCTATATTATCACAGGATTAAAATTTTAGTCTCTCTTTCTGTTGTCAGTTTTCAAAAATCTACTTGCTCTAGAAAAGCATTTGAAATAATAACAAGACCTATACATGCTTTAGTCTAGATCAGTGATTTTCCACTGGTGTCCTGCAAGAATTTTTAAAACTATGTAGTCAGGGGCACTAACTCCCTTCTCCCTTAGACTATCAAATAAAAAAAAATGACAACAGCTAACACAATAGTTGTTTGGTGTGAATTCCCTCTCTTGAACCATAAATACATAGGTCATATATTAGAGCTGCATCTTATTGGTCACATCACATAATGAGGTTGCATCTGATTGGTTAAGTCTTGGTACCAGAAATCCTTATTTACAAGTATAGATACCTGATGTTTTAAAAAGTCACTTTGGAGCAAACAGGATAAAAAATTACTATAATTTTTTATAAATCAATCAACATTAAACTTATTTTTTTTTGGTCAGATTGGCAAAAATATTTTTTAGTGTGCCACAGAATTTTAGTAATTATTTTATATGTGCCATGAGATAAGAAAGATTGAAAATCGCTGCTCTAAATTATTTTAATTTAAGGGTCACAAAAACTATGTATCAAAAATGTGGTCTCTCTTATTTTCAAGTTTTCCTTTTCCTGGGATATACTCAGTAGCTTATCCAGAAAAACAGTTGCCTAACACAGGGCTAGCTAACAAAGGATTACCTCAGGGATCATATGTTGTACTAGAAAAAAAGAATTATGTTTAAAGCCATCTTCACAATGATAGACATATATACCAATGGAACAGAATAGAAAGCCCAGAAATAAACTCTTACATATGGTCAAAGATTTGACAAAGATGCAAGACCATCCAATGAGGAATGGACAGTCTTTTGCAACAAATGGTGCTGGGAAACAGGATATCCAGATGCAAAAGAATGAAGTCAGACCCTTACCAAACACCATATACAAAAACTACCTAACTGGTTTGGCTCAGTGGATAGAGCGTCAGCCAGCAGACTCAAGGGTCCCAGGTTCGATTCCGGTCAAGGGCATGTACCTTGGTTGCGGGCACATCCCCAGTGGGGGGTGTTCAGGAGGCAGCTGATCGATGTTTCTCTCTCATCGATGTTTCTAACTCTCTATCCCTCTCCCTTCCTCTCTGTAAAAAAACTACCTCACATGGATCAAGGACCTAAATGTAAGAGCTAAAATAATAAAACTCTTAGAAGAATATACAGGAGAAAAGCTTCCAAAATTGGATTTGGAAATGATTTCTTGGAAAGCAATAAGTAACAACAAAAAATAGACAAATTGGACTGAATAAAAATTTTAAAAGTATATGCATCAAAAGATACTTTCAACTGAGTCAAAAGGCAACCCACAGAATGAGAAAAAATATTTGCAAAGCATATACCTGATAAGGGATTAATATGCAGAATATATAGAGAACTCCAAAAGCCCAACAATAAAAGAACAAACAACTCAATTCAAAAAATGGCAAAGGACTTGAATAGGCATTTTTCCAAAGAAGACATACAAATTCCAGTAACCAAATGAAAAGATGCTCAACATCACTAGTCATTAGGGAAATGCAAATCAAAACTACAATGAGATATTACCTCACACCCATTAGTATGGCTACTATAAAAACAACAACAAAAAATGACAAATATTGATGAGAATCTGGAAAAACTAGAACCCTTGTGCACTGCTGCTGGGAATGTAAAATGGTACAACTTCTATGAAAAACAGTATGGTAATTCCTCAAAAATTAAAAATCGAATTACCATAAAACCTAGGAATTCCACTTCTGGATATATGCCCCAAAGAATTAAAAGCAGGGTCTCAAAGAGATATTATATACTCATGTCCATAATCAAAGAGATATTATATACTCATGTCCATAGCAGCATTATTTACAATAACTAAAATGTGGAATCAACTCAATGTCCATCAAAGGATTAATGGATAAGCAAAATGTGGTATATACTTATAGAAGAATATTATTCAGTCTTAAAAAGGAAGGAAATCTTGTAATATGCTACAACACAGATGAACCTTAAAGACATTATGCTAAGTAAAATAAGTCACATTTCAAATACTGTATGACTCTACTTATATGAGGTACTTAGAATAATCAAAATCATAGACTGAAAGTAGAATGATGACTATCATGGGCTGGGGGGACAGGAGAATGGGGAGTGTTTTTTAATGGGTATAGAGTTTTACAAGATGAAAGGAATCATGGGAAAGAATGGTGCACGACAATGTAATAATCTTGATATTACTGAACTATACACTGAAAAATGGTTAAGATGATAAAATTTGTTATATGTTTTTACAACACATAAAAGTATTTAAAGCCATCTTAAAATAGCCTTTCTTCCTGTCAGTTTAAAAGTTTTTCTGCAAGTCACTTCTACCCAATCAAAATCAGCCCTGGAGAGAGCTTTTGGGCATCACAAAAGGTTTTTGGGTCACTATTAAGAATTACTGCTTTACAACCCCTCTTGTTATACTGTTAGGAAATTCTTTAAAATATAAACACTTATCCTATACTAGAGGCCCAGTGCACGAATTCGTGCATGAGTGAAGTTTGGCTGGCCCACCCTGATGATGGCTAATTGGGGGCGGGGCTTCTGTGAGGGAGGGACTTCAGGTGGTTGGGGGCCAATCGGGGCCCAGACCAGGCCAGTTGGCTGCCCTAGTGTGCGTCATAGTGACTGATTGTTCGGTCGTTCAACCGTTTAGTTGCTGGGCTTTTATATATCTACTAGAGGCCTGTTGTATAAAATTCATGCATGGGGTGGCAAGTCCCTCAGCCCGGCCTGCACCCTCTCACAATCCGGGACTTCTTGGGGGATGTCCGATTGACTGTTTAGGTACGATCCTCCTGTGGGATCGGGCCTAAACCAGCAGTCGGACATACCTCTCACAATCTGTGACCGCTGGCTCCTAACCGCTTGCCTGCCTGCCTGATTGCCCTAACCACTCTGCCTGCCTGCCTGATTGCCCTAACCGCTTGCCTGCCTGCCTGATCACCCCTAACTGCTTGCCTGCCTGATCCCCCCTAACTGCTCGCCTGCCTGCCTGATCCCCCCTAACTGCTTGCCTGCCTGCCTGATCCCCCCTAACTGCTTGCCTGCATGCCTGATCACCCCTAACCCCTCTGCCTGCCTAATTGCCCGTAACCACTCGCCTGCCTGCCTGATCGCCCCTAACTGCCTCTGCCTCGGCCCCCACCACAGCAGCTTCGTCTAGATGAACGTCCGGAAGGTTGTTTGACTGTCTGGTCTAATTAGCATATTACGCTTTTATTATTATAGATAGATCTATACATATAAAAGCCAAGAGACCCAACAGCGGAACGACCGGAATGACCGGTGGCTATGACGCGCACTGTGGCAGCCAACCAGCCCTATCAGGGGTGGGGCTGGCCAGCCAATTACCCTTGGCCCCTCCCCCCTGCTGGCCCTGCCCCCGATCGGACCCCCCACCCTGATGCAATCAGGTGTCCAGGAGAAGTGCCCAGCACAACCACCATCTTCCTGCATTGTCTCTCTACTGCTTACAACCAAAGAGGGCAGCCACATCACACCACGGCCTCTCTTTAGAGGGTTTGTCAGCAGGGAACTAAACCGCATTACCTGTCTAGGGAGAGACTTAGAAACGGAAGCACCCCTGACACTAAAGCACCTTTGAAGCTTCAACTCATCCGAAAGCTAACAGCAAATGTGTATACACCTTGTAAAGATCTTTGACACTAATAACTCCCCCCCGGCCAGCTCCCCCTCATTGCCCCCCATCCTAACCGGGGGCGGGGCCAGCAGGCCAACTGCCCGCGGCACTTCGCCCCAGCCAGCCCGGACCAATTGGCCCCCCCACCCTGATTGGGGTGGGCCAGCCAGACCCCACCCATGCACGATTTTGTGCACCAGGCCTCTAGTATCTCTATATATAAAAAGCCAGCAACCAGAACGCTGTAATGACCAGTCGCTATGATGCCCATTGCAGCCAGCGAACCGGCCTGAACAAGGGGTGGGGCTGGCCGGCCAACCTCCTGCCGTCTCCTCCTCCTAACAGGCCCGGCCCCGATCCACCCCAATAGGGGCCAGGCCAGTCTGACCCCACCTGTGCATGAATTCGTGCACTAGGCCTCTAGTAGATAATAAAAGGCTAATCTGCAAATAGACGGAACGGCGGAACAACCGAACAACCGGTTGTTATGACGTGCACTGACCACCAGGGGGCGTACACGTAACATGGCAGGCATCGGCCACAGCAGGATGGTGGAGCAGGTGAGTGGGGGGGCTAGACCAAGGTGGGGCGCCGGTCGCTGTCATAGGGGCGAGCCTCTGGTGGTTACTGAAAATTCTTTGCTCAAGCGTGCTGCGGTCCTGCCTGGCGCTTGCACCTGCTGCCAGCACCGGCCCCGCTCACACCCACTGCTGGCGCCTGGTGCTGGCACCGATTGCTCAGTGCCGTCAGAGGGTGTAAGCAGCGGCTGCCAGCCCCGATCGCCCCTTAGGGCTTCTCTACCTCCCCCTGCTCCTGAGGGGAGATTGGGGCCAGTAGCTGCCGCTTGCACCCACTGCCAGCGCCAGAGCCGCCACTCACACCCACTACCAGTGCCGGCCCCACTCGCACCTGCAGGCAGCGCTGAGCCACTGCTTGCACCCACTGCTGGTACCCAGCACCCTTCCCAATTGCTTGGCGCCATCATCGGGTGCGAGTGGCAGCTGCCGGCCCTGATTGCCCCTGAAGGCTTCTCCACCTTCCCCTGTTCCAGAGGGGCGATCGGGACAGCAGCTGTTGCTCGCACCTGCTGACTGCGCCAGCCCTGCTCACACCCACTGCTGGCACCAGCCCCAATTGCTCCATGCTGTCAGCGGGTTCAAGCAGGGCTGGCGCTGTCAGTGTGTGGGAGCGGCGGCAGCAGGAGCGGGGCTGCTGGCAGACAGGGGACCGGGGGCCACGGCAGGAGGGGCTGGGCAGGGGCACGGAGGATGGGCTGAGACCCGCCCCTGTGCCTAAAGCAGCCTTGCGGCCCACAGTTCCTTTCAAGGTGCACGAATTCGTGCACTGGGCCCCTAGTTGTCTTATATCTTCAAGCCATTAGTCTTCATTCTGCACAGAACAAGTCATAGCTTTTACTCACATGGCAGCCCTGCAAGTACTCACAAAACAGCAGAACTTATGTGGTTGATGGTTCAATCTCAGGGAATGAGAAGATTGCCTCCCTACCCTCTGAATGAGTTTATCTCCTGTACTGATGTCAGGCTTAGTATTCTGTACACTGAGTGTACTGTATTCTGATATGATTGTTCTGTAGAAGCCATAGGGTAAGTAAAGGCACACTCTTGTAAGCAGGGGTAAACATTCTGATTTCAATTATCTATGAAAAATGACATCAGATAGGAAAATAAACTTGGATGGCTGGCCTGGGCTTTTTTAAGAGTCTGGATGTGCCCAGGAAATTAGGAAAAGTTGCCCTGTCTTGCTCCACGGAGGCAAGCCGGGAACAAGGTGAGATGGCTTGCTGGGAAAGGAAGCCAAAAACTGAGGATACTTATCAACCAGATTACCTAGCTGCATGCACGTTACTACTCATGTTCGTTTAACTTTGATAGGATACCCTGTGATTATATTCCAAGCAGGGAAATATTCCGAAGATCTATTGTTAATGTGAAAACATGGAAAGATTCCCATGAGATATTGCAAAGTAAAACAAACATACGAAGACCCATTTGCATTTTAAAACAAGAGTACATACACACTTGCATGTTTAATGGCTGTACAATTTGTATAGGTGTAAAAAGTTTCAGAAGGCATACACACTATGCTGTGTTTGTGCGTGTATTTTATGTATGACATTTTCACACCTCTTAAGTTTACCAAACATTCTCTAGAACTCTCAACCCCATACCCAGCAAACACATTCTGTGCTTTTCATCGTGCCTCTGCTCAAAGCCTCTCCTTTGCCTATGATACCCTCTACTCCCTTCCCTAATTAGTAATCTTAGTCAACTTTCAAGATTCAGCCTATTCCTTTCTGAAAATTTTGCAGAGTACTTAGGCCAAACTGTGCCTCTCTTCTCTCTGTATATTAAAAGCATTGCTTGTTTATACTACTCATCTTGTAACATGTACCAACATAAGGCATTTCTTGTACTGTTCACTTTTTTTTTTTAATATATATTTTATTGATTTTTTTACAGAGAGGAAGGGAGAGAGATAGAGAGTTAGAAACATCGATGAGAGAGAAACATCAATCAGCTGCCTCCTGCACATCTCCCACTGGGGATGTGCCCGCAACCCAGGTACATGCCCTTGACCGGAATCGAACCCGGGACCCCTCAGTCCGCAGGCAGACGCTCTATCCACTGAGCCAAACCGGTTTCGGCACTGTTCACTCTTCACATGTTACCTTTTCATCTCTTTTTTTTTCTCTATTAAGTTATTTGTGAGGGGCTAAACTTCATATGTTACCTTTTCACCTCTTTTTTTTTTCTCTATTAAGTTATTTGTGAGGGGCTAAATCTTGAGATACTTTTGATTCTCCCTAATATTTAGTAAAACACCTTGGCATGGAAAGGCATGTAATACATTAATGGCATAGCTTAAATATGCTGATTAAAGTAGAAAAACATTAAATATTGCTGTTTAAAAGGGAAGTTGGGAGGATATCCTATAATATAAAGGATGGTCTTTGCCCTACCTGCAGGAATGAGTTAACCAAAAACAAAACACCTAATATACAGCCGAGTAAGAAAGAAATAAGGCAGATAATGAATTCAAAAGCCTGATAAATAACTTCTGATGAAGTAGACTTCATAGAAGTAACTGCTGGTCCTTGACAGAGAGTTGTGGAGAGAGGCAGTAGATCAGTGGGTAAAGAGAGATTCATGGTCAGGGGGCCAGAAGTTGACCAATTTGGGGCAAAAGTGGTTTAGTTGGAGATAAGAAGAGAAAAAGTCCATTACCATCTAAGGAGAGTAATTTGTAAGCGTTAGTGGGGTAACAAGGCCATCCGCAAATCAAGACTTAAAAGGCCATTTTCCATTTCACAAGTGTCTCTTAGAAACAAAATGCTGTTAAGTCACCAGGCTAAAATATAGTCTTTCAAAAGAAAATAAAAATCACACCAGATTGCTCTCTCTAGCGACTAAGTTCATCTTACGTCTTAAGAAAGTTCAATAGTGGCACCTGTAGGCTTTATAACGAAGAACGAGAAACCTGTCGCAATTTAAAACTGCAAGAACAACGTGGCTGTGCGCTGGCTTGGAAACTGAGGCGACAAAGAAGTCTCCAGGGTGTTGGGATCGAACGTACCTCGAGTCACCCGAGGGAAGAGGCGATGCAAAGGCATCCAGAGGGCTGCATTTCTGCAGATGAACAGACTGGGCGCTCCCGCCGGGAGAAAGTCTGCGACCCCGACGGGGAGACAGATAAGCTGCGGGGACCTGACAGCCAGCTCCGCTAGGTCACGCCGCAGCCCGCTCTGCGTTTCCATGGTTAACGTCAACTCCCGCTGGCGCCAC
>NW_005366214.1:4182636-4192679 GCF_000412655.1 Myotis brandtii
CGAGGTGGAGCGGGGCAGTAAGCGCGCTTTGTTCGCTCCCGACTTGAGCCAAAGCTCTCTTGGCCCGGGGTCGGGGTAGTCGCCCGCGATCTGGCCTTGCCTTGGACCCAGACGCGGTAAAGCGGCGAGGGGGACGCTAAGCCGGCCCTGAACTTTCACCCGGACCAAGAGCGTCTTGCTGACGCAAGAGCGTCGTTGCCCTGGTGACGTACGTTCCTTCGCGGGGTCGTGCTCTCGCGCGGATAGAGACACGGCCGCCATTTTGCCAGCGTCCCGTCACTCGTGGTCTGACAGCCACCTGTGGAGTGGAGTGCGGCTCCCGCGGCTCAGGGGTCTGCGACTTCTGTTAATCACATCCGCACTTTGGCCGTCACCACCCAACACGCCGACGGTAATAAACGGCTTCTAAGTAATACTTCATCCATCCTATTCGGCTGATGTTCACTGCACACAGTGCTCGCTGTCGGCCCTTGATTGCATTTCCCCCTCCTGAGTGGATTTGACTGCATATTTAAATGCCAGGAACCAAAACGCCCATCCTTGAAACACGTTACTGAGGTATCTATCTGTTTTTTAATAAAATAAGGTCAAGGCCCCGTGTTCCAACCGGAAAAAAGAATTGTGGTGGGCTGTTATTACTTAGCGTTAATTTCAGATCCGGGAATCATTGACAGGGGGCCCCCAGGTCCCTAGTTGCTCTGGTGTAAGAGTCACCCTTGCGCCCTGTGCCCCTGCCTCCATTTCCCATGTTCCAGTTTCTTGCCCATGTTCTGGACACCTTACAGATTTCCGGTGGACAGTCTGCAAGGCAGCCCCGGAGAACTCGAAATTAGCGATTCGGCCGCCCCGTCAAGGGGACTTTAGGGCCAGTTCGTGGGTCTCAGTTTACCCGCGTGTCCCCCTTGTGACGGTACCGGACGTATCAGTTCTGCAGAGCTGGGCTTCTGAGTGGCCTTACGACTGCCTCATTTGGATCTCCTAGTCTCAAAATTCTATACATGACCTATTTTTATTTTTTTCTGGCTTTACTGGAAATGATGGCTTAGTCCTTAAGCATTTAGGTTTTTAGGCCATAAAGGGGAAAATCATGTGTGTGTGTGTTAAAAGAAATCCAAGGCTTATTTTTAAAAAAGGATGTGACTAACCAGGCGGAAAGGGTAGCTTATTGGAGGCATGTGGAAGAAAACTGGGCAGCATCCGTGGTGTGCGTAGCCTTACATTGAAGGAGACAATGTGCAGGTCGAACCTTCCGTCGTTAGGTGTGAAGGTGAGATGTGCCCCTAGTCATCCAGAATGTTTTATTTACACTCTTTCGGGGAGGACATAGCCCCAGCCCTGTTGGGTCAGGGCGCCACATTAGGCATCTTTGAAAAATCAGCTACTTCCGCCCGGGCTGGTGTGGCTTAGTTGGTTGAGCGTCTTCCTGAAAGGGCGCTGGTTCGATTCTGGGTCAGGGCACTTGCCCACGTTGCGGTTTGGGTTGGGTCGGGGTGCGTGCGGAGCTGTGTCTCACGTCGATGTTTCTCGCCCCCACCTCTCCCTACCTCTCTAAATAATAATAATAATAAAAATCAGTAAAAGCATTAAAAAGTAAAAAAGAAAAATCAGCTACTTCCACCAGTAAGAAGTCAGCACATTGTAGTTAAGGGTAGAGGCTCAGGAGTTAGGAAGCCCGCGTGGGAACCCAGATACCGCCCATCACTGCACTGCTTGTGTGATCTTTCAGTGACAGAATCTCTCCGGCCCTCCGTTCCCTTATCTCATAAAATTGGGCTAATAATAGAAATAGAACTTACCCCAGAGGGGGTTGTGTGGATTAAATCAAATAACTAAAGCGCTTAATAAGGAAACTAACTGGCACAGCTTAAGTGCTAAACTGTTATCTCCATGTAGAGAGGCTGTGTTTATAATGCCCGTTTTCACCATCTTGACTTACACATGACCCCACCAGAATGAACATTTTTGTTAAAATACCTGCAGTAGATATTTGGTGGTTAACTTTTTCTTTTTCCTCGATGTTTGTACTTTGCTTTATCTTAGAATAAAATTAGTAAAGCTTATGGTACAGGCATTTGGTTAATTGTGTACAGAGTAATCATTCAACATTTATTGAAATAGTGGATGCTATTTGCCAGGAACCACAGTAATTGCTGCAGATACAAAGTCAATTGAAACACGATCCATATCCTAGGGAATTCACCAAGGTATGACTTGGGAGACTGACAAGGACATTAGTAATTACAGTGTGTGATAAATATGCACTGGAGCTATAGAAACACGGAAGTGGGACACAGAAATCATTGTTGGGAAACTCAGGTGGCTGCAATCGAGTTTTAAAAGACAAGTATAAATTAGCTGACTGAAGATGTGGGAGAGGAGGTGTTCCAAGTACGGGTACATTCATTCAACAAATATCTAGAGCATATATAAAGTCAGGTACACATATACCTTATTAAGTCCTAAACTTATGAGGTAGCTTATTATTCTCATTTCAAATATAAGGAATCAGAGCATCAGAAAAGTAAAATGAATGGTAAGATCTGGAATTGAGCATATCCGTATGTCTCCAGGATGAAACTTCATAAAAAATGTAGAGCTGCTTTTTCAGCCAGAGAAAATGTTTACTCAGGCGTTATAATGGCATACATGTTATTGTGTAATGGTAATATCCATTTTCAGTTCATAACTGAAGTTGCTCCTTTGTACAAAAAGCAAACAAACCATAAAATCCTCTCTCTGCCCATTGCCCATAGACCATTTACCAGAGGGTTCTGAAAATAACCACAGGGTAGGATGGATTAATGAGGAAGTGAAATGGCCTCATGGGATTAGGAAGCTGAATTTCCAGGGCAAGGCAGTAGATTCGATAAACTTTGGTAAAAGATTGGATTGGGTGTGGGAATGAGTTGTGGTGGTAAGGAGACCAAAGAAAAAAGATGAGCCAAACCTTCAAGTTGGGTGACCACAATGTTTGAGGTACCCTAAAATAAATAAGCACAGAAGGAAGAATAACTTTGAGACATGTGTTTAAGGGGCTTGTGGGATATGTCCGGTTAGAAATAATTAGATTGGATGTTGTGGGAGAAGTCAAGACAGACTTGGGAGTATTTTACATTTTTAAAAAGTTGAGCCCTGGCTGGTTTGGCTCAGTGGCGAAAGCATCGGCCTGCGGACTGAAGGGTCCCGGGTTCGATTCCGGTCAAGGGCATGTACCTTGGTTGCGGGCACATCCCCAGTAGGAAGTGTGCAGGAGGCAGCTGATCGATGTTTCTCTCTCAATGATGTTTCTATCCCTCTCCCTTTCTCTCTGTAAAAAATCAATAAAATATATTTTTAAAAAAGGTTGAAATCATAAGATTAGAAGGCAATGCCAATGTTTGGATATTAGTGGACATGAAGAAAATCATAAGGCCCTGGCCCGTTTGGCTCAGTGGATAGAGCCTTGGCTTGCTGACTAAAGGGTCCCAGGTTAGATTCTGGTCAAGGGCACTTACCTTGGTTGCAGGCTCCTCCCAGGCCCAGGCCCTGGTCAGGGCTCATGGAGGAGGCAACCAATCGATGTGTTTCCCTCACTTCTATATTTCTCTCTGTCTTTCCCTCTGTCTTCTATTCTCTCTAAAAAGCAATGGAAAAATATCCTCGGGTGAGGATTAAAAAAAAAAAAATCATAAGGAGAGCAGAAAAAAGAGATTCTGAAATAAAATGGTCCATTTCTTACATGGTTTGTTGAAATTCATCTCATTGCTTTATATTACAGATCATGATATAAATGCATACAAAAACCACATGAGTGGGAATGTGGTGGGGAGAAATTTGTGTGCCCCCGCATGTTCACAGGTGCATGGGTTGGGTGACATTGAGTTAGAATAAAAAAACAAAACAAAACAGGGAGTGACCAATTATTAATTACAAAGTTTCATATCAAAACTTCCTTTAATATAGAAAAATTCCATACCATACCACATAAATATTCATAAATAGAAACATTAAACCATGTATAATGTAAGCATAGCTTTGCCATTAATTGGTTTTAAGCTTTGTTGTGAAATACAATATATTTTTCAATTACAGTTTTGAAAATCTTACAGTAATTCCTGATGACAGGGTGAAATGATAGTGTTTCTGAGATTTTCGTTTTGATTAAAGACTTTGAATTTTCTTGCTCTTAGGTTTTATTATTTCACATCAATAACTTCACAGATTTTTAACTTAGAAGTGCTTCAATTAAATGTTATTTTTGAAAATTATCACCACTGGAAACATTTTTTATTTTAAAAAATTTATTAAACTATGTTGTCATATGCTATTGTTATTTTCAGGTGTGTTCAACTTAGCGATTTGATGATTATGCACCTTACAGTGTGATCAAGGTGTAAGTCTAGTTACCATCTGTCACTGATAGAAACTTATTTTAGATAATTATTTTAAAAGACTATAGAATTATTGGTAGACTGAAAATTACTAATTTGGGATATTTTAAAGGCTAGAATTTCATTTTATAAATTATGTTAAATTTTGTAAAAGTTTGTGAATATAACTTCAGTGGAAGATCAAATTTTAAGAATAACTGAACTCTGTAAATACCCACAGGAATATTTACCATTTGACTCTTTATAAAAATTAAGTTACACACATATCTGAATTAATTACAATAATTCCCCTTGGGGTGGGGCGGGGGGAGAGGAACATCTGTAATAATCTGAACAATAAAGATTAAAAAATAATAATAATTCCCCTTTATTTAGCACACATAATTAAGAGTTGACTATGCAGATTTGATAGTCTTTATCCCCAGTTCCTATACTAAGCTTTGAACATTAATTAACCTCTTCTATTGACAGTGTTATCAAGGATGTTACGTGTTCTTATTAATAATACTAGTGGCCCTGTGCACGAATCCATGCGTGAGTAGCTTGCTGCCACTTGCCTCAGCTGACCACTCGCCCACCGCAGCTTGTAGCTCTCCAAAACTCGTAGCTCACTGCCCTGCCCTCCTGTAGTTCTCCGCCTGCTGCTCCGCCCTCCTATAGCTTTCTGCCACTCGTAGCTCGCTGCTCTGCCCTCCTGCTGATTGGTCATTATGTGACAGTGTCCCGACTAATTTGCATATTACCCTATTATAAATATAGATGAATTTCTAAAGCTAGAATTAAAGTTAGTAACCTGAAATAGATGTCCTTTTCCTGGCATTTGCCTACTAATACTTTTGTTTATAAATGTATCATCTGTTTAGAATTTTGTGAATATTATCTTTGCTTTCCTGTAGAATGAATGTACTAGTATAAGGAAATGCAGTGAACAAGTTACCTGATAAAATTTGTTTGAATCTGTAATTAAAAAAGAATGTGGGGATGGGAGGAGAGTTAGGTGTAATTTGCCTAAGGATAGAGGAATCCTATATAATAAAAGGCTAATATGCAAATTGTCCCCTTGACCGGGAGTTCAACCGGGAGCTAAACTAGGAGTTCAACCAGGGGGCAGGGCCAGCCAGCCAACCACCCACGGCCCCTCCTTCCGGCTGGCCTGCTTGATTGGACCGAGGGATGGGCCGGCTGGCCCCCACCCATGCACTAATTTGTGCACCAAGCCTCTAGTAGTATCATGAGTCTGCAAAGATTGCTGCTAAATGGAAAAGTCCACTCTGGTTAGAATTACTTTCTACAGCTTATATTGTGATACCCTATTCAGGTTAATGTATTTAAAAATATGAGAACTGGAGGTTACTCGCTGATAAATATTTAGGGAAAATGAAACCACATTTGGTAAATAAAATTTATACATAAAATATAAATAACAACATCAACAATATCTATTGTTGGCAGGATGGTATATTAGAGGTACATTTTAAAACTTGGCTTGGTTGTAACAAAATTTAAAATGCAGTTCCCTTTGACAGAGAGATGCTATCTCTAGGAATCTATAGATATTTCATCTTGACAGATATCTCACCTAAGTATGCAGCAAAATTGTATTTGTACAAAGATGTACATACACCATTTGTAGTAGCAAAGCACAAAATATTTTTCAATAAGAAACAGGTTAAATAAATTAGTTAAAAAGTAAAGGAGATACATTTACATGTACTGTTATAAAAGCATGTCCACCTTATATTAAATAAAAAGTCTAAAAATTAAAGTTTGTATAATATGATCTTATATAAAAACTAGATGTGTGCATGAACAACCATGCTTTATATATGCTTATTTTGGAAGGATACATATGATGCTATGAAAGAAGTTAACTCTCAATAGTTTAATGAGGGTTTGATGGGAAAGAGAATGTTTTACCTTTATTTTTGTGTTAATATAGTTTTGCTTTTATAATCTTTAAATCATAAAATAAGAAACAATTCAATTGACAATTAAAAGTATTCTTTCTACCCCCCAAAACCACATCAAGCTGCTTATAACCAGAAAAGTGGCATAGTGAATTTTTATTTTTATAATAGTACCTTTATCCAGAAAATCACTTAGAAAATATAGTTGCTAGTTTCTGTGAATTAATGATTATACTGTTGATGCCTTAATAGGAAAATGGTATATTTAGTGTTATATTAGAGTTGAGAATTATAGTAAGTATTGCTATACCAGTAAATTTTGAGCTTTGATACTCAGAGACTGCTTAGAATCTGGACCACTTCAATGCTTCATCAATAGGAATTCTTCATTTATTTTATATTAAATGAGAGCATTTACTGAATTTGTGTATTCTCAAGATTTCAAATGTTGCATATAAAATCCTAATTTTTAGTATAGTATATGTAAAATATACATGTATTAATATATTTCTACAGATATTTTACATGTAAAATAATTGTATTTTTAGAAAGTATGTTATAAATAATATACAAAATAAAATACATGGCAGTCTTATTTTATTGAACCAGCAATGACTAAGTATTAATAGAAGAAATCTTCATAAGTGTCTTATCTTTAGCAACATAATTTTTTTAAATTTCTTTATTGGTTAAGGTATTACAAATGTGTCCTCATCCCCCCCATTAAAGTACAACAAATTTTAATAAAATTTATGTAAGTAATTAAAATTTTCTATTTTACTGTAGACACTTTATAGGCTCTTAGTTTAAATGAAAACCAATGTATAGAGATTGATATTAAAATAATTATTAATCCTACTGAATTTAAAAGATTCTGTTATTTATGAATTTCAAGCCCAATATCAGATTAAGGTTTTAAATGGAAATTTTCCTCCTAAAAGACTTTGTAATTATTAGAAAATGTATTTACCAGTAAATAGTAGCAGCAATAAAGATACATTTACTTATAGAGGTAACCATATATTAAGAAACAAATTATGGATATTTTTAATTGAGGTTTTATAAAAAACTAGCCTATGGATTTTTTTCCCTGTGAATTTTTTTTATAGCTTTTTCTCCTGGCGATAATATTGAATAAAATTTTAAAAACAAGCTTTCTTTAAGGGTATAAATTCCCTTCCTACCACATGTAATAAAAACAAACAAATATGCATACTATCTACTGAAAAAATAAAATAGAATATTTTATTTTCAATGACCGAATTAGTGCAGAGTGGCATACACTCTAAATTCCACAATTCAGTATCCCTGGACAACTTGTTTCTGTATCATTGGTATACCCCAGAGTACTCTGGGCTAGCACACTGGCCTATGAAAGCATAAAAGTTACATTTACTCTATAAAAAAGACTTCCTTTGTTTATGTATGTCTCCTTTACCCAGCATACATTTTCATTAAAAATATAGTACATCTTAAAAATACTAACCTGAATGTGATATGGATTCTCCCAGAAAGAATTTTTATTTCTTTTTCTCCTGATGCATGTAGTGAAGTGTTTATGAGACAGTGTACAATCTTTAAGAACAAGGGAGTCCTGAGCAGATTTCCCCCTCCTTTTGATTATAGCTCCAATATCCCATCCATTACTGCCTCCTCCCAAAGAGAACGTTTCATTCTGTTCAGAAACAAAAGCAGCCCTACCTGAAAACACTCTGAAATACTTGTCCTCTTTTCATAATCTCCATTTACTAGACCAACATTTTCCTCACTCCTATCAAAGCATGAATCCAATAACTGATTTCTTCTTTGTTGGATAAATGGACATGGGAACTTTATTCCAGATGAAAATAGTGGAAATGTAATATTGTGAAGGAAAAAGCTAATGATTTTCTTGGTGCTATAGAAAGCATATTTCATCAGAAATATTAAGACCTGGGTTATAATTCACTGTCAGCAAGGAACTTGATAATTTGACATTGGGCAAGACACTTTAAATTCTTCAGATTTCAGTTTCCTTAGTTAAATGAAGAGATTGCGCTATATCACTAAATTTCCATTTAATTATAAAATATTTCTGCTGTTGTATTATTTTTGTGTTAAATTTATCACGTATGGATGGAAATAAAGACAGGATATAACATTTTTATGTAGTTTTTTTAAAAGGTGTACTATTATAATAAGTTTTCTAACCATACTTTAAAAATAACAGTGAGCTTTATTTATTAAGTAGACCTAAACAAAACATGATTATTATTGGAAAACTAAACTCTACCAACTTCTGTATTGACCACTTTACCTGGGACAGTGATTAAGTATTAACATTATGTAATGTGTCATCTTAATCAGAATTCATTAAGTACCAACTATTTGCTTTCTGAGGCCTCTCTTTTTAAGGTCAACTAACAAAAATGTTAAAGCCAGCATTGTTAAGATTTCTGCTACATAATAGTCAAATTATTTTATGTTTAGCCTCTTTGATTAAAAGCAGTGGTCAAAGATGTTGAAGCTCTTGAAGATGATTTTGAAGATGTAGAAGTGCTGGGGCTACCCAGTCAGCAATCAGAAACAATTAGGAAAATGTACCAAATGCTTCATTCTTTCTCTAGGCTGCATGACAAATTACATTTAATATTTCAGGCTAGTACAATTTTAAAATAAGGCCTCCAACTAAGTAAGCATTTTTCAAGACAGCTCCAATCAAAAGATACTACTTAAAATTTTCTTATTGCTATAGAAATGGAAAGACTGATTATCTATGTTGATTAACTTGAAGATTGCTTTGGGGAGAATTTGACAGTTCTGGTAACATTCCCATAATTTACAGCCTGTGAAGAAGAATCGAATCAGGGTAGTTAAAGCTTCCTTTTTATTTGATAATTTTATCCTACTACTTTAACATAAAGAAGGGATCCTTGTAATGTATATTTTTAAATGAATATATAATGTATTTTATAATGATTCTTGAAAATTAGTCTCAATTAGGTCAAACAGAAAATTAATATATAGCATGATAAATATACCAAAGTATTTATTGATGCCTACATGTGCAAAATATGTTGTGCTAGTCGGTTTGGCAGATACAAAGATGAAAAAATAAACATCTTTTAACACCAAAGAACTAGCAGTTGAATGAAGAGGATTCACAAGAAAAAAATAAAATAAGGATAACATAACTAATTACACTTTAGTTATGATGAGTTGAGTATGACTGGTACTATTTAATTTGCTTATACATAAATGCTAAATAGAACCTATATTTCTGATACCACAGAATGTGGCAAGTTAGGAAAGTGATCCCACAGTAATATTTTTTGTTAAGAAGAAAGGTTATAACTGAGGGAAATTACATTACACTTGGCAATGTATAGGAAAATGTTTAAATATCAAGCTCAAAACATGCTCAGTCACTAATCATCCGAGAGATGGAAATCAAAATGACAACGAGGTACCATCTCACACCTGTCAGGATGGCTATCATCAATAAACCAACAAAGGACAAGTGCTGGCGAGGATGTGGAGAAAAAGGAACCCTCGTGCATTGCTGGTGGGAATACAGACTGGTGCAGCCACTGTGGAGAAGAGTATGGAGTTTCCTCAAAAAACTAAAAATGGAACTCCCATTTGACCCAGTGATCCCACTTCTAGGAATATATCCCAAGAATCGAGAAACACCAATCAGAAAGGATATATGCACCCCTATGTTCATAGCAGCACAATTTACAATAGCTAAGATTTGGAAACAGCCTAAGTGCCCATCAGCAGATGA
>NW_005366214.1:4192857-4194089 GCF_000412655.1 Myotis brandtii
ACTGATGAACAAAAACAGATCCAGAGATAGAGAAGTATCGATCAGACTGTCCAACCTCAGAGAGAAGGTAGGGGAGGGTGGGGGGGAAGGGGGAGAGATCAACCAAAGGACTTATATGCATGCATATAAGCATAACCAATGGACACAGACACTAGGGGAGTGAGGGCATGAGTGGAGGGGTGGGAGGCAATGGGGGATAAGGACACATGTAATACCTTTTATCAATAAAGAGAGAGAAAAAATCCATAAAAAAGACCTTCAAGCTGGTAATATTTTTTAAAATCTAATTTGAGCAAAATAAGATTCAGTGATTATGAGGATTCCGTTAAATGGCATTCTCATTTATTCATTAATGAATTCAATTAGTAAACATGTATTGTGTGTTTACTAGATGATAGGCAATTTGTTAGAAATTAGTTATGCATAGAAGGATAATAGTGCTTCCCATCATGGGTCCCTCTAGTGAGAGTGCTGGGGTAATAATAATCTATATGATCCCTTTGGAAAGAATTTAGTGATATTTATTAGCAACTCTAAAAATATGCATACCTTTTAACTAATTAATGCCTTCCTATAGAAACTATTCAATAGAAGAAAAAGGATTTATTCATGTGTGTTTATTGCATATTTCTAACATATAAAATTGGATGTAACTTAAATTTCCAAAGTTTTGATGATTAGGAAAATAATAGTATTTCCCCTTGGTTGAATGTAATACATTAACATGATTACATTGGCTTTGTAATATGGGAAATGCTTAGATGAAAAAACAAAATTTGGATAAATTATTAGAATTCTGTAAAAATACACAAGTGAGAAAGCTTTTGGTCTTTAGAAAATTATAGTTGTACTAGTAGCCTGGTGCACGAAATTCGTTCACTGGGGTAGGGGGGGAGAAGGGGCCCCTCAGTCTGGCCTTCACCCTCTCCAATCTGAGACCCCTCAGGGAATGTCCAACTGTCTGTTTGTGCCCACACTTTTAACAGATAACAGCTCCATTGTTGTTCCTTTCTTATGCTTAAAACCATTGGAATTAGTAGGTATTCAAAGTGTGTATACATTTTGGGGGGACACCCTGTATATCTCTAGTCAGTGGTGAAAAAAACCAACAGCAGATTTGGAACCCCCAGACAGGGAACCTTGCTCATTCCCCACATGTCTCCCCACTTCACTTTCCACCTTCGTGGGCAGCAGGAGAATCAATGTTTTCTCTCATTAATTCGGAAAAGCAC
>NW_005366214.1:4197102-4202707 GCF_000412655.1 Myotis brandtii
GCATGGCTGCCGGCTGCCATCTTGGCTGACAGTTAATTTGCATAAGGATATGCTGATTAGCCAATGGGAAGGGTAGCAGTCGTACGCTAATTACCATGTTTCTCTTTTATTAGTGTAGATTAGCATGGTGGTATTTTAGATGATCATTACAATGTTTGTTTTTGAAACATATATTATTTAAAAATTTTATAAAACATTTTAATGTATAAAAATATCCCCAATTTGGAACCCTTAGACATTGCTGGTGGGAATAGAAAATGGTGCAGCTGCTGTGGAAATGGTATGATGGTTCCTGAAAAAAGTAAACATAGAATTACCATATGATTTACAAATTCTATTTCTGGGAATGTACCCCAGAAATTGAAAGCAGGTACTCAGACAGATTTTTGTACACCAATGTTCTGAGCAGCATTATTCACAATAGCCAATTGGTGAAAGCAAACCAAGTGTCCATCAGTGGATGAGTAGATAAGCAAAATGTGGTATATACATACATTAGAATATTCTCCAGCCTTAGAAATTCTGATATGTGCACAACATGGATGAACCTTGAAGACATAATGCTAAGTGAAATAAACCAGTCACAAAAAGATGAGTACTGTGTGATTTCATTTATATGAGGTAACTACAGTAGTCAAATTCATAGGCAGAAAGTAAAATGGTGGTTGCCAAAGGCTTGGAGGAGGGGAGGTGGGGAGTTATTGTTTAATGGGTACAGAGTACCAGTTTTGCAAGGTGAAAAGATATCTAGAGATAAATGGTGTGGTGATGATTGCACGATGTGAATGTACTTAATACCAATGAACTGTATGATTAAAAATGGTTCAGATGCTAAATTTTATATGTATTCCACAATTAAATAAAAAATGGTTAAAATGGTAAATTTTGTGTTCTATATATCTTAGTAAAAATAATTTTTAAGTGTTCTTGAAGCTGTGGATGGATTTCTAGATATGTATCAGAAATTGAAAAGAGGGCTAGTTAATAGACTTAAGAGGACAGCCTGGCTGGCATGGCTCAGCGGTTAAGCATTGACCTATGAACTAGGACAGTGATGGCAAACCTATGACGCGTGTGTCAGAGGTGACACGGGAGCTTATTTTTTTTGGTTGATTTTTCTTTGTTAAATGGCATTTAAATATATAAAATAAATATCAAAAATATAAATCTTTGTCTTACTATG
This sequence comes from Myotis brandtii, assembly GCF_000412655.1. NCBI lineage: Eukaryota > Metazoa > Chordata > Mammalia > Chiroptera > Vespertilionidae > Myotis > Myotis brandtii. The sequence continues at coordinate 4,198,286 of NW_005366214.1, forward strand.
GTTGCAAATATCAAAAAATTTCTATATGTGACACGGCACCAGAGTTAAGTTAGGGTTTTTCAAAATGCTGACACACTGAGCTCAAAAGGTTCGCCATCACTGAACTAGGAAGTCATGGTTTGATTCCCGGTCAGAGCACATACCTGGGTTGCGGGCTCAGTACCCAGTATGAGGTGTGCAGGAGGCAGCTGATCAATGATTCTCTCTAATCATTGATGTTTCTATCTCTCTCTACCTCTCCCTTCCTCTCTGAAATCAATAAAAAAATATAAAAATTCTCTTTAGATTTAAGAGTGCAGTACAATGAAAAAATGAAATGCATAAAGCAATTGGAAAAAATAATTTTGATAATGAATATCACCAAATTCTATTCTGTGTTATTCTAAAATTTATGACTTGAAATCTGTTCTACTTATTTTTCATGCTTTGCTTTTTAAGCACATGTATGTTCATAGTAGCAAAAATTGTTATTGTCAGACTGAAATGAACCTTTAATGTTCATTCACAATTTTAGATTTGAAAGTGATGCTTGTTTGTGTTAGAGGTAAAACAAAACAAAACAGAGATCCAGAGAAGTTAGGATTATACAAATAGGTAATGACAGATCTGGCCAGAATGGTCCCTTGACTTTTATTAGCATGTTATTTAAGCTCTATACCACATCACTCAGCCAGATTCTAATAATTTGAAAAATTAATCTTACGAAACATTCAAATATTTCTTTTCCTTTTATATTTATCTTCATTGTTCAAAGTATTACAGATGTCCCCCTTTTCCTCCCATTGATCCCCTCCATCCTGCTCCTGCGCCCTCCCCAGGCCTCACTGCACTATTGTCTGTCTCAGTGAGGAACTATTGTCCCTCTGGAGACGGTATTCCCCTCCAACCTGTCAGAAACTGGATAAGTTGGTGACATTAGAGGATAAAACTGAGGAGACCTACATAAGGACACCCCACAAAGATGGGGAGTCACAGCAGATCTATCTCATACATAGAAACAAACACAAAGGTAGCAAAATGGGGAGACAAAGAAATAGGCCCCAAATGAAAGAATAGGGTAAACCTCCAGAAAAAGAGCTAAATGAAATGGAGGAAGCAATTGATCAGTTATAGAGTTAAAAATAATGGTTATAAGCATGCTCAACAGTATAAAAAAGGACATCCTATATAATAAAAGGCTAATATGCAAATTGTCCCCTTGGGAGTTCGATTGCTCACTATGACGTGTGCTGACCACCAGGGGGTGGTAAAAAACAAAGGAAGACCCCAGTTGGCAGCTGGCAGTCGAGTGGAGGAAGGCCCTGGCCGGCAGCCAGAAGACCCCAATCAGCCCTGGTTGCTGGCCAGGCCTAAGGACCCTACCCATGCATGAATTTTATGCACCGGGCCTCTAGTTGAAACCATAAAAAAGGATCAATCAGAGATGAAGAATAGAATTCTGAAATGAGAATATACTGCAAGGAATAAAAAGCAGAGGATTAAATCAGTGATTTGGAAGACAAGATAGAAAAAAATACCCAATCAGAGCAGCAAAAAGAAAAAAGAATTCTAAAAAATGAGGATAGTTTAAGGGACCTTTGGGACAACATGAAGTGTAACAGAATCTATATCATAGGGGTACCAGAAGGAGATGAGAGAGAGCAAGGGATCAAAACCTATTTTAAAAATAATGATCAAAAACTTCCCTAATCTGGTTAAGGAAAAAGACACACATGTCCAGGAAGTGGAGAGAGTCCCAAACAAGGTGAACCCAAAGAGGCCTACACCAAAACAAATCATACTTAAAATGGCAAATGTTGAAGACAAAGAGAATCTTAAAAGCTGCAAGAGAAAGACAATTATCTGTCAGCTGATCTTTCAGCAAAAACACTTTAGGCTAGAAGGAATTGGAATGAAATATTCAAAATTATGAAAAGCAAGGACCTGAAACCAAGATGAATTTACCAGCAAGGCTTTCATTTAAAATTGAAGGAGAAATAAAGAGCTTCCCAACAAGGAAAAGCTAAAGGAGTTAGTTAGTTATCATCAAAGCAGTATTACAAGAAATGTTAAAGGGCCTGCTTGAAGAAGGAGGAGGAAGAAGATGAAGAGGAGGAGGAAGATAGAAGGAGAAAAATAGAGGAACCAAGTTAAAAGAATAAATGCATACCTATCAATAATCACTTTAAATGTAAATGGTTTACATTCTCCAATCAAATGACATAGGGTAGCTGGATGGATAAGAAAACAAGACCTGTATACATGCTGTCTACAATAGACTCACCTCAGAATGAAAGATACACACAGACTAAAGTAGAGGGGTGGAAAAAATATTTCATGCAAATCAAACAAGAGCATATAACCCTTGTAAACATTTATGCACCCAAAGGAGCACCTGAATATGTAGGTGGGGTAGATTATATATATATAAAATAGAGTTTAAAACAAAAGCCATATAGTAAGAGACAAAGAAAGACCCTACATAATGATAAAGGGAGCAATCAAACAAGAGCATATAACCCTTATAAACATTTATGCACCCAAAGGAGCACCTGAATATGTAAAGCAAATCTTGATGGACATAAAAGGAGAGATGGACAGTAATACAGTTGTAGTAGGGGATTTTAACACCCCACTGACATCAATGGATGGATCTTCCAGGCAGAAAATCACCAAGGAAATAGTTGCCTTGAAACAGATGGATTTAAGCGATATATTCAGAGCAACAGAATATATATTCTTTTCAAGTGCACATGGAATATTTTCTAGGGTAGACCACATGTTAGGACACAAAACTAGTCTCAAATTAAGAAGATTGAAATCATATCAAGCATCTCTCTAACCATAATGATATAAATCTTGAAATCAATCATAGGAAAAACACTGAGGAAACATACAAAGTCATGGAGGCTAAATAACATGTTACTCAACAATGAATGAGTTAACAGTGAGATCAAGGAAGAAATCAGAAAATATCTTGAAAGGAATGATAATGATAATACAACAACCCTAAATCAGTGGGATACAATGAAAGCAGTCCTAAGAGGGAAATTCATAGAATTACAGATCTACCACAGGAAACAAGAAAAGTCTCAAGTAAACAATCTGACTTTACGCTTAAAGGATCTAGAAAAAGAATAACAAACAAAGCCCAAAGTGAGTAGCAGGAAGGATATAATAAAGATCAGAGCATAAATAAGTAAAATTGAGTTCAAACATACCAATAACAAAGATCAATGAAACCAAGATCTGGTTTTTTGAAAAGATAAGCAAGATTGACAGACTTTTAATGAAACTCATCAAGAAAAAAATAGCACCCAGATAAATAAAATCAGGAATGAAGGAGAAGTACCAACTGATACTAAAGAGATGCTAAGGGTTGTAAGAAAATATTATGAACAACTATATGCCAACAAATTGGACAATCTGAACAAAATGGATAAGTTCCTAGAAACATACAATCTTCCACAGCTGAATCAGGAAGAATCAGAGAATCTGAATAGACAGATCACAACTAGTGAAATTGAATCAGTAATTTAAAAACTCCTAACAAAATTTTTGAACTGGACTACTTCACAAGCAAATTTTACCAAACACAGGAAAAAAGATCTAACACCTATCCTTCTCAAACTATCCCAAAAACTCCAAGAGGAGGGAAGGCTCCCGAGCTCATTTCCAAGTCAACATTATTCTAATTCCAAAACTAGATAAAGATACTACAAAGAAAGAAAATTATGGGCCAATATCCCTGTTGAACATAGATGCTAAAATCCTTAACAAAACATTAGCAAACTGGATCCAGTAATACATTAAAAATATCATACATTATGATTAAGTGGGATTTATTCCAGGGATGCAACATTGGTGCAATATCTGCAAACCAATAAACTTGATATACCACATAAACAGAATGAAGGATCAAAACCTCATGATCATATCAACAGATGCAGGAAAAGCACTTGATAAAATCCAGCACCCATTTATGATAAATACCCTCAGAAAAGTGGTAATAGAGGGTACATACCTTAACATAATAAAAGCCATATATGACAAACTCACAGACAATATTATACTCAATGGGCAAAAACTACAAGTGTTTCCCTTAAAATCAGGAACAAGACAGGGATGTTCATTTTCATCATTCTTATTCAACATAGTACTGAAAGTCCTAGCCACACAATTAAAGAAGAAGGAGAAATAAAAGGCATCCAAATTGGAAAGGAAGAAGTAAAACTGTCATTATTTGCAGATGACATGATACTGTATATAAAGAACCCTCAAGATTCAACCAAAAAACTACTAGATCTGATAAATGAATTCAGTAAAGTCGCAAGATACAAAATAAATATCCAGAAGTCAGTTGCATTTTTATACACCAACTAGAGGCCCGGTGCACAAAAATTTGTGCACTCGGGGGGTCCCTCAGCCCGGCCTGTGCCCTCT
>NW_005366214.1:4204462-4238924 GCF_000412655.1 Myotis brandtii
GCAGGCGGGAAGCTTGGCTTCCTCCATTGCTGGGGCAAGCAAGCCTCCTGCTTGCTCCAGCTCCATGGCTGCCGGCCGCCATCTTGGTTGGGTTAATTTGCATATAGTCATGCTGATTGGCTGGTGGGCATGGCTTGGGCGTAACAGAGGTGCGGTCAATTTGCATGTTTCTCTTTTATTAGATTAGATAATGTATTATCAGAAATGGAAACTTAGAAAATGGTCCCATTCACAATTGCTTCAAAAAGAAGAAAATACCTAGGAATAAATTTAACCAAGGATGTAAAAGACCTGTTCTTGGAAAATTATAAGACACAGCAGAAAGAAATTGAATATGATTCAAATAAGTGGAAGCATCTACCATGTTCATGGGTAGGAAGAATTAACATCATTAAAATGTTCATACTACCCAAAGCAATCTATACATTCAATGCAATGCCTATCAAGATACCAATGATATATTTCACAAAACTAAAATTAATATTTCAAAAATAAGACCCCGAATAGCATCAGTGATCTTGAGAAAGAAAAACAAAGTTGGATTCATCACACTACCTGGTATCAAACTGTACTATAATGCCATAGTAATTAAAACAGCATGGTACTGGTATAAAAACAGACATATAGATCAATGGAACAGAATAGAGAGACCAGAAATAAACCTCATTAATATGCTCTCAATATACTGAAGCCCCAATATTCTTCCCCTCAATATCCTGAAAAGACACATAAATATTATGAATAAAATTATTTTTATTGATCTTTTGAATATAACTGAAAAAGTAATCGAAATCTATGCAGGATCAAATATTAGAAACAAATTCTAATTTTTAAAAGTTGTTTTTGAGTTACAAGAGAAAAATGGTTCCCAATCAAAACCTTTTTTTTCATTTTTATTTTCTCCACAAAAATAATGCTTTTTAAAAAAAATAAGTTTTGCTTTTATTATCTTTAATAGCTGTTTTTGATGATTTCTGAAATACTCATGCTGTAAGTATATATTTCTACTCTTATTATAATGCATTAAAATATGAAAACAGCACCATATTAAAACAATTCCATGGTACTAGGCAATCTTCACTGTTCCTAAAGTCTATTGTAGGTGTTTAAATTCTTGATAAAGTCAGTTAATTAGTCAGATGAGCTAACTCTTAAAAATATTAAATAGGTATTTACAACATTTAATAACAATTACTAAAGGATGACAATTATGTGGCTGACATTCTCATAGTTATTCTTTTTGAGTTTTAACAATGGCACAGCCTGTTAACATTAACACGTTTGGGTTTTAGTTTATTTAGTTTCTATGTATAGAGGTTTTAGATATATTTCTATACATATATTTATACCTCTATTCAAAGCATAATATAACAATATAATGATGCTTCTTTTCACTGTACATGAAAATATTAGAACTTTCATCTAACTTGAAAAATTATTTCAGTATCTCAGTAGTTGAAAGAACATACACACACAAAATAAGCCAGAAGACAAAAGCACAAATCAGGGATCTTGGCCATAATCAACTTCCAATGTTATATCCTCAATTCAGGACACATTCTACATCCTTTTCTTTAGCTACATTTTTTTTCTAAAATGGTAAATCATGTACAACTATCAGCCTGAGGCACTATATAAATAATTGAAAATAAAATTTAATTTATTCTACTTCTAAAACAGGAAAGTATATCAATGCATTTAATAAAAGTTTCCCCAAAATCTAGAAAACAAGTCTTCTGATTGACTTCCAGGTAATTAAAAACATTAAGCCAATCAGTTATCTCAAGGTATACTATTCTGTGAGTTATATGTGTTATCCAGGTTAATTTTCAAGTTTTTGTAATTGTACACCTGCAACTTTGCCGCTAACTCTAAATTACCTTTTTTGTTATTGGAGGACAGGAAGTTTGACATACATAGTGCACTGACTGAGATAGACTACAACATTAAATTATCATAGTTATATATGAGACCTATATATTGTATTTTTACTTCCATGTATTGTGTTTGTATAGATAGTATGTATATATGAAATTCACAGATGTACACTATGTTGTTGCTCAAAAACTCCAATGGTGGCACTTTAAAGACTATTTTATTATTAATAAGGGCTTAATACCTAAAACCGAACAGAGTCCTTCACAAGATAAATTAACCAGGGAAATATGCCAATTTTGACTTCATTTCCATCCTATTGAATGGCTGCATTCATTCCCTTTAAATTTAAAGCTCTTCATTCTACGGTTCCTCAACACTCTATATAGAATTACAGCTTGCTTTTCACCTATCTTTTAACAGTTTAACAGAGATGGCTGGAACAAGTCCATTGTTCCAATTGTATGTAGCTTAAAAAGCTCTGCAGTATTTTACTCTTTTCATTGTATCTGGCTTCCTTGAGTGCTCTGCTCACTGCATTTTACTTGTACTCTCTCTGTTTTCTAAATCCATTTATGCCTATTCTTTCTGAGACACTTGTTTGTCTGGGATCTCAAATTGACTTCTCCCCATTCTATTTCCTTAACTAAAAATGCACCATTAAGGTTGATTGAACTCTTTTAAAGCACTTCATAAAAAATGAAAGCCCATAAGAAAGTAGGCTACCATTGTTTGTAAATACCTGTTTTCAACCAAATTGATAGTAATAAGAAATAATTGGAAACTTTAAAATGTTATTGATATATTTTTTACAGATTAGTCTTTTTTTGTTGTTCTTGAGAAACATACTTGTAAAACATTCGGGGGAAAGGTGGGTTGAGGAGCGGCATTGTGTTATAATTAAAGATGGAACAAATAGAGCCAAACTACTAAAATTATCTGAAACATTTTCTAAGAAATATAATGTTTTACTATAAGCATGATATGCAGATCTATACCTTTTAAACCACATGACCTTATTTTTTTTCTATTTAAGATATAGATACTGTTATTTAAAAATAAATATAACCATAAATGGTTTACATAACCATAAACCATAATTGGTTTACAAAAATAGTTAGGTCATCACTAACCTTTTCTCTTATTTGTAATGTTTAATAATGGAACTCTGCTGGTATAAAAGATTTTTAAGCAAATTGAAAGTTAATTAGAATTATATTACAAATCAGATGTAAATGTAGAATATTATTTGTAAAAGTATTGCACATTAATTTTTATTTTAATGTTTGATCAAAATGTCATTAATTTAAGTAAGTTACCAAACTATATTATCCCAATGGACTTTTATTCAGGGCATATAGAAATATGTTTATTTTTAATTATACAGTATAAGGAAAAATCTATTCTAATTTTTAAATTAGCATTTCAGAATCACAGGTATTTTATATGGAAAATAATGATGTTAATGAATTGGCTTTTTGTTTTACCTAAAAGAGCATATAGTTAAGGTAAGGCCTAATAAATAGGACATAAATGATAAATAATTTTATTTCAGGTAATTAACAGTTTCAAAGCTACTTCTTTCTAAGTTCCTTTGAATGTAGCATTTTCAGGTTACAGCATTTCATGTTTTTGCCAAAAAGTCATTCATTTTATTTTAATTAGAAGGAAAAATAATTATCAAAATAAAATTTTAAAATAAAAATGCACAAATTAGATCTGAGAAATGTCTTTGCAGTAGTCTACAAAACAATTTTATTCACAAATGAAAAAAGGAGTAAGAATAGAATAGTATAATTCATATATTTATAAGATAAAAAATTGTAGAAATAAAATATTACTAATAAAATAACTGTGTGCTTCTGGCTGTCAGCAAACTAAATTTGCAATTTGGTATAAGTTTTCTTTAAAAATATTTCAATAATGGAGAAAAGTGCAGAGAGGAACAGGGAAGGTAATTAAGCACTACAGCATGAGTAACAGTAAGATCTAATGTTTTAAAACATTAAACACTTCTCATAATGTATGATACTTATGAATAAGCAGTGAAATGCCATGTTAATTAAATATAAGGATTATTTTAAAACTAGTCATGAGTGCCTGCAAGCACACACAAAAATCTGTTCACAACCATAGTTGATTTTGTATCGTCAGAGAAATCCAGAACTATAAAAATAGAAGTAAGTATAGTTCTTATTGAACAATTAATTATAGTCCATCTTCATATATTAAAATCAAAAGATTACTCTGGCATCATCTATATTCAATTCAGCATAGTAAACTGCTAATCTGTAAAGTGCCCTAATTTTTTAGCTTTCCATGTTGTTTATGGAATTGTCCTTGAATTTAGAACAAGTCATATAATCATGTATATAATCATGCAAAACAAATCTATCAAAATATTTGCTGGGAATAAAATACTAATTTTACTGTAGAAAATTTCCCTAAATACACCAGAAGAAGTGAATAGTTTACAGTTTTTACATACACTAGGACTCTACAACAGCTGCTTAATGGCACATTAGTAAGAATCAAATGTCAATTTACTTGTAGTAACTGAAAGCCAATGAATTTAGAGTTGAAAAAAATCTAGGATTTGGTGTGATATCTGCTCTTTTACTTTTAAAGCCAATCCTATATAATAAAAGGCTAATATGCAAATTGTCCCCTTGATCGGGAGTTCGGGAGTTTGACCAGGGTGCGGGGTTGGCCAGCCAACCACCCGCAGCCCGATCGGGGGTGGGGCTGGCTGGACCCCACCTGTGCATGAATTCATGCACTGGGCCTCTAGTCTATATATATAAAACCCTAATATGCCAATGGACCGAACGGCAGAACAACCGAACAACCAGTCGCTATGACATGCGATGACTACTAGGGGGCGTGCGTGGAACATGGCAGGCATCGGCAGCAGGTGGCAGAGTGTGGAACATGGTGGTCATCAGCTGTGGCAGGATGGTGGAGCAGATGAGTGGGGGCGCCAGTCACTGTCATCGGGGTGAGCCTCTGTTGGTTACTGAAAATTCTTCGCTCCCGCACACCATGGTCCCGCCAGGTGCTCGCACCCGTTGCCGGTGCTGGAGCTGATGCTCGCACCCACTGCCGGTGCCCGGCGCCGGCCCCAATCACTCTCTAGGTGCTCTCAGTGGTTGTAAGCGGCGGCTGCCAGCCCTGAATGCCCCTCAGGGCTTCTCCACCTCCCCCTGCTCCTAAGGGGTGATCGGGACCAGCAGCTGCCTCTCGCACCCGCTGATGGCGCCAGTCCCAATAGCTCTGCACCATCAGAGGGTGCGAGCGGGGCCAGCGCTGTCAGTGTGTGGGAGCAGCAGGAGCAGGGCTGCTGGCAGAGAGAGGACCAGGGGCCACAGCGGGAGGTGCTGAGTCGGGGTGCAGAGGATGGGCCAAGTTCCATTCAAGGTGCATACATTCATGCACTGGGCCCCTAGTTTATCTATAAATAAAGACATTTCATATCTACTTCATATGGTTGTTATTGGGATAAACCATGTTAAAACATGGACTAGTGGTTTGTAGATTTAAAGCACTACCTGTCTGTTTTGTTGCAATGAGTTGTGAAGTGTGTTACAAATAATTTATAACTATAACTTAAAATTTTAGTCTGTGACTTACTTAGACAATTTAGAGCAAATCTAAAGTCACTCCTACAAAAGCATCCCTCATATTCAAGTACATTTTTATTTGTTTTATTGAATAAGAAAGGGTGAAGTTATAGCTGTTGTTTTATGAGGTACACATAACCAATGGCTAAACCTATATAGGCATTCCCAGGGGAGTATGTTGTATATTATGTCAGTATCATCTGCCATCAGAATGACTGTGCTAAATTATGTTAGTAATCACCCCTTATAAAAAAATTATTTTATATAAATATTTATATTAAATTATTCCACATAAATTATTTATTGTATATTTATATTAAAATATTTCTAAGGTTGGGTTTGTGTCTGTTTTCTGTACCTAGCAATGCTTAAATACATGTTTATTATTATTCTTAGCATGATTATCAAATTATATATGCAAATTTATCTTCAAGGAGAAATTCAGATGTGTTTTAAAATTTATGAAATAAGATATCTCAAAATTTAATAATGTGTACATAAGAATGAAGTTATATATCTGAAATATATTATAAATTAATAGGAAAAATAGCTAAAAAATTTTGGCAAATGTTAAGTGGATGCTGAATAATGAGTTATTTTTTTCCTGCTTTATACTTTTCTATTCTTGTAAAATTTTCTCCAGTGAAAACCTGTTACATTTATTTGTCTTACCCAGATTTTTATTTTAAAAAACACATTTTATTATAAAAGTAGAATGTATTTGGTATTTCATTTATACATTATCATAAAAGTAAAAAAAGGCAGATGATGCCCAGTTAGTAACAAATAGTGAACAGCAGACCCTTATCACTACACAGTAATGTAAGCAGTTGTCAAAACTAATGGGCAACAAAGACATCTTCTGGACATCTTAAGAACTGCACAGTTGTTTTTTAAACAAAGGATCTTATTTCTACCTAAGAATAATAGTTTTTTAAAAACCACACATTAAAAAGTGTAAAATCAATTTGTATTAGGTTTGAAATTTTAAATATTACATGATTTAATTACAAACATACAGCCTTTAAAGAAGAAAAGATACAAAGTTGTTGCATACACATTGAAATTCATTTCCAAAGTATCTTTTAAACTATTTCCAGATAAATTTAAAAATACAAATATTTTAGTAAAATTAATTTATTTTCATGTAAAGAACATAAAATAGTATGAAAACTATATGCAATTTTGAACAAATACTTGAAAAATTTAAAGAGAATAGGTCATGAATCATGGAGCTCATTTATGTTAAAATCTGACTGGTAATTTAGTCATTAATTAATTTGAAGAACTGTATTTAACAAACAAGCACATTGAACATCATATTTGATTTGTGATATGTGCTAGTACTATGCAATGTGATATTTTAGAAAAATTATTTCCAGTGAAATATAATTATTAAGGGTCCAAATTTTAAATGTCTATTCAGTTTGAACATATGTTCTTTTTAGCCTAAAACTGTTTGTAAAATTATAACACTATAGGCAATTAACAAATTTTGTATATGAAATAGCACTCAGTTATTCTTAGAGCATGAATGACTTGTTGAACTCACAATTAGCCACCTTTAGGAAGAGCTAGCTATTGATGTCCAGGTTTGCCTCTAAACAATTCTTAGAGCAAACCCAGTTTGAGGATTTTTTTTCCAAGTATAGTCCTAAAAAAACTGATCTGTGATTCAACTGGTTAAACTCAACTTGCTTTAGTAACAATTGTTTGGTAAGAACTGTATGCTTTAATTTAAGGTAACTCTAAATGAACATATTTTACAAATGAAAGCATGCTTATTTTCCTAAAATTACGTTTCTTAGTATCTTCATATGATAGACCACAACGAGATTTTATAACCAAAGGTTTCCAATACCAGGACTAAATATTTGAGCCTTTGGACTTTTATGTCACTTGTATCTTTTTAAATTGTTGTATGATATAATAGTTAATAATTTTTCTAATATAGAAATCTAATTGAATAATTAAGGTAACCATAAAAAAAATTTAAGAGAGAGCCAGTGTTGCTCAGTGGTTGTACATCAACCCATGAACTAGAAGGTGATGGTTTGATTCCCTGCCAGGGCACATGCTCAGGGTGTGGGCTGGATCCCCAGTAAGGGGGCGTGCAGGAGGCCGCTGAGCCTTGATTCTCTCTCATTGATGTTTCTATTGCTCTCTCCCTCTTCTTTCCTCTCTGAAATCAATAAAAAAATATTTTTAAAAAGTTAGTAAATGAAATTCACTAAGGGTGACAAAGATTACCTTCACATGAAACTGAAGTGCTTTAGTAACATACGTAACATGATTATCTCCCCCGCCCCCACCCCCGACATTATCTGCTAGTTTTTGCACAACTACTAAATAGAAAGAGGTTTCTTGGTGTATGTTCATTTCTCTTTAGGTAGTGCCATTCTATTTGATCTTGGGAAGTGTCTGCCAGGAATTCTGTCAGAAATAAAATATTTGAGTCAAATAATTGTGACAAGTTCTTGATCAGCTAACTTAAGATAATTCTGCAGTAAATAATTTCTGTATTTTATATGTGTAAAGTTCAAAAAGATACAAAAGAGAAAATGATCCTAATTTTTGGCTATCTAAAAATTGGGTTATCCTGAGGACTCAATGGGACATGACTGATTACAGCAGGGAAGTCAGTACAGCAAGAGCCAGGCCTAAGCTAGATCTGCTGCTGAGTAGGTCCCTCTAATAGATGACCTAGAGCTTGGCCACCAAGAGGCTGGTAGACAGGTAACAATTGGAAATCAAGGCAAACAGGTTTTGAGCAGCAGAGTGAGTTCTTAATGAGAAGTAGCAGGCTCTTAGGCATTGAGCTGGCCTCTAGGGCTAGAGTCCAGAAGGGGGAAGGGCAAATAGGAGCTATCAGGAGAGATTTGAAGAATTTACAAAATTCTCAGTCTTTGTGATTTCAGAGAGTTGAAATTATTGTTTAAAACATAAGTGATCTGCTTTGCATATTCAGTGAGTAGAAGTGACTTGGGAGAGAATACAATTAAAAGTAGTTCCCATGTAATTATTTCAATTTTCCCTCACACAAGTACTAGGTGAGCACTCTTCTACCTTGATAGCCATTCTAACTAAGCCTTTTTGGATTATGATGCAAAAATACTGGACTTCAGGAAAGATTTGGTGAATGTGGGATAAGAAGTCCATGCTATGTGATAGTTTTTCTCAGTTCTCAGAATGAATATGCAATAGTATATAACAATATTTCCTATTTTTATAAATGACTAGCAGATTTAAGAAAGTTTTTTTTTAATGATGAGAAATTATATTAAAGCACAGAATAGCTTTACCTTCCCTCATCTTGGTTGCTTTGGTACATTTGTGCCGTTGGAGATGCCATATTCTGATGTGATAAAAGAGACGGAGAGAGCGTTATTCCTCTGAGTTGCCGAAAAGCTATTTCTGCATGGATGCTCCGAGGATTATTTGTCAAAATTCCTGCATTCTTGGTTTTTTTTTCTGAAATTAGTAGTTATGAAACAATAGATACATTAAGTAATAAAATAAATGATAAAAATTTGTCCTTCAGCTGAATGTATGCTACACATATTTCATAATATGAATTAAAATTTTTAATAAATATAGAATTGTAATATATTTTTTAGCACTTAATAATGCTTAACTCTCTGAGCTAGTGAATCAATTTGATCCTTTCTAGCTTTTTTTAAGTTGAATTTATTGGGATTACATTGTTCAATAAAATATGTAGGTTACAAATGTACAGTTCTACAGTACATCATCTGCACATTGCATTATGTGTTCACCATCTCAAGTCTAGTCTCCTTCCATCACCATTCATCCCGTTTATCCTCTTCAATCTGCCCTCTCTAGGTAATTTTTAAGAATATAAATATCCAGAGCAGTGTACTATAATAGATGTATAGATAAAATGACCATAATTCTCAAAATAAAAACTGACAAAACATTCTATATAATAAAAGGCTAATATGCAAATAGACCAAATGGTGGAACAACCGGACAAACGAACAACTGGTCCCTATGACATGCACTGACCACCAGGGGGTGTACGCAGAACATGGCAGGTGTTGGCCACAGCAAGATGGTGGAGCAGGTGAGTGGGGACACCATACCAAGGCGGGCACCGGTTGCTGTCATCGGGACGAGCCACTGGTGGTTACTGAAAATTCTTTGCTTGCACCTGTTGCCAGTGCTGGCCCCGCTGGCACCCACAGCTGGTGCTGGAGCTGCCACTTGCACCCGCTGCTGGCACCTGGTGCCAATCCCAATCGCTCAGCACCATCAGCAGGTGTGAGCTGGGGCTGCCAGCCTTGATTGCCCCTGAGGACCTCTCCACCTCCCCTTGCCCCTAAGGGGCAATCAGGGTAGCAGCAGGGACACCATACCAAGGTGGGCACCTGCTCACACCCACTGCTGGTGCTGGCCCAAATCACTCTGCACCATCAGCAGGTGTGAGTGGGGCTGGTGCCGTCAGCACGTGGGAGTGGCAGCAGTGGGAGCGGGACTGCCAGCAGAGAGGGGACTGGGGGCCATGGCAGGAGGGGCCAGGCAGGAACATGGAGGATCGGCTGAGACCCACCCCTGTGCCCACCGCAGCCTCGCAGCCCACAGTTCCTTTCAAGGTGCACGAATTCGTGCACTGGACCCCTAGTAGACTATAAGAAATCACAGGATCTTTCCAGAAAATCCTAAAAGATAGTTGCACAATGAATCTTGAAGAAAGATATCTGAGAAGGAAGTTATGGAGATGAATCCAGGGTTGAACTAATGCCACATACATTGACTAGAGGCTCAGTGCACAAAATACATGCACTCAGGGGGGAGGGGGTCCCCCAGCCCAGCCTGCACCCTCTCGCAGTCAGACATCCTTAGCACTGCCTCGGAGGCGGGAGAGACTCCTGCCACCGCTGCTGTGCTTACCAGCCATGAGCCCAGCTTCTGGCTGAGCGGCACTCTCCCTGTGGGAGCACACTGACCATCAGGGAGAAGCTCCTGTATTGAGTATCTGCCCCCTGGTGGTCAGTGCGATCATAGCGATGGGTCATTCCGCCATTCGGTCGATTTGCATATTAGCCTTTTATTATATAGGATGACTTTCCTGAAGATGGTATTATCTTGTTAAGAAGCCTAATAATTTGGTACATCCAGTTTTACAGATAGCTCTATTTACTAGATAAAAGCATAAACATTCTGATTATGATTAAAACCTTGAAACCATAAGTATGTAGAAGTATGAAAAATAAATTAAAAATAATATCTTAACAGAGTAAATTATGGTGGGTTTCTTTTAACTGAGTTTTCTTGAAAAATAATCACATAGAACAATCTGTTATTCTTAGCAGGCTCTTAGATCTTTTTACAGTTATTGTGATGTCCAGTTTTATTGTCCAACAGTGGCCTGAGCAATGTGGGATATTAAAAGCAATGGAAGAGATGAGCCCCTCAGAGAAGGAGCAGCTAATCCCACTTTCACCAAATGGTCGTCAGTGAAGATCTGAAATTAGGGGAAAGATCTGATCCAAGCCTGAATTAAAATGTACATAATAGAATGAACCATCTCCATGCCCTGTCCTTGTAGCATACTTTCTCCTTTAGAGCTCTGCCTCTTAAAATTCTACACTAGTATTGTCTCCATGAATATTTATGGTTTCAAGGATAAAGTCTGATCTTTTCTTTCTAAGATATCTTTTAAACCACACAAGTCTTATTATCAATATTTTTAAGCCTCTATTTTCTACTTTCAGCAGGATGTACTAATGAACTGGTATTAGTTGTCATTTGCTATAAAATATACAAAATGAAATAAAAACTTTGAAAAAAAATGTTAGGAAAGAATTGTGCAAGTATCACAATGTTTGAATTGCAAACAAATGTTTAGTTACAGCGTATTAATAGTTGAGCAGGATCAAAAAATACTACAGACTTCTTTGAAATCAGAATGGCCAGATGAAACATGCAATTTTAAAGTGTAAATTTAAAACATGCAATTTTAAGTAGTCATAGAAATTAAACAGAGTTTTATTTCAAATGAAGTGGGTTTTGTTATTTTTTTGTTTGTTGAATATTCACTTTGAAACTCTGTCAAAATACCTTCAACTTCAGGAGTTAAAGTGAAGTCAGATCCCAAGTAATGGCTAAATCCACCAGGCAGAATTATATTTGTTATCTTTATGGGAGATTTCACTTGGCCAAATGGTCCACCATCCATAGGAGCGTTGGTAAACTATGTAATAAAATAAAAACAATTAAGAACCCTCACCTCCAAAACTCAAGTCAATAGGTTTAGTTCTACCACAAGCCCCACTTGATAATAAATTTTTTTTAGGTTATGACATATATTTGTCTAAACTCAGAGTTAGTTAGAGGCAAAATCTGTTAAACAGTCTTTGGGTCTTTAACCTCCCACAGAACACTATGTTCTGTCTTTTCAGATGCATTGTATTCATCACTAGAATCCAATGTGATGGCACCGACCCCTTTCCAAAAGATCTTCACAAGAAAAATGTAGAATTAAGAAAATAAAAATTAAGCCTTTCCCCTTTGTAATGTTTGTTCTTCTTTTCTGAACAGAAACTTCTGGACGGTAGAAGTTATATCTTCTACATCTTCATATCCTCACAGTATCTCATCAGGAGCCTTGCAGTAAATTAGTTTTTCAAAACAAACAAATAAAATGAGGACTAAGAAAAGCATCTTATAACAATCACTTGTAGTGATTGTGCTCACTCTCTAAATAGTGTTTACCTTTTAAGTTAGTTGCGGATTAAGAGGCTTTTTAAAGAATTTCAGAATCAGTAAATAGAGGAGGGAGACTCTTGGTTTCCCTAGAAATTTGTGCTTTCTGTGTCTTCATTAAGACTGATCCTGTTTATACTTTTAAAAATGTAAATTCTGAATATATGACAATTTCTTTAGAGACATAGGCTTTTGCATTTGTATAAAATAACTGATTTTCTTCATATTTCAGTGAGTGTTGTCAAGAATGCCGCTTTGTAATGAACATTAAGACATCAGGGCTTTTACTAAAGCTGGCAAATCCCAAATTCCCTAAACCAATTCCTTTCTGGGGCTCTCTCCCATTACTAATCTAGAATGTTGTCAAATTTTCTTCTGAAACCAAAGCACCAAAAATGTGTTGGTTTAAAGGACAATTTTAGATTTCATTTATTCCTTCTTTATTTGCTGTTTAAAAAGAAAGAACAGCAGCAACTTCAACAACAAAAAAAATACAAAGATAACTGATAAACTTCAAAAGTATTCTGTCTCCTAAACAGCTAAAAGAAATAATGGCTCAATTTTGTTCTAGGCATGAAAATAAAAAAAATATTATTGAATTTTAAAATAGGTTTCTCTAGAACAGTGATGGCGAACCTATGACACGTGTGTCAGAGGTGACACGCAAACTAATTTTTTTGGTTGATTTTTCTTTGTTAAATGGCATTTAAATATATAAAATAAATATCAAAAATATAAGTCTTTGTTTTACTATGGTTGCAAATATCAAAAAATTTCTATATGTGACATGGCACCAGAGTTAAGTTAGGGTTTTTCAAAATGCTGACACACCAAGCTCAAAAGGTTCGCCATCACTGCTCTAGAATAAAGATGTCAAATATCCCATTTATATTATTAATCATGTGTTGATAAATTTTAAAAAATTACATGTTTACGTATAGAATAAGTTGACATATGTAAGAACTTAATTTTTATATATGGCTCTGATTCAAATGGCAAGAATAGGTATCTAGAATCACTCAAGACAACATCATAGCAAAGTAATGGGAAAATGAGTTCACTATATGAGAAACAGAAAAGAATAGGCATCAAGCAAACCCTCTAGTGAAATACTCATCATTGACTAAAATTTGACTTTATGTAATTTTTCTGCTATCTAAGTCAATTAATAATATATATGAAAATTAATGATCTTTAAAGTTACACTAAGTGATATCCTTACATGTAATTTAGTGAATTTATATGTAATTATATGTAATTTTTCAAATTCAGTCAACATTACCTTGAAATAGAATTTATAAATTTTAAAAATATACTTTATTGATATTTTTACAGAGAGAAAGGGAGAGGGATGAGAGTTAGAAACATTGATGAGAGAGAAACATCAATTTAGCTGCCTCCTGCACACTCCCTACTGGGGATGTGCCCGCAACCAAGGTATATGCCCTTGACCGGAATCGAACCTGGGACCCTTCAGTCCACAGGCCGACGCTCTATCCACTGAGCCAAACCGGTTAGGGTGAATTTATAAATTTTAATGTGACGATTTTTATAGGTCTCTCACTGGAGCCCTCACATATATGGTGTGGTAGGCAGAAAATCCATCCCCCGAAAAAATGTCCACACCCTAATCTCCAAAACCTGTGACTACATTACCTTACATGGTAAAGGGACTTTTCAGTCATAATTAAATTAAGGATTTTGAAATGGGTAGATTATCCTGGTTTATCTAGGTAGGCCCAACACAATTATAAGGTTGTATTTAGTCCTTAGAAGAGGAAGGCAGGAGGGTCAGAGTGAAAGAAGATGTAATTTAATGATGGAATCAGAGGTCAAAATAATGCCATTGTGGAAGAGGGCCATGAGCCTCTAGAAGTTTGAAAAGACAAAGAATACATTCTCTCCTAGAGCTTCTAGAAGGAATGCAGCCCTGCCAATACTTTTGATTTTAGCTCAGTAAGACTGATTTTTTGGACTTTTGACCTTCAGAACTGTAAGATAAAAAAAATTGTGTTGTTTCAAGTCACTAAACCTAAGGTAATTTGTTATAGCAGGAATAGGAAACCAAAGTTTTCCACTCCTGGAAGCAAGTAGTGACTTGCTCCAGAAATATGAAATAGAGAAAGGGAAAGGAGGCTTAAATCACTGAATTAAATTTTATTTGATTATTTGTTGAGCTTTGAAAGACTGGAACTTGTGACAATAATTTCAGTAGATGACAATAGATTGTTCTCTTTCTTAGATATATCATACAGATTAGTAACTAAGAATTTTTTTTTCACAAAACATAGTTTTTAGAAAATTTTTTTTGAGATATAACCCACAAATAAACCAGTTTCCTTGGCCTAATCTAGGTAATCTTTATTAACATTGTACACCTTAAGTCTCACAGGCCTCCGTAGCTCCTTTGACCTATAATAGAATCTTCTTGGTTAATTAAAAAAAAGTCAAGGTTACTAAAAATGTCAGGGAATAATTAAGAATTATACATATAATTCATATTTCTCTTTAAAAATTTTAAAGCATAAAATACATGCATTCAACAATGTTTTGATGAAGGGCCAAGGTCTTCTCTGTAAGCAAGAGTCCCTTGATTGGTATTTTATCTGATTGTTCTTGGATAAATCACACCTAAGGTTTTGCCTACAATGTCTAGTTTTGGTTTCTTTAAAGTAGCAAGAATTTAAAGACATCTGGAGAAAATTTGAACACAAGAATCTGTCTAGATTTTAAAAAGAATTTTCCCACATATTTTGTCTGAATCTTTGTAATTTTCTCCCATATTTTGCCATTTTCCCCTCCTAACCTAATTTGACATTGTGTGTGTGTGTGTGTGTGTGTGTGAGAGAGAGAGAGAGCTTTATTGACCTTCCAAAGTATCCTGTTTGGTTTTCATAGAAACAGAGAAATAGTAATTTAAATTTGCATTTTAGTGTATCTGCTTATTTAAAATAAGAGAACATTAAATCTTGAGAACACACACAGCCAACTCTTGAAAAATATGTGAATATATTACTAAAAGTTAAAATGGACTGGAGAGGAATATAGCATATTCAGTGTGCTCTGGGATTTAGTTTGTTTTACAGAGGGAATGGAGAGAGTCGGCTAATCTAAGTGAAAGCAACTATAGTAAAGTCATATAGTAAGTCATATCTCTTTCCTCAACATAACTTTTAGAAGTAATCTTCATTTGCTAACGTCTATGCTCTCTGGCTTTTATTTACATTAAAGGTTCACTTACCTTCTCACTGCCCTTCTCCCACCAACAATACCAACCAGTCCAGGTCTTCATAATCTCCTTCTTGGATTATTTTAAAAGCTTTTTAACTGGTTTTCCTGTCTTTAGCCTCTTCTTTCTAAACCCTTGCAAAGGCATTGCTCTAATCATGCTGCTTCTTTTAAAAAAATATATCATAGCTTTTATGTGTTAAATTTAGTCTTTGGAGGATGGTCAATGATAGAATTTCCTTATGATATGCTTTGGTGGCTTCTCTCTCTAATTTATTTCCTACCATTTTTAGGAAAGAATACCTTTTTAGGGTTCATGGGTAAAGGCCCAATTATTCTACCAATATACAGAAAAAGAGATACACATCTCTCTTGTTAGATGAACTACACAGTCCAGAGAGTTGTGGTTAGAATTCCTTCCTTCCCTTCCTATCTAAGTGGAAAGAGTTTTGCTAGTTTCTGTTTATAAAAGTGACTAGAGGCCTAGTGCATGAAATTTGTGCACTGGAGGGGGGGGGTGTCCCTCAGCCCGGCCTGTGCCCTCTTGCAGTCTGGCACTCTTCGGGGGATGTCCACCTGCTGGAAGTCAGACATCCCTCTCGCAGTCCGGGACCCCTTGCTCCTTCAGGGGATGTCCACCTGCTGGAAGTCAGACATCCCTCTTGCAGTCCGGGACCCCTTGCTCCTTACTGCCCGCCTGTAGTGGAGGCAGGAGAGGCTCCCACCACTGCTGCTGCCCTCGCCATCCGTGAGCCTGGCTTTTGGCTGAGCAGTGCTCCCCTTGTGGGAGTGCACTGACCACCAGGGGACACCTCCTCCAGTGAGTGTCTGCCCCTGGTGGTCAGTGCATGTCATAGTGACTGACCGTTCCACCAGTCGTTCCGCCATTCGGTCGATTTGCATATTAGGGTTTTATTATATAGGATATGTTGTAGTTTCTTACCTTAGAGCATTATCATACATATTGAGCAAGAGGCACACATTTTAAATAATTAGCTTTATATCAAAGTATGTTATTAGAAAAAGGAGCTCCCCTGGCTTGTGAGTGTGTGTGTGTGTGTGTGTGTGTGTGTGTGTGTGTGTATATGTTGAGTGCTCTATTCACCAGATCAAGTCTTTGATAGTAATCACTAAAAAGATACTAAATAATCTACAAAAACATCATAGCCTGGGTTTAAATATTTAAGTAAAAATGCACAAGATAGAATGTTCATTTACTAATAATATATATATTTTAAAAGAAAAGGTATAAATAATATAATTATTACCGAGTTTTTCCTTGCTTGTAGTTCAGAGAAGTGAAATTCAGCTTTTGCCCTATCATCTGAATTCACAGGAATTCCATCTAACATCTGTAAGTTAGGTAGTCGAAATATGAGCATATGGCGATGTACCATTTTCCTAGAAATCTGATTAAAGATAAAAATAATTTGTTAAGAAAATCTTTTATTTCAAATGTTAACTTTTATAGAGAAGGAAGTTTA
This sequence comes from Myotis brandtii, assembly GCF_000412655.1. NCBI lineage: Eukaryota > Metazoa > Chordata > Mammalia > Chiroptera > Vespertilionidae > Myotis > Myotis brandtii. The sequence continues at coordinate 4,221,396 of NW_005366214.1, forward strand.
GCATGGGCAACAAAGAGGTAGATGATACAAATATGAGCTCCCTTTTTGAAAGATTTCTCAATTCCCTGTTACGCTAAATGAAAGTAAGAACTTTTCTTTTTTCTAACTAAGGCTACCATTTGGAGGTTTAGTCCCTTTTTTAGAGTACATCTATAATAATACAAGCGCAATATGCTAATTAGACTGGACAGCTGAATGACCATCCAGACGTCCTTCTGGCTGAAGCCAGGGTTGCGAGGGCCGAACCCCTTGCACGAATTTCGTGCATCAGGCCTCTAGTATATAATATTGTTCATTAATTCCAGGCAATCCTACCTCAGGAATAGGATTGTATTATAAAAGTTCACTTGTAAGTAATTAGTTTGAAGCATATTTTCCAACAGGCACTATCCAGTTTAATTCAATACACATCTATTGAACTGTATAATCTATCACTTCATAGTACCAAACTACTCTTAAAAATATTTGCATATGTGCATAAGAAGGTGTGGAGAAAGAGTTAACATAGTAGGCCTGAGGTTGTTATTTTTAGAAGGGTCTGCTTACAAGGATAGCTCTTGACTAATGTTTGGTACTTCGATTTTGGAAGTGTTTCCACCATCCTTAACTTTCACTGTACCTAGATTACTTATACAATAATATGATTTATGCTCAACCTGCTTTCCTTCTGAGATCCTGGAATTTTGGTATGTGATAGGCATAGGGTACCTATGTGACTAGCCCCCAACAAAATTCTTGAGTGCTAAGTCTATTGGGATTCCCTAGGCAGAAACATAGCACACATGTTGCTGCATTTTTGTTGCTGAGTGAAGAGTATGTATTGTGTGACTCCTCATGGGAGAGAAATAGCATAAGGAAGGCTGCACATGGATTTCTCCAGACTCTGCCTATGTCTTTTTCACTCATCACCTGGCTGTGTATCCTCACTATACCACTGTAAAAAATCTTAGCCATAAGTACAACTATATGCTAAGTCCCACAAGCCAGTCCTTCTAGCAAATCCTTGAACATGGGGACTGACAACACAATCATGTGTTGTGCTATTTGTGATAACAAAACAGTCATCAAAAGGGATGAATAAACAATTTATTTCTTAAAAATGTAGCAGATACATAAACATTAATGGAGAGAGGTCTCCAAGACAAATAATTGAGTGAAAGGAAAAATTTGACCACATTTTTGGCCATGAAGCAAGCTTAGTAAATACCAAAGATTATAATAAATAGGTTCCTCTAACTAAAATGTAATAATGTGGCAGGGTAGTAAGAAGCTAGGAAAATTCCTGGGCAAGTAGAACGGGGAAACTGAGATAAGAAAATTAAGCATGGACAAACAGTTTGGGCAGCTTTCAGCTATCTTGTGAATCACAAGACCTTATCTTACCCAAGCAAGACACTTGAGAGTAAGTGGTTTATACCTCTCCTTCTAACCAGAGAATACATAGCCTAAATCACCCTGGCCTGGGAAAATAGAGAGCAAAGGCCAAATTAATGTCATTTTTTCCAGCTAAACCCAAGGACACATAAAGTCTGGGAGACAAATAACAAAAGCCCTAAAAGCACTGGGTTGGTATCACTTAAGGGGGGAATGTTAGGCAGGACAGATTAGCTGCTAGGGCAGAAGGTGGGGAAGAGGGAAGAAAGGGGAGTTTATCTCACCCACTGAACAAAGAAGTCAGTAGTCTTGGTACTTGCCAAGATAAAATCTCCAGGTGTTTTCTAACTTCTTGGAAAAGCCACAACAATGTAAAAGGGGGACCTTGAAATCTATTCTATCTGGCAAGGGAACCTTGAAACCTATAGAGCAGCGGTTCTCAACCTGTGGGTCGCGACCCCTTTGGGGGTCGAACGACCCTTTCACAGGGGTCGCCTAAGACCATCGGAAAAACACATATATAATTACATACTGTTTTTGTGATTAATCACTATGCTTTAATTATGTTCAATTTGTAACAATGAAATTGGGGGTCACCACAACATGAGGAACTGTATTAAAGGGTCTCGACATTAGGAAGGTTGAGAACCACTGCTATAGAGGGTAAAGGTATAAAACCCTTAATCCCCCACCAGGCTGGGCACTCAGATGAGCTGAGTTGCTTGCTTGTTCTTTATGGCAAGAGTATTCTTAATAAATTTACTTGCTTTGCTTCCTTAATAAATCTGCTTGCTTGCCCAGACAGCATGACTTAGTGGTTGAGCATTGACCTATGAACCAGGAGGTCACAGTTCAATTCCTGGTCAGGGCAAATGCTGGGTTGTGGGCTCAATCCCCAGTGTGGGGCGTACGGGAGGCATCTGATCAATGGTTCTCTCTCATCATTGATGTTTCTATCTCTCCCTCTCCTTTCCTCTCTGAAATAAATAAAAATACATTTTCAAAAAAGGAATAGGAAAAACACTACATAGCAAAACTTTTAGAATGCTGCTAATGCAATATTTTGTAAACTAAAACTTATTCAGTTACAAGAAACATAAAAAATTAATGAGTGAGGAATCCACTTAAGCATCTTTTTAAAAGCAAATTCTAAGAAACTAAAAGAAAGAAATAATAAAGGGTGGAAATTAATGAAATAAAAAAAGAGAAATAATACATTTGATAAAGCCAAAATATGGTTATTTGAAAAGAGTAATACAATAGACAAACTTTTAGTAAGCCTTGTCAATAATAAAAGAAGAAAAAAGCAAAAATCAAGAAACTTAGGTATAAAAAGATAACAGATATAATGGAGATTTTTTAAATTCATGAGAATACAATGATAACAATACATTTAAAATTCAGATGAAAAGGATAATTTTATAGAAAAATAAGACTGCTTAACACTGGCTTTTGAAGAAATAGAAAACATGACTAGATTTATAGTCACTGAAGAATTTGAATAAGTAGTTTAAATCTACTTATTAAGCCCAGATGGTTTTAGAGATAATATTTAATTATCCTTTAAGGAATACGTGTCTTCTCCTAGATAAGCTAACTCATAGACTAGAAAAAGATGGAGAATTCCACAGTTAATTTCATGAGGCAAATAAAAAAGTTTGATGAACTTGAATAGTATAAGAAGATAGAATTATAGTATAAATTTACTTATTTCTATAGGTACAGATATGTATGCTACATGAAATCTTAGCAAATTAAATCCAGAAAAGTAAAAACATGACTAAATAGTATTCATCCCAAGAATTTTAGGGTGGTTAAGCACTAGAGTCTATTTTTTAAAAATGTAATATATTTTTATTGATTTCAGAGAGGGAGAGAGAGCTAGAAACATCAATGATGTGAGAGAATCATTGATTGGCTACCTCCTGCAAGCCCCTCACTGGGAATCAAGCCTGTAACCCAGGCATGTGCCCTTGACTGGAATTGAACCAAGGACTCTTCAGTCTGCAAGCCGACCCTTATCCACTGAGCCAAACTGGCTAGGGCAGCAATAGAGTCTATTAATGTAATTTACATATTGACAAATTAAAGAGAAAAACTGAGTTACCAACTAGTCAAAACCCAATATCCATTCATAATAAACTGGAAAGAAAGGAATTTCCTTAAAATGTTGAAGGTTATCTACCCATAACCTAGAGCAAACATCATATTTAACAGTGACAACTAAGACACATTCTTTTGAAGTTAGTAACCTACTATAATTGCTTCTATTCAACACTGTACCAGAGGTCCTAGTCAGCACATCAAGTGAAGTAAAGGAAATAAAAAAACATAAGGATTGGAAAGAAATAATTGAGTCATCCAATATAATAAAAGCCTAATATGCTAAATGTCTAGTCATCTGGTTGGCTGTTCAACCAATCAAAGCGTAATATGCTAATGATATGCTAAGGCTGCTCAACCGCTCTCTATGATGTGCACTGACCCCCAGGGGGCAGATAGTCGACCGGTTGACCAATTGCTATGACATGCACTGACCACCAGGGGGAAGACACTCTAACAGATGGGCCAGACATGCCCTGGAGCCCTCCTGCAGTCCCTCCCCAGCTGGCCAACCTCCCGCATCCCTTCTCAGCCCTGATAGTGCAGTGGTGGGTTCCCTTGGCCTGGTCTGTGCCTTCTCACAATCCAGGACCCCTCAGGGGATGTCGGAGAGCAAGTTTTGGCCCAATCCCACAGGCTAGGCTGAGTGACACCACTGGTGCACGAATTCGTGCACTGGGCCTCTAGTTTATAGATAATATGATAGTGTACAGAGAAAATGCAACAAAGTTTACAATCCATTAGAACTAAGAATAGAGAGTTTAGCAAGGTTCCTGGATAAAGAAGAATATGCAAAAATCAGAATTTCTATACTCCAGCAATAAACAATTAGAAAAGTGTAAAAAGACATTGTTTAAAACAGCCATTAAAACAACAATAAATCTAATCAAAGATGATTAAAACCTTTAGGAGAAAATTAAAGGACATAAAAAATGTAGGGATATTTGTGTTTATGAATGGGAAGGATTAATGCTATTACGAGAAATTAAAGGACATAAAAAATGTAGGGATATTTGTGTTTATGAATGGGAAGGATTAATGCTATAAATATTAGGGGAGACTGCTTATTGTTGTTGTTGTTTTTTTGTTGTTGTTGTTTTTTGTTTTTTTTTGGTGGAAATAGCTCTCTGATGTAACACTACTGGGCTCTCTCAATCATTTCACTTTTCCACTGGGGAAGTAGGGTGATTTAATAAATCTGGAAATAATAAATTGGGCTTGTTTAGTTCCCATCTTTCATTTTGGAAAGAGCTCACTGTTGGAAAGAGCTCACTGTTCCTTCAGAAAGTCCTCAGTCAAGTATTTTCTGCTAATGGGTAATCATGATTGCTTATTTCTGGAATCTGTTAGCAGGCCCACTTGGCTTTCTCACTAAGCTAAGCAAAATATTTTCACCTCTCATCTGCCACTATCATATTTCTCAGTTTGTTATTAGGTGAATAATGGTGCTACTTATTAGATGCCTTCAATGACTCCAACAGGAAAGGTGGCAAATTTCTTCCAAAATTAATTTAAATTCAATGCAATTCTAATTAAAATATCAAGATTCTCATATAACTTGAGAAGCTGTTTGCTGAAACTCATAGAAAGAGTAGAGGGCCAAGAATAGCCAAGACAGTGAAGAAAGAAAAACAGAAGGTAGAATAGAAGGAGAGGTGCTTACTCTATCAGATATCAAGACTTAATATAAAACTTTAGTAATTAACACAGGATAATATTGGTATACAGGAATTGGCAAATAGGCCAATGAATATAATGTAGAACCCTAAAACTGAGCCTCATGTATATGACAATGGAAGTTTATATTGGAACCAGATGAAAGAAGACACTAGTCAATAAATTGTGCTTGGAAAACTGTCTGTGAATACATAAAACAAATAAAATTAATCCTTTCTCACTTTATATAAAAATAAATTATGTGTAACTGTAAGTAAATTAACTAGTAAGTTAGAAAAGTAACATACTCACTGGATTGCCATAAATTGTAAGCTCTCTGAGAGAAGAGATACCATCAAGTTTTTCCAGTTCTGCTATATCCTATTTAAAAGTCAATAAGTTATTATTTGGTTAGATCCAACATCTTCAAATATATACTGATTTGAAGCTAATTATATATAAGTGTTGGATTGCAGCTAGCTCACGATTGAATCCTGTGAAGTGAGCTTGAGTGACAATATTCTGTATTGTTGATTAAAGACAAGTCTGTGTAATATTGATTCCAAATACATGATTGGCAGAGATGACATTCTAACATGGGAAAGAGGACATATAGCAGCAGTTACAAGAAAAGACAATTTTTTTTTCTCAGAAAAGTTATGATCTATTCTAGGACTCAGATTATAATTGATTACTTTCCTAGAGAATTGACTCAGAAGTGTGGAAAAGAAGGTGAATCAGTCTAAACAAATTTCAAATGTATATATGCAATACAACCTTAACCATAAAGGAACATATGATATTGAGTGGACTGCATCCTGATATATTTGCTGGGAATATATGTAGTTGAAAAACTATTTCTCTAGTTGAATTACTTGTATTCCCTAGGATTGGATTATTTCTTATTTATTTAACATTGGTGAAAGTTTGCAAATACAGTACATTTTGGTTATTTGCACAGAAAGTCCCAAACAAGATAAATCCAAAGAGACCCACACCAAGACATATTGTAGTTAAATGACAAAAGTTAAAGATAAAGAGACAATCTGAAGAAAGCAAGAGAAAAATGAGTCACATAAAAGGAAACCCTATATAGCTATCAGCTTATTTCTCATTTAGCAACTTTATAGGCCAGAAGGAAGTGGCAGGACATCTTTAAAGTGCTGAAAGAAAGGAACCTACAACCTAGAAGAATTTACCCAGTAAGGTTATCACTCAGAATTGAATGAGAGATAGAGTTTTCTTGACAAGCAAAAAAAGAAAGGAGTTTATCACCATTAAACCAGCTTTATAAGAAATGTTAAAGGGTCTTCTCTAAGTAGAAAAGGAAAAGCCATAACCAGAAATAAGAAAATTTGAGAAAGGGAGAACCTCACAAAGCCAAATATTCAATACATACAGCAAATCAGACATTTAAAAAGCTACTACACAGGTTAAATGAGATGCTTAAAAGTAGATGCAATTGCTGGATGTCAGATAGGGGAATCATTTAGACACAAGGACCAAGCAGGACTATAAGAATGAATTAAATAACATCTTTCAACTGTGATCCTGTGATTCTTCTTGCAGAAGCAAGACTATTGGCAACAATTTTCCAAAACATGATAGCTAAGTCAAAAGCACCAACTGGAATATGTTATCAAGAATATGCAGTGTATGAAAGACTTTAAAGTAGATTAATAAAGGACTGCAAATACCCTTTTTGGAAGTATTATTTTGCTAATTTTTCAGTGCTTTTTCCCTGCTAGGCTATAAATCCTTGTTAATTCAGGGATTATAATCTGATTGGCCAGTTGTGGAAATTAATGCTGGTGTTAGTCTATCCATGTTGGTATGAATCTAGAGAGAAGATCACTCCCAAAAAGAAAAATTGAACCGAGAGTTAAGAATTTTGAAGAACATAATATTTTCAGTAGAATTAAACAGAATCTCCAACTTAACCTTATTCTTCTCAGTTCATTTCCCCCCAGCTAAATGTATGGTCATATTAAGGTACTATAATTTGAATGGTTAGAAGAAGTTTAATGGTAAAATGATCAATTTAAATTCAATGAAAAATACCATTCCAAGGACACAATAAACAAATAAGGGCTGCTAATTAAATAATAATCAATACCCCTTCATTCAATGTATAATCTCCCATGATTTATCCTAGCGGTTGTCCTTTAGCTATCAAAACAAATAAGGGCTGATAATTAGATAATAATCAATTCAATGTATAATCATTGTATAATGATTCAATGTATAAACTCCCATGATTTATCCTAGCGGTTGTCCTTTAGCTATCTTAAATTTTGATAATAAATAAGCTTGACTAAGCATTATCCTGTTTAAGTTACTGGGGAGGAAGTTGCTATATCAGTTGATCTGCCTTTCATTCACTTTCTTTAGTGGGTTAGTGGGGTGGGGAGGTGGGTTAGAGACACTTCTAGGGAAAAGCAGGTTACCTGGTCTAAACTCCTTGTAAGTACACTGATAACTAGATGTTCTGTCAAATAGACCAATGTTATTTACTAGAAGGTCCTTGTTTATTAGATGCTCTTAGCAGATCTCTCTGGTTAAGGACTGTTTATAATAAATAAACCTAGGATGTAAAGAATTATCAGGCATGGCTCCCTATAAAATGTCTCATAAACTATAAATAAAACACTCCCTTGTTGTATGGGATCATATTGTTCGGAGAGCTCTTATTTTATTCTAAGCTGGACAGTGTGCGTGTGTGATGTGGAAAGAAAGGACCTGAGAAGCCATAGGAATGTCCCAGGTCTTGTATATTCTTGAAATTATTTGTAAAGTGTGATACTGGGTAAGACCTTTGATTCATGTAGGTCTAACTTGACAATCCTTTGTGTTAACTCAGTTGCTATCATTGGAAAGATTGTTTATAGGATAGCAATTTTCCTAATTTATATTTCTTTGTGGATAAAACTTTGTAAGAATCATTGGGTTTTGCAGTCTTATCTCAGATAAATTTTGTTGAACCTTGATAAATTAATTGCATGATGTTTTCTTCTCTGATTGTATATTTTCTAATTGCTATGTAGAAAAAGGGCACTGCTTATAATTTCCTTCTAGCCTCAGACACCTTCTAGCCTTAGATCACCCAAGCAAAGGCTTTCTGAACTGGAGTAAGTAGAGCCACAGACAAATATTGATTGTGTACCTATTATGTACCAGGCACTATATATACTGACACAAATGTGGGCAGGACAGACTCAATCCCTGCCCTTTGGGGCAGCCCACAGTTCATTTTGTCTTGGAGTTTGTTTTAGAGATATGGGCAGAGTAGTAAAATTGATAAAAGGAGGACTAACAGATCATCACCAAAGCACTGAGAGAAATGTTAGGGCTGTATAAAGTTATGTATACTTTTAACCCTCTCATCTGCATACTATCTCAGGAAAAAGTCTGGGCAGGCTCAGTTGAGGCAATGGCCTAGGTTGAATTTTGAGTAGCGAAAACTAAGGCAGGATCCTAAGGAAGCCTTGAGTAGGGGGAGATGGAATATTAAACCATAATTAGGAATGATTGAAATGTCAGGTAGAACAAGTCCATATGTGAAGTTTAGAGAACCAGAGGAAGTCTGGAATTGAGATGCAGAAATAGCATGGACCAAGAGTAAAGTAGTCAAGAACAAAGGCGATCTCTTAGAGAGGACTGCTCAGAAGAGCCGTAGGACATTATATATATGTATATATATAAAATTTCAGAGAGGAAGAGAGAGATAGAAACATCAATATGAGAGAGAATCATTGATTGGCTGCCTCCTGCACGCTCCACACTGGGGATCAAGCCCACAATCTGGGTATGTGCCCTGACCAGGAATCAAACTGTGTCCTCCTGGCTCATACTTCGAAGCTCAACCATTGAGCCATGCCAGCTGGGCGAGCCTTAGAACATTTAGAACTAACCTTTTTTTTGTTTGTTTTCAGGTGGATGCATGTGGGTTGGTTGGATTTATGTCTAGAAGCAGAGTGGACATCTTTGCATCACAGGCTATTTATATGCCTCTGTATCACAGAGTATCTGGCATATAAATGATAAGTAACACACTAGCAAAGTTTTTATTGGTGTATTTGGAAGCTTTATGTTCAGAGGAGTTAAGTTTTGTAACTCTCTTAACAAAAACAAAATAATGTTACCTGGATTTTATTATATCCTAGGAAAAGTTTTTCTAGTTTTACCAAAGGTTGTAAGTTGTTCAGCTCTCGTAGTCTGTTTTCTTCCAGGTGAAGTGCCAACAGGGAGCTTGGTTTGGCAAAGGCACTGTCATTAAATGCTCTGATGCGATTATGGTCCACTACCAATTCCTGAAGAACTAGTAAGTTGTCAAGCCCTTCAACTTGACTGATTTCATTCCCTGAAAAAAGGTAAGTCATGATATATCAGGTGAGCCCAAACTTCCTGAATGAAGGGTTATCTATCTTCATTTAAATATTTTCATACATTTATTTTTGAAAAAGTATTTAAAAGAATATATTTCCAAGGAGAAATAGAAATGTGATTTTTAAGAAGGAAGACATCATCAAACAATATTTTGTAAAATTTCCTCTTTATGTTTGAAAGATTAAGATGTGACATACACAATATCTGTTCAGTAATTAAGTACTAAAATAGTCTTAATTACTGGTTTTGACAAAAGTAGATATATTAAAGTGCCGCAAAAGATATGCTCCTGAGTATATCTGATTATTCTAATAGGCATTCAAATAGGTACATATAATTATTTATTAAAATAAATGAATTTGTTGTGTTAAGTTGAAAAAATACACCTTAATACACTTTCTCATAAAAACATATTTTATACTATAACCACATTAAAAATTAAGAATTCATTACATTATGTTAAAAACTCAGTCCTCTCTATTTTAAAAATATATTTTTATTGACTTCAGAGAGGAAGGAAGAGGGAGAGAGAGAGAGAGATAGATACATCAATGATGAGATAGAGTCATTATCGGCTGCCTCCTGCACATCCCTTACTCGGGATTGAGCCCACAACCTGGGCATGTGCCCATGATCAGAATCGAACCCGGGACCCTTCAGTCTGCCGGCCAGCACTCTATTCACTGAGCCAAACCAGCTAGGGCTCAGTCCTTTCTTTATAACCTATGAGTTCTCTCTACTGCCCCAATCAATAGTTTATAAATATTAATGATCATTTATATGAGAAGATGACTCTTGAGTTGACAAAATACTTTTATATGTGTTTCCTATTAGAGTCCCCAAATAGGACAGGGTAAATATTGTTTTTTAATGATCATAATACTAAGGGTCAGAGAAGTTAAGTGATTTCCTCAAAGACATAAAAATGGCAACACCAGGTCTAGAACTGATCTTTCCATACTGGAAATGAGCAGCCTTTCCCAATGACTTTATTCTGCTTTAATACCGCCTTTTGCCCAATTTCCTAATGAAATCATGAAAAACATATCAGACTATATTTTTCTCCCCTAATATATCTAGTTAGTAATTAAATCCTAGTATTTCCTTCTTTTAAACTGCAGTTTGGACTTACCTCTTACTTACTGTTCTCTCTGACACTACTATAGCCGGGGGCCCTTATTGTCATTCATGTCCTTTGGAACCAGAAAGAGCATATGCTTGGATCCAGACCTGTGTTTTATCCTATACCATACCATTTACTGGCAAAAATTTAGATACATTATTTAACCCCACTGAGATTCAATTTCTTTTCTTGTAAAATGCTTATAAAATTACTATGCTGTGAAGGTTGAATTAGATAATCTATGTAGACAAATACCTTAACCAATGACTCAATAAGTGACAGCTATTACTGTCAGAGTAAACTGCTTCACTTCCTGCATAAGGCTGCCTCAGTGTAATTTGCCATGCTAGACAACACACTGGTCCTATACATTGTTAGATTAAATAGACCTTCCAGGGGTAGGTTGTCTTTTTTTTTTTTATGTCAATGTATCTTTTAAAAGATCTGACATTGTTATGTTCAGTTTTTTGTCTTTTAAGGCTAATTCTCCATGTTCTTGACCCAACTGGCAAGGACCTTTGATAGGCAAAAATATGCATTAAAAACTTAAAAATGGTCTAGAAAAGTCTGTCTTTCAGAGAAAAATTATTATACTCAGATAAACTATGCAGTTATCTTCCTATATGTCTAACTGATGTATCTCCCAACCTTTCTTCTATGTCACTTAATAATTATATTTTGTTTTTAAATTAAATTTATTGGGGTGACATTGGTTAATAAAATTATATAGATTTCAAGTGTACAATACTATGCTGTATATTGCATTGTGTGTTTACCACCCAAAGTTGAATCTCCTTTCATCACCAAATATTTGACCCCCTTTATTGTTAGACTAATGTTCCAAACCCTGTTTTTTTTATGCCACTTTTCTAAAAATTTACAATTCCTACCTATTTTCAACTACAAAATGAGCATTATCCATGAGATTGATAATATTTAGAAACTTTATAACTCACCCAGAGAACTATATGTTCTGTTTTAATCAGGTTAGTGCCTTTCTAAGTGCTGGCCCATAGACACCACGATCTTGCCCTTATGACTCTCTCCTTCCCCCACACCCTCACTTGAAAAACTCTTGGTCATGCTCACTTTCACTCTAAATTCTTTCACTTTTTCAGACTCCTAGATACATAGAGGGGTCAATGTTTCAATTTCTCTAAACTTCTGTTGCACTTAAGTTAATGACACATATTCAGAACTTTATTTTTGTTTCAGTATATTTCTACAGGTGGATCTTAAATTACTTTAGAGCAAAGATCTAAATTACATATAATAGCAATAATTTAGTATTTCTGTATCCTTTCCAGTACTTAGCACAATTCTGGGTTTAGTAAGTTCTTGTGAATTACTCATTGGTTACTTTTTATTGTTTTAAAAATAGAGAAAATATACATATATATGCCTAAGCGACCGTTCGAACATTTGACTGTTCAACCGATAGCTATGACGCGCACTGACTATCAGGGGGCAGACGCTCCTACCAGTAGTATAGCTTGCTGCTGGGGTCCGGCTGATCGGGACTGGGCGAGACGGGCCAGACACGCCCTGGAGCCCTCCTTCAGTCCCTCCCCACCCCGATCATGCACTGGTGGGATCCCAGATTGCAAGAGGGTGCAGGCCAGGCCAAGGGACCCCACCAGTGCATGAATCCGTGCACTGGGCCTCTAGTATGATATAAAAGTAAATTATGTTGTAATACTTTACTGTACATAGTCCTAGGATATTGCATTTTCTAGGGCTATAAAATGTTGCATTTTCTAGGGCAATATTCAATAATCCTAGAATGTTGCATTGACATTATTTATGTAAATAACCCAAGAGAAACCCATTTGTGATCACTAAAATATTTTCATCAGTGAATCTGTTTTAAGTAAATGTTGAGGCTTGTATTTGCTTATCAAAAAGGATGATAATCAAGTCAGTTTTTTACAAATATATTTTTATTAATTTCAGAGAGGAAAGGAGGGGGAGAGATAGAAACATTAATGATGAGAGAGAATCATTGACAAGCTACCTTCCACATGCCATGTGCCCTGACCGGAAATTGAACCCAGGACCCTTTAGTCCACAGGCCAACGTTCTATCCATTGAGCCAAACCTGCTAGGGCTATCAAGTCAGTTTTTAATAACAAAGACTTATGTATTAACAGTGTTGCTACTCACCCTGTAGAAAGAGGAATTTTAAATTTCTTAGTCTGTTTAGTTGCAGCTGATTTAAATTACAAATTCCATTGTAGCCCAAATGAAGAACTTCTAAATTGTGCATTATTGGAGGCAAATTTTCATTGCTCATTATATCTCTGAAACACACATGTAAGTTTGATTCCATAAGCTTAATTTCAAACCAGTTATATTATAAAAAGACAGCCTGTATGTACTTATCATAAATTGAAGATTTTTTAAAGGATGAATTTCTTAATGTATCTGAATTAAACTGTAATAAGTTGTCTCTATATTTTATATAATAATTTTGTAATCTTTAAAATATTTTCATATGGTAAAGTATAGAGTTACTTATAATAAAAAGCAAAAAAAGTGCAATTAGCCAAGAAAGAGAAAAAAATGCATCCAGATTAGAAAGGAACAAATAAAATTGTTTTTATTCTAAGGTAATATGATCTTATATTTACAAAATCCTAAGGAATTCACCAAAAAACAAACAAACAAAAAAACCCAATCCCCTAACGTCCCCCCACATTACTGCACTAATAAATGAGTTCAGCAAATCACAGGTTAAAAACTTAATATACAAAAATCATTTGAATTTCTATAGATAAGCAAAAAACAGAATGAAATTAAGAATTCTACCTACAATAGCATAAAAATAATACAATACTTCAGAAAAATTTAACAAAATAAGTGCAAAATGAATACACAGAAAACTACAAAACGTTGCTGTGATAAATTAAAGAAGCTCTAAGTGGAGAAATATTTCATGTTCATAGATTAGAAGTTTAGTATTACTAAAATGGCAGTTCTCCACAGATTGACCAATAGATTCAATGCAATCTCTATCAAAAGCCCAGCAGCGCCCCCTCCCTCTGAAAATAACCATCTTAGTCTAATAATTGTAAGGAAATTCAACGAGCCCAGAATATCCAAAACAGTCTTTAAGAAGAGCAAAGTTGAAGGGTTTACAATTCCTGATTTCAAAATCTATATATATAAAAGCCTAAGCGACCATTACAATTGAACAACCAGAATGACCAGAATAACTGGAACTACCGGTCGACCAGTCGCTATGACACACACTGACCACCAGGGAGCAGACGCTCAATGCAGCTGACCAACCCATCCCAGCAGCCCACCAGCCTGGTGGTAGCCACCCACTCCCTCAGTAGTTCTGCAGGTCCAATCTCCGGAGAATGGGTCAGGCACTGATGGACCAGCACCACCAGCTGGATCCCAACAGTGCCACCGGCCTTCTGGAAGTCGGCCTCAGGCATCGCAGCCACTTCCCCTCCCTAGATGTTCCGAAAGAAAGAAACAATATAAAAGCAGCCGCCAGGTGGCTCCTGACAACCAGCAGGAATGTCAATGGGATGGATCCGGATCCTGGCCAGCACGCCACTGGCCTTCTGGAAGTCGGCCTCAGGCATCACAGCCACTTCCCCTCCCTAGATGTTCCGCAAGAAAGAAACAATATAAAAGCGGCCGCCAGGTGGCTCCTGACAACCAGCACGAATGTCAATGGGACGGATCCGGATCCCGGCCAGCAAGGGCGTCCCACTGCCCACCTAGAGGAAACCTCTCCTTTTCCCCCCCCCCCCCCACTCCTCCCATACATAAATTTGTGCACTGGGCCTCTAGTTTATTATAAGCTGCAGTAACCAAACCAGTCTGGTATTGGTAAAAGGATAGATACATAGATCAATGTAATAGAACTAAGAGTCCAGACATAAACTTCTACATTTATCATCAATTGCTTTTCAACAAAGGTACCAAGGCAAGTCAATGGGGGAAAGGATCATATTTTAAATAGCGCTGGAACAAATAGATAAACCACATGCAAAAAGATGAATTTAGACCGCACATTTACCTCACAATATGCACAGAAATTAAATGGTTCTTAGTCCTAAATGTAAGAGATCAAACATTAGACTTTGGCCTAGTGATTGAGTGTCAACCTATGCACCAAGAGGTCACCAGTTCGATTCCTGGTCATGTGCAGGAGACAGACGATTAATGTTGATGTTTCTCTCTCATCGATGTTTCTATCTCTCTCTCCCTCTCCCCTCCTCTCTCTCTAACATCAATAATTTCATATTTTAAAAAAAGAAACATAAAACTTTGAAGAAAATGAGAAAAACAGTGATTGAGTGTCAATCTATGCACCAAGAGGTCACCAGTTCGATTCCTGGTCATGTGCAGGAGACAGACGATTAATGTTGATGTTTCTCACTCATCGATGTTTCTATCTCTCTCTCCCTCTCCCCTCCTCTCTCTCTAACATCAATAATTTCATATTTTAAAAAAAGAAACATAAAACTTTGAAGAAAATGAGAAAAATGTTTGCGACCTTAGGTTAGGCAAAGAGTTTCTAGGAACAATTCACAAATCCATATGTGTTAGAGAAAAAGTTGATAAATTGGACTTTTAAAAAAAAAAATTTAAAGACACCATTTAAGAAAATAAAACGTCACACATTGAGAGAAAATACTTGTAAATCATTTATTTAATTATGGGCTTATATCCAGAATATATAAAGAATTCAATAATAGAAAGTCAAACAAACTAATTAAAATATAAGCAAAAGTTTTAAACAGTTCACCAAAAGAAGATATAATAATGGCTAATAAGCACATGAAAAGCTGATCATTAGCATTAGTCATGAGGGAGATGCAAATTAAAACTATACTGAAATTGCACTTCAAAACCACTAGAGTGGCTGTAATAAAAAATACAGACAATAGCAATTGTTGGTGAGGATATGGAGAAATTAGAATCCATATAAAGTATTGTTGTTAATGCAAAATGGTGCAACCTATTTTGAAAATAGTTCGGCAGTTTCTTAAAAAGTTAAACATTAAATTACTATACAATGCATCAACTTCACTCCTAGGTGTCTACCCAAGAGAAATGAAAATATAAGTGCACACAAATATTTCTACACAAATGTTTATATCAGCATTATTCATACTACCCCCAAAGTGGGGACAACCCAAATGTCCATCAACTTGTGAATGGATAAATATAGTGTGACATATCTATACAATGGAATACCCAACATATTCAGCAATAAAAAGTTCACTTACTAATACTCACTATAACATGGATTAATCTCAAAAACATTAAGCTAAATGTAAGACATCAAATGTAAAGGTCCATATAGTATGTGATTCCATTTATTATATGAAATGTCTAGAAAACAGACCTCTATTTAGAATGTCTAGAAAATAAATTAGTGGTTTCCTGAAGCTAGAGGTGGAACAAGGAATTGACTGCAAATGGACCAGAAGGATCCTTTTGAAATGTGATGGAAATGTTCTAAAACTGTGTTGTGGTAATAGTTGCACAACTCTATAAATTTAGTAAAACTTATACACTTAAATGAGTGAATATAGTATGTAAACTGTACTTCAATAAAGCTGTAAAAACTATAAATAGTCCCAAATATAAAGGATGCGTATAAGTGAAATGTTTATAGAAGCTTTAATCAAAATAGCCTCAAACTGGAGACAAATGTTCACCAATGATAAATGAAGAAACAACTTGTCTTATAATCTGTATAATGAAATATTACACAGCAATAAAAATGCATCACTGACACTTGCAACAAAAGATAAACCTCAAAAGAATTATGCTAAGTAAAATAAGTCAGACACAAAAGACTACTTACTATATGATTGTAGTCATATGAAGTTCTAGAAAAAGGTAAAATTTATATGTAATATATTTATATTTATGTTCTACCAAAAATGTGTAGGAAAATGGGAGGTATGTTCACATTTTCTTCATAATGTATCATTTCTGTTGATGCTGGGGCATTAAGTAACCAGATAAATAATTTAGAAACAAAAACAAAGCAAAAGAAACCTAAACCAATGCTTTTAGGTTAGGATTTGTTTTATGAGGAGATGAAAATGTTCTGGAATTAGATGGTTGTAACTTTGTGAATATACTAAAATAATCATTGAATTATTTATACATAGAAGGTGAATGTTATATGTGAATTATATCTAAATTTAAAAAAACACACACAAGGTTATTAAACATACAAGGTTTTTTCATTCTTTTTTTCTTTTTTTACAATATGAGTGTGAAATGGAGGAAGCAAGGAAAAATTAGTAAGTATTTTGAGTATCTTTTTATTTGTGAAGTTCATCTTTGGCATGTAGCTATTAAATAAGTATTAAAATAAGCTAAATGTATGTTACTGCTATCATTAATGTGACTTAATTGCTTTTTAAATTCCCAACCAAATCCTACCTAATAATAGACAAACATGGTAATTGACCATACCTTCGCTACGCCTCCCATTGGCTAATCAGCACGATATGCAAATTAACCACCAACAAAGATGGCGGCTAATTTGCATACTGCAGGCAGGGCGGGACAGCGCGAGTCACCAGTGCAAGCCACCATCCAGGCCCCGTGTGCAACCCCAGAAGCCGCCTGCCTGCCTCCCATGATCACATCAAATCCCGGGCCGCAGGCCGGCCCCAGAAGCCACCTGATATGGCAGTAACTATCAGCCCTTTGAAAGTCAGTGGCATAAATGCACCAGTTAAGACAGATTATGAGGGTGAATCAAAAACAAAACCCACTTTAAATATAAAGACACATATAGATTAAAAGTAAATGAATTAAGCTGCAGCCTGTTTTGCTCAGTGGATAGAGCATTAGCCCGTGGACTGAAGGGTCCCAGGTTCGATTCCAGTCAAGGG
>NW_005366214.1:4239791-4247880 GCF_000412655.1 Myotis brandtii
GGGGGGGCGGCGGGGTTGGGGGCCCCCCCCCCCCCCCAGTGCACGAATTTCGTGCACCGGGCCCTTAGTTTATTTATAATTGTAAAAATAAAAGGAAAGTACCTGTTTATTTTTGAGTTTCCTTGCTGTCCATACCCACTTGAAGACACTTTCTGGTAGAGCACTTGTCTGTTGGTCAAGTGATTCTGAGGCCTTAGTCTGGGTATGATTGATTCAATATGATTATAGTTGAGGCATAAGACCTAGCAAAAGAATACCTTATTAATCAGGCTATATATATAGTTTGAATTAGCATCTCAAAAGCTATTAAAATGGATGGACTGTACAACATAATTTAATAATATCAGTGTTAAAATTACAAATTTTCATATTGCAAATTGTCTGGATTTGGCTTTGAATTTTTTAAAAAATTATTTGACATGTTGGGTAATGACATTTTAAACAAAATAATGGAGACAAAAGAAAGCTGTTTAACTTTCTCAATCTGCACTGATATCTCCAAGCCTGATTTAGAGGAAATAACTCTTTAGTTGGAGAGATTGCTATTTCCTATGTTTAAAAGACCATAAAATGGCTCAGTCAAGCTATAAGACAGGAGGCCATGAGGCTGCTTTGAGAACTGCAGTGTCCTCTGACTTCGTACCATACCCACTCACTATAGAGGCAGCCTTCCATCCCCATCTCCTACACTGAGTAAGATTTACTGCTTATAGGACAATCACATAAAACTGAGGTCAACCAAAACAACTTTGGAAGGTAATACTTTTTCTTGTTTGGTGAAAAAAAAAACTTTAGGAATTGTTTTTCTTTAATAATATGAAAATACATTTTAATCCAAAGTAAGGAAGATTACAGCTTTTACTGAAAACTTTGAAAGAAAATTTGTGATTTACCTTCACATTAGGCAGATAGATTAATCCACTGAATGAGGTAAGATTATTGTTCTGTAGGTTCACATTACACACATTTCTAAATTGGTCAATTGGAATCAAATCCACGGTTCTGAATTTAGACAAAGTAAATACAGTTACAATTTTAGTAGGAAAATTATTTAGGTGAATCCCTCATGTACAACACCAAAAGCATTTTTAAAAATCTCATCTGACAAATGCTATAAAAAGAATTGCCTTCATGTAAAATGTATGGGCCAAGTGATGAGATAAATACATTTTTTGGAGGAGCACATATGTAAAAAATATGACATAGAATTTAATTGTTTTAAAAAATGTCTATTACAACATAACACTATCATAAAGGAAACTTTAAACAATTAACATCTTCAATTTCTTTATAAATTCACATGTTCATGAAATCATAGTGAAGTTGATATGGTAAATCATAAGATTTTCAGATTGTAAACTGGAGAGGCTATGAGTGAAATAGGTTATTTCTGAAATGCCAGGAAGAGGTTAGGAATGGAAAAGAAAAGGTGAAAGCAAGTGCAATCTTTGACAGCAGGCTTTTTTGTGAGATCTGAAAACTTTTATTGCATTCCACTTTGTAAGAATGTTTCAGTAATTAAACAGAATGCTTTACTCTTCCACCTCCTTTGAGTTGTGAGAAAGAGCATAAAGCTAAATAACCTTGCTACCCACTTCTTTAAACAAATTCGAAACCCTGAAATTATAATTATGACATACTTTTATTCATTCAACATATTTTCATTACTATTTCATAAGTGCAGACAATATGCTAGGAAAGGTTACAGCAAATATGAAAAGACACTGTCTCTGCCCTCAAGGAGTGGGATCCAGAAAACTGAAATAAAGAAGAAAAATTGCTATAATAGAGCTAGGTGTAATGGCATTTTAGGAAAAGAAAAGCGTATTTGGGAAGGTCAGGAATTACTTTGCAGGGGAGAAGGATCTTAAAATGAGACTTGGAGAATTTATAGGCATTTGTTAGGCAAATTAGAAAAGAAAGAGTTCTAGACAGTGGAAGAAGCATAAGCAAAAGCAGAAACATGACACATCTTATGGTTGAGATTGAAGAACTATAATATTTTAGGATTTCTGGAGCACAAAGAGTTATAGGGCACTAGAGGTAAGGATTACAAGAGATAAAAATAAACAGGTAATTACAGCGTTTTCTGTGTTGTACAATGGGACTTTAAATTTTATTATGTAGACAATGGAAAGCCACTGAACAATGTTAGCTATGGACATGTTCTTATAAACCTTGCATCTTAAAAGGTGGTATGGATTGTAGATGGACTTGCAGGAAAGGTTATATATGACAATAGAAGGTCAAGAAAGTTTCTAAAATTGTTTCTTTCCCAACCTAGGCTAATGGTAGTGACTATGGAAAGAAGAGGGTAATTATGAGACATACTTAAGACATAGACTCTGTAGAACATGGTGATTAATTAAAAACAAAGGACAAAGGAGAGAGAGAAGTAACTCTTAGATTTTTGGCGTGGGCAACAATACGTAGATATTATTTTCTAGATGCTATCTAGAAAGCAATGGAATATTCAAGTGTGGAGCGTAGGTTTGGGCAAAATTTGGGGGTCATTATTATAAATTAAATTCTTTTATTGCCTCTTTTTTCCCTTATTCTGTGTGTGACTAGTGCAGAATAAGGAAAAAAGATAGGCGATAAAAGGATTTATTAACCAGGAGGACAGTGATGACATTCATAAGAATAGTGTCAGAGGAATGAAGCTAGATTGCATTAATTAGGGTGATATGATGTGAGGAGTAAACTTAGTATATTCTAACTTTTAAAAGCTTGGTTGTAAAAGAAAAGAGAAATACAGGGTCTTAGAAAGAGATTAATGACATTTTTAACCATAGCGTGTGATGATAAAAATTATAAGAGTATTTCAAAGGGTGGCAAAGTTAGCATGAGATTTTGAAGTAAGGTAGAAAATTTTCTGAATTTTAAGTTATATTTGGGTAGATGTATAAATTATAAACCTTAAAAACTGATAATAATTACATGTTTAATTATATCAAACAACATATAAAAAATGTTTTTACCTGATGGATGATGAGGTCCAATTTAATTCTTGCATTTGGGTGAAGTTTGAATGTCCTTGTCGTTCTGCGATCATGTCAGAAGTTAATCTGCCACCAAACAAATCTTTTGCACACTCAGTCTCTGGTAGGTCCTATATATGAGAACATTTAGAAAGGGATGTCTTCCCATACAGATGACTAAATGACATTCATTCTTTGGTTCCAGGTCAAAATGGAGTGGACTCATTTCTCTCTATTCCTCCTATTAAGTACAACTAAAACCCCTACACATGGTATCCTCCTATATTATAAAAGGCTAATATGCAAATTGTCCCCTAGGGAGTTCGATCACTCGCTATGATGTGTGCTGACCACTAGGGGGTGGTGTGGAACATGGGGGGGGACCAGGGGCGATGGTGGGGCGCTGAGGGAGCGAGGGAAGGAGGAGGCAGGGAGGCCAGGAGGAACCAGATTGGCCCTGATTGTCAGCCAGGCCTAGGGACCCTACCTGTGCATGAATTTCATGCACTGGGCCTCTAGTATAAACTAAAGAAGGAGACTGAAAGGTACAGTGAAGAAGACAGACCAGCTAGGGACCTTGGGACTTGGGAATGACATTGTGGTGAGTTCCCTGGTGCGTTTTATTTATAATAAAAATATATGTGTGAGGTCTTCATCCATTGTTCCTGGCCAAACCATATGATCAGGCAGGAGGGCAATGGAAGCCTGGCCTATTAAAGGGATGCCCATATGGGGCATGGCCCTATGGAAATTTGAGGGATACATTAAAGTAGGTCATGTTAATACCCATTAGAACTTCCTTCTAGGTTTGGAAAGTAATTGGAATTGACAAGCAGATATCACCCTATGCTTAGTTAGGGTGGCCATATGGGCCTACGAAATAGGTGAACATTGGGAGGTCTATAGCAATGCAGAGATGGACCTAATCTGACAAAGAATGCCAATGATACTGTTCTGTCTGCCAGCAAAAGAGAGACTACAGATGGACAAGTTGTAGATTCCCTGGGGGAAGGCCCTGAACATAGGTGGTAAGTGTTGTGAGTGGGACAGTGATGTAAGAGTAAAGGAAATACACAGAAGTGAATTTTTCCTTTAGACATGGGTTTTCTTTTTTCCTCATGTATGCTGAACTAGGTGTTGGAGAAGCCAGAAATCCAGAAATGCCAATAAGAGAAAACAAAAAGTCCACAAAAAGCCTGCTCTCTGTGGTCACAAGACTAAGAAAGGGGAAGCCAATTAATCAGAAAACTTTTAGACAATAATGGGTTTACTCCCTCCAAATACTACAAAATAAATTATGGCCCCAAACAGAATGGGAGCAAGGAAAAAGAACTTGAAGCCCTACCTGGTTTGGTTCAGTGGACAAAAGGGGTCAGGGTTCGATTCTGGTCATGAGCATATACCTCGGTTGCAGCTCAATCCTGGCACATTTATAGGAAGCAACCAATTTATGTGTTTCTCTCTGTCTCTGTCTCTCCCTCTCCCTTCCACTCTCCCTAAAAAATGAGTCAATGGGAAAATATCCTTGGGTGAGGATTAACAAAAACAACTCTAGAATTATATTGCTCTTCTATCTCCCTGGGCACATACTTCTTATGGCTTCTTTTCCTCTGTAAATTTCCTAAATGGAAGTTTTAAAGCCTCACTTGGATTTATTTACTTTCTCTACTCTCTTAATTTAGACAATCTTACATATGCTTTTGGTTTTAACTATCAACTTTCTTCAAATTACTTCCAAATCTAAACAAATGTAAATTAAATTTCCATAATTAAAATTAGTCCTGTGTATTCAACTGCTTGCTTGGCCTTTCCAGTCAGATGATCCACTGTCATATAAAACTTAGTGTGTTCAGCATTAATAATCTTATTTCTGGGAAGTGCTTTTCTTCTTATATTCATATTCCTGTTATAATATCTTTTACTAGTATAGACTCAAACCTTGTAGACATCTTTTACTCTTCCCTTTCTTTGTCCTTTAAATCCAATTGATTACTAAATTCTGTTAGTTCTCCCCAGTATTTCTCATACCTTTCAGCTCTCCATTTTAAAGTCAACTCCCCATGCCCTAGCCAGTTTGGCTTGGTGGATAGAGCTTCGGCCTGCGGACTGAAGGGTCCCAGGTTCGATTCCGGTCAAGGGCATGTACCTTGGTTGCGGGCACATCCCCAGTAGGGGGTGTGCAGGAGGCGGCTGATCGATGTTTCTCTCTCATCGATGTTTCTGACTCTCTATCTCTCTCCCTTCCTCCCTGTAAAAAATCAATAAACTATATTAAAAAAAATAAAGTCAACTCCCCTTGATTCAGGTTCTCCGTACCTCACATGTAGACTATTCTAATAGTCTTATTGGTCTTTCATCTATTACTGTAAACACTTCTGTTAGATTAAAGTTCCTAATATATAGTTTTGAATGTTACCCCCCTACTCAATCTTTTGCCTTCCCATTATGCCTCAATTAAAGTCTAAATTATTCAGTCTGGTCTTCATGTTCCATTATTAATTCATATACTTATACTCTATCTCATCCCACAGAGAATGTGTGGCAGCTTACAGGAAGCACATATAATTCAACAGTAAAATGAAAATAATAAATAGTGGAGATGGGGTCCAAGAATGATCTAAGTGAAAATAGATAAAAACAGGGTAAGGACAGATAGACCATAAATCCTACAGGGTTTTCTGTTATTGAACCATAATTTGTCCCTGAACTTTTAGGTAGTCAAAGTGAAAGGAACAATAGTTAAACAACACTCATCGTCAGTGAGCAGAGCATAACTTTTCCTTGGGGAAAAAGTTTTCCCACACTTATTTCTAAAAGCACTTTCTCACTTGATCCTTCAATGAGGGCACAGAGAGATAGGAAGGATAAGATCTTTGCCACAATCATTTGAGCACATGCGTTTCCTAAGTCTACTTTTAAAACATCCCTCAATGAAAGCCAATACCTAAATAAAACCCAGTACAAGATTTTAGAGAATTTGTTTGTGTTGGGGGAGAATGTTTTTGATTTTCTATTTTGAGGAATAGATGATCTGTCCACTGTGCCAAACCGGCAAGGGCTTCAAGGCCTTTCTCCTTGCTCCCATTCTGTTTGGGGCCATGATTTATTTTGTGGTGTTTGGAGGGAGTAAACCTATTCTTGTCCAAAAGTTTTCTGATTAATTGGCTTCCCCTTTTCTAGTTTTGTGACCACAGAGAGCAGCAGATTAGAATTAGCAATTTTCTCAGAGCACCTCAGAGTCCCAAAGTCATGAACTATCTCTCAATTTTCTAGATTAATGAATTTTATTGTTTGGCAGGAGCTAGGCAGTGTTACACAGGAGCCCTGTATTAACTTAGTTGTTACAGAATTCAAGTTTCTAAATACTGCTTTCATATTTAGTCCTGTATTATTTTTCTTTACAGTTTACTGGTAATGTTGACATATCATTTGTTGGTTCATTTACTGGTAGTGTTGACATATCATTTGTTGGTTTAAATATATTTTTCTTAAATATAATAACTGTATTTTCCAGGAAATAGGAAGCTATTTTGGATTCCAAGGGGATGGTAGGACTCCAGAGCAGTTTTTTGGTAGGGTTCCAGAGCAGTTTTTTTCTATCCTATTCTATAAAATTGTGCTCTTTATTTTTTAGGCATTGAATTAGTGGGTGCAAATGTAGCCAGCATTTTTCTTCCCTGCCACCTCAATTCAGATGATTAGAATTGGCGAGAGGAGGAGGATGAACACAATACAGTGTACAGAGGATGCACTGTATAATTGTGCACCTGAAACCTGTATAGTTTTGTTAACCAGCGTCACCCCAATACATTTAATAAAAAGGGGAAAAAAAGAATTGGCCAGAGGAAAAAATTTGAAAACCCAGGTCCATAATGTGTTTTGGAAACCTAGATGTTAATAAGCATAGTAAGTTTGGGTATCATACTAGAGATAAAGAGTGTTAAATATAATTATGGCCTATGGATATGTGAATATTCATATATTCCATATGGACCAAAAACTGAGTCATAAAACAACTTACAATTGAGATTCCATCCAAAGCTTTCAGTTCTGGAAGATGAAATATTACAAACAACCGGTAATTTTCTTGATTCCATACAATAATGTTTCCATACACATTTAGAATGACCAAGTTGCATAAACTCTGGGTAATAAAAATACATACATTTAAAGTCATATATATATATCTCAAATTTTTTCTCCGTAAGAGTTTATCCTTAAATTTTAATATTTGAATTACTCTATCATTTTATAGTGATTTGAGTGATTTTAAGTGTACTTTTTAGTACAAGTGTTACCCATTCAGACCATTAGAGTCCAATTTTGTACAATATGATCAGAATCCGTTTTTGGATGCTGGTGCTAAATGTATGATCTATCAGTGGTAATAATTTGGAGGGAATTAAGTAAGTTTAAAAGAGTATACTTTGTTTATGGAATAATGGCCTATTAAATAGTACGAATATGTGCATAGAGATATAACTGGGATGGAAAACACTACCTTCTGATGAGGGATAAAACTAAAGTGCTCTTACCTTCTGAGAGTGTGGCAGAATTCATTTTAAGGAAAATGTGCTTTCTTATTAGAGAAGACATTTTAATGTGCCCTTGTTGTGAAGAAGGGGTCCTGAGTGGATATGGCTGGGAGAGGTTATGGTTAGAGGGAGTGAAACTATTTTGTATCATAATCTAAAATGGTTTATTTTGTTGCTGCTATTGTTGATTAGGTTGCCTCTGCAAGCTTTAGAAGAACTATTTATATTGGGGAATAAGATGGGGAGAAATCTGAACTTGAGGGAAGATGGGAAATGGACCTACATTTTGTTAAGAGATAAAGTCCTAGAAATATGGTATACGCAAAAGAAAAGGGGCCAAGGTGAGAGTTCCAGTGGTAGGAAATGGCCATTGAACTTTATAAACAACTAGAGGCCCGGTGCACAAAAATTTGTGCACTCCGGGGGGGGGGGGGGGTTCCTCAGCCCAGCCTGCCCCCTTACACAGTCCAGGAGCCCTCAGGGGCGGGAGGCGACCCGATGTTCAGGGGAAGGCGACGCCCCCATCACACCTCTGCTGCTGCCACTGCCGGCAGCGCAAGCCTCGGCTGCCCC
>NW_005366214.1:4248569-4256128 GCF_000412655.1 Myotis brandtii
TTTTTTTTTTTTTTTTTCTGGGATTTATTTACCTTCTATAATTAAAACTTTGTAACCTTGAGTGGAGCTCAGAGCTGGCCAGTGCGGGCGGGAAGCTTGGCTTCCTCCATCGCCAGGGGCAACCCAAGCCTCCTGCTCACTCCAGCTCCGTGGCCACAGCCAGCTGAAAGCAGGTATCTGGGGTTTATTTATCTTCTATAATTGAAACTTTGTTGTCTTGAGTGGAGCTCAGAGCCCGCCACGGCAGGCAGGAAGCTTGGCTTCCTCCATCACTGGGGCAACCAAGCCTCCTGCTTGCTCCAGCTCCCTGGCTGTCGGCCGCCATCTTGGTTGGGTTAATTTGCATATAGTCATGCTGATTGGCTGGTGGGCATGGCTTAAGGCATAGCGAAGGTAAGGTCAATTTGCATGTTTGTCTTTTATTAGTGTAGATTAAACCACACATTACACTTGAAATGAATTCCTTTTCTGCGTTGTGGTAAACTCCCATTTTATTCAAACTTTCAGTAAAGCCTATTATACAGTAGCTTGAATGAGAGGTTTCTTTGGGAGAACTACAGAGAGCAAAGCTAGGCAAAGTTGACCAGAAAGACAGATCCACCAGTAGGAACCAGTAAGGAAGTGAGAGATAATTAAGAATTGCTCTGAGAACAGGAAATGTTAAAGAATCTTACTCTCTATCCAGGTTGGGAAATCCTTAGAAGTACTGAGTTAGGAGGAATGGGGTTTGGGTTATTTTATTTGAGTACTAAAAAAATTTACCCATGGAGGTTATCAACCTGGGGACATTATGGTTACACATACATATGTTTGTATATATATACATAAATGGAATAAACCGTGTTAAATGGAATAAACCGTGCTTTGGGGGTCGAAAATTTTCTTTTTCTGTAGTTCCCAAATCCTGTACAGGGAACATGCATTACTTTCAGAGTACAAAGAAACAATATTTTTAAAGACAAAAACATTATCCCAGATAGTCACCTTTAAATTGTAGATCTCCTGATTGAGAGCAACATAGTTATTGCTTATGTATAGTTCAATTAGAGTAAAAGCTTTTTGTAAACCACTCAATGAAGTGATTCTGTTGTTCTCAAGAGAAAGGGAGTGAAGATGAAGCATGTTATTAAAAGTATGCTTTTCCAAACCAGTGAGGAGATTATTGTTTATGCTGAGGCGGGTTAATTTAGTCAGCTTGGAAATGCCTAGAAAAATAAGCAAATTCAAGAAAACATTCAGACAGCACTGAAAGGTTAATTTAAAAAATAACCATCTGGTCATTTTTCTGTTTCTCTTTTTCTAAATTCAAGTGGCTTTTCTGATTCTGTAATATTAACCATCATCGTTTTTCCTTTTATTTAAGGATATAGTGTGTATGAAGTCCTAGCTAATGTATTAAATTCCAGTTTTGTAATTCTAAGTAGACTCATTCTTCTTAGCTGTTAAAGGAAGGTATTAAATAGTAGGAAATAATAAATTTTGCTTTCAAATAAACTTCAAGTGATATAATTAAGATTTTTCACCATCACAGTAACACAGCAGTTCTCAACCTGTGGGTCGTGACCCCTTTGGGGGTCGAAAGACCCTTTCACAGGGGTCACCTAAGACCATCGGAAAACACATATATAATTATATATTGTTTTTGTGATTAATCACTATGCTTTAATTATGTTCAATTTGTAACAATGAAAATACATCCTGCATATCAGATATTTACATTATGATTCATAACAGTAGCAAATTTACAGTTATGAAGTAGCAACGAAAATAACTTTATGGTTGGGGGTCACCACAACATGAGGAACTGTATTAAAAGGTCGTGGCATTAGGAAGGTTGAGAACCACTTCAGTAACACAAAGCTCTACACAAAGGTAAAAATAATTACCCCATTTAAAAAGAGGGTAAGGAACTGGAATACAATACTCTGGAGCATATTCCTCACTGTGGTATTATTTGCATTAAAAAGAGTCAATTAGGCTAATTCCACCTTTGTATGATTAAAAGTACTCTAGACAGAACTTTTAAAAAATGCCACCTCTCACCACAATCTAACTCCTGTGTACGTTACATAGTGTAGGCACTTTATAACTGTAGATAGGAAGGTACAGTTGAAAGATAGGAGCTTTGGAGTCAGAGTTGGTTCCAAATGTCACTACTAGATTTGTAAAATGATGGGACCTCTGAGCCTCATTTTCCTCATCCACAAAATGGACATACTAAAATCTACTTCTAAAGGGCTATGGGATTAAGTGGCATGGCATTTGAAGAACATCAGTTACAGCTTTTGGCAAATAATTGGTCCTCAGTAAATTTTACCCACACCCCTTTCCCACCAACGTCTATCACAGGACTATGCAATGCTGAAAGTAAATCGATCTAGGGTCTGTTAAGATAAAACCATCCAAGCAGAAATTCTTAAATGGATATTACACCTATCTGTGTCTGGAAAAAATGAAGAGAAATATCTGTTAAAGTTTAGTGGGGTAGCTATCTTCTCTGAGAAGTAGGTATTGGGAAAGTGAGTGTAGGTTGGAGGATTCTTCCCTTTAGTGGGCTTATGGAAGGGAATAAAAAGGAAATGGGGTTCTCAATTAGAAAGATAGGAGCTTTGGAGTCAGTTGGTTCCAAATGTATCACTACTAGATTTGTAAAATGATGGGACCTCTGAGCCTCATTTTCCTCATCCACAAAATGGACATACTAAAATCTACTTCTAAAGGGCTATGGGATTAAGTGGCATGGCATTTGAAGAACATCAGTTACAGCTTTTGGCAAATAATTGGTCCTCAGTAAATTTTACCCACACCCCTTTCCCACCAACGTCTATCACAGGACTATGCAATGCTGAAAGTAAATCGATCTAGGGTCTGTTAAGATAAAACCATCCAAGCAGAAATTCTTAAATGGATATTACACCTATCTGTGTCTGGAAAAAATGAAGAGAAATATCTGTTAAAGTTTAGTGGGGTAGCTATCTTCTCTGAGAAGTAGGTATTGGGAAAGTGAGTGTAGGTTGGAGGATTCTTCCCTTTAGTGGGCTTATGGAAGGGAATAAAAAGGAAATGGGGTTCTCAATTATATGTACAAAGCTAAACTAACACCCTATTGTATGGGAATGGAAGACTAGTGATGGTTTCCAACACAAAGGCCTGCGCTACCCTCAGGCGTACTAACTGAAATCTACAGAGAGACCTGTGAATCTGTATATTCAATAAGTAGTTCAAGTGATTCTTATGCTCAAGCAAGGTTTAGAAATACATTGTTAACAGCCATTAACATAAAGTATAACCAATGCTATTCATGCTGTTTTAAAAGATATTTAATATTTGCTTTTGCATATAGGATTTTTTGAAATAAAATGTTCTATTTTATGTAAAAGGTAGCACACACACATGTGCTAAAAATAATCCAAGAATTCAAAAGTGAATAAAGTATAAATTAAGTCTTTTTTCCAGCCATGATTTCCAATTTTTACCTTCAGTCCTTGCCAAGGGCCTCTCTGTTACTAAAATGCACATCCAGAAATGTTTGATGCCCAGATAAGTATGTGTGTGTGTGCATACCCAGACATTAGTGAAGCTGCCTAATTGTACTTGCATATGGATCCATATAAAGGTTACATAGTACATTTGATTTTCAATCTCTTATGAATATTTTCATTTTTGTTAAAGTCTTCAATTTCCAAATGTAACCTTAATTCCATATTTTGAAAAACAAACAGGGCTGTTTTATCTTTTTAAAAGCACCTCATTCATTCATTTTTTCAACTCAATAAATATTAATTACTGCCTCGTTTGTAATGTGTTAGGTTTGGTAAGAGTTGGTAAACACTGGCATAGAGGAGAGGAGAGAGAAGGGGAGGAGGTGAAAGTCAGCTACCTGGGCTCATGATATTCAGCAGGTGGTCACTGATCCCACTAATACAGTGGTTCTCAACCTTCCTAATGCCACGACCCTTTAATACAGTTCCTCATGTTGTGGTGACCCCCAATTTCATTGTTACAAATTGAACATAATTAAAGCATAGTGATTAATCACAAAAACAATATGTAATTATATATGTGTTTTCCATGGTCTTAGGCGACCCCTGTGAAAGGGTCGTTTGACCCCCAAAGGGGTCGCGACCCACAGGTTGAGAACCACTGCACTAATAGGTGTTTAGAATACTCTGCTCCTAACCTTCTTGGCACTTCTCTAGAGCTTTTCCTCTTCAGGTATGGTACCCTCAGTGCCATTCATTTTTTGCTCTTGTCAATTAGATATTCATATTCTGACTCTCAATTTCTCAAATACTTTACCTTCTATCTTTGAGATGCAGTTTCCGTCTAATGTGAGCTCTTCTAAGTTAACACAGGATTCCAAGCCTTCCATTTTAGTGAGATTGTTGTTGTTGAATGATGCCCATTTCAAATTTTCCAATTTTTCTAAATTTGTGATTTCAAAGAGATGTTGCCCATCTAAATTTAAGGCAGTTATCTGTAGAATAATGAGCAGTTTTTCTCTTACTTTTGAATCTCATCAATAAATTCAGTGTTATAAAAGGAAATGATTAGTGAAATGATTCAAATGTGGTAGCATCCAAGGAATTCCTTCACAATATTATGAAGCCCTTAGGTTACAAAAAAGTAAAATTTGACAACATTTTAGCTCCAAGAGGGACTTATATGGAATTTGGTCATTGTGCTGTGCCAGTCAGATGCCCACTGCAATGAAAGACTTGTCCCAGCTGCTGGGAATGCTGTTGGCAGAAAGCTTTCAGCTTTCAGCCCCTTCAGGGACAGCCTCGGCTGCAGAGAGCTGCCTTGCCCAAGGTCATGCTCCAGCCCAGGTTGGCCCACATCCAATGACAGATGGATATAAAGGCCTGGCCAACTCAGCCCAACTTGGAACAATTTAAAGGGCCATTCTAATTCCAGAACTCCCTGTGTCCCAAGGCTGTCACTGGGCCTGCATCAAAGCTAAATTATCTGTATATATTCCATCATAAAAATAATGCCACTAATATCTTCCATTTTCAAGGCTCAGCTTTTCTTAACCCAGTTTCTATCTTTGGTAAGATATATAAGGGTGCTCCATGCAGCAAGAAGCTGCTGCGGCTCCAGAACCTTTTCCTTTAACCGCAGCTGAATTCTAATGAGGTTCCCCTATGCCCACGACAGGATTTTCCATCCCTTTTACCTTGCCACCCAAACTTTTGGTTTGATCTTTGGCTCTGAGCTTTAAAGTTTGCTTGCTTATTTTGACATATTATCAGAACCTACTCTTTGATTTTGTAATCTACCTTTATGCAAAAATCTCCAATTCTGTGGCGACTACTGTCAAGGCCTAGCCCCCATAACATAACTATAAACAACTTGATCTCCCTATTTAATTTTAATTCAGCTCTTCCACTTTTCTGACACCCATCTGTGTCCTCTTTATGATATACAGACCAAAGCTAACTAAAAATCTATTGAAATTAAGCTTTTTTAAAAATGGAGTTTAATAGAATTAGCCTTTACCTTTAAGTACCAGTTTACATTCAGATGTGCATGCGGTCCTAACTTCGAAATCTGTGTCAGAATTTTGGCAGAAGGCCATATACTAAGTATCCGCGGTCTTTCCTCTTTACTGCTAGAATGCCGTAAGAGAGATAACTAATACAATAAAAAACACATGATGAGTAAAGGAAATGACATGTAGAAGTTAATTTATATCTAGTTAAAAGTACAGTTTCCTAGCCCTGACTGGTTTGGCTCAGTGGATAGAGCGTCAGCCTGTGGACTGAAAGGTCCCAGGTTGGATTCTGGTCAAGGGCATGTACCTTGGTTGCGGGCACATCCCCAGTAGGGGGTGTGCAGGAGGCAGCTGATCGATGTTTCTGACTCTCTATTCCTCTCCCTTCCTCTCTGTAAGAAATCAATAAAATATATATTAAAAAAAAGTACAGTTTCCTAGAGGAGTGGCCCAATGAATAATTTTAAAATATGACATTTCCGTTGCCTTAAAATGTTTTTAATGTATAAACCTTAAATTATGTACTTTATTTTTGTTTTAGCGGATATTTAACCATACAAATCATATTTATAAAATTGTGAAAGGAATACTGTAATACAAACACCATATAATCCATCCTGAAACCAGCCTAAGAGCTAGAATATTCCTATTACCCATCCTAATCCTTTCCCCTTTTTCCTCACAGGCCATCACTCAAGTGTATCAGTTGATCCCCTAAGAAGTGATCAAATGATCTCAAATTTTGTATCTACCATTTACTTACTTTATTGTCCTGTTTGTATATCATTTAGTCTGCACATATTTGAACTTTATGTAAATTGAATAATATATATGAAGTTTTCTATGACTGGCTTTTTCGTCAACATTATATTCAAGAGACTCAACTATGCTGTTGCATGTAGCTATAGATTATTCAGATGTCATTGCTGTATAGCATTTCCTATCAACTCTTCTGTTAATGAGCATTGGAGCTGATTTCAGTTTTTTGCTCTTCTAGACATTTCTGTCATGAATATTATTGTGCATGACTCCTGGTGTATACAGTAAGAGTTTATTTAGAGTATATACAAATATGTACCCAGTATATATGCTGGGTTGTAAGGTATATTTATATTCAGCTTTACTAGATAATGCCAAATTGGTTTTCCAAAGTAATTGTACCACTTGTAACATTAATTCAGATCTTTGCTAAAACTTAATATTGTCAGGTTTTAAAATTGTTGCCAAGTGGTGGCTATAAATTGGTAAATCACTGCAGTTTTGTTTTGTTTTTTAAAAAATCCTCACCCGAGGATATCTTTTCATTGATTTTTTAGAGAGAGTGGAAGAGAGAGGGAAAGACAGAGAGAAATCTCTATGTGAGAGAAACACATTGATTGGTTGTCCCCTGCACATGCCCCAACCAGGGCCTGGGCCGGGGAGAAGCCTGCAACTGAGATACATGCCCTTGACCAGAATCGAACCCAGGACCCTTTGGTCCTCAGGCTGACACTCTGTTCACTAGGGCAGTCACTGCAGTTTTAATGTTCATTTTTCTTGAATACTAATGTGGTGGAGCATCTTTTCCTAAGTTATTTGGCTGTTCTGATTTCCTCTCCAGTGAAGTACCTGTTTAAATCTTTGGACCATTTATTTCTGTTTGATGGGTTGTTATTTTCATGATATAGTCTAGTTATATAAAAAAATATCTGTTGTTAGTTAGATGTGTTGCAAATTTCTTTTTCTAGTATGTCTTTTCATGGTATCCCCTTTGAGGAACAGATGTATTAATTTTACTGTAAACAAATCCAATCTTTTACAATTTTATGCTCTTTGTTTCTTGTGTAATAAATTCTTTTCGAATTCAAGGCCATAATGAGAATCGTTGATATTTTTTTCTAAAACATATTGGTTTTTCTTTTTACAGTGAAGTTCTTAATGCATTTGTCTCTGTGCCTTTTTTAAAAATATATTTTATTGATTTTTTACAGAGAGAAAGGGAGAGGGATAGAGAGTTAGAAACATCAATGAAAGAGAAACATTGACCAGCTGCCTCCTGCACACCCGCTACTAGGGATGTGCC
>NW_005366214.1:4256148-4277729 GCF_000412655.1 Myotis brandtii
TGACCGGAATCGAACCTGGGACCCTTCAGTCCGCAGGCCAATGCTCTATCCACTGAGCCAAACCGGCTAGGGCTGTCTCTGTGCCTTTTATTGACTAGCCTCCCTAATCTGCAAGGCAGCTCTGTTATTTGCCAAGTTTCCATGCATGTGTGGGTCAATATTGAGTCTTTATATTCTACTAGAGACCCAGCGCACAAAATTGTGCATGTAGGGTCCCTAGGGCCTAGCCTCCTGCGATCAGGGCCATGTTCTGCCCGTTTGCCAGTCCCCAGGCCAAACGCCGCCTCTGACGCTGGGCTGTCAGGTTGTTGGGATCACCAGCTCATCCCCGGCTGCTTAGGAGCTCAGGCCTGCAGGAAAGCAGGTGCTGGCGACTTCATGCGCGTGTGCCAGGCCAGCCGCTGGAACACACTGCCCGCTTGGGGCTGCTCACGACGGGGCGGGTAGGCATGAGCATGCCCCGCAGCTTCCATCAGTACCTCAAGCCCCAGCAGCAGTGGCAGCGGCGGTGGGGGCAGCACCCGCGTGAGCAGCCCCAAGCGGGCATCATGTTCCATCAGCGGCCGGCCTGGTGCACATGCATGAAGGTGAAGTCGCGGACACCTGCTTTCCCACAGGCCTGAGCCCCCGAGCAGCTGGGGATTTAGCTGGTGATCCCAACGGCCTGACAGCTAACCTGGTCCTCTCGCCACCTACTCCTATTCCCCTGTTCACCATCGCTGATCCATCGGAGCCTGTGGGCAGGGGGCAGGGACCAAGAGGTCAGCCGTTCAGCCCGCTCGCCAGTCCCTAGTCCCGCCCCACCCTGCTTGTGGACCGAGAGGTGCTCAATTCACCTCATGGTGACTGGTCATTTGGTCATCATGGACACTGGCTTTTTATATATATAAATTCTTTTTGGTCTATTTGTCTAACTCTGCACAAATTCCACATTGTCTTAAAGCAGGGATGGGAACCTTTTTTCTGCTAAGGGCCATTTGGGTATTTATAACATTATTCTTGGGCCATATAAAAATTAGCCTGCTATATTTGGTCAAACATTTAATTAACTCACCCCTAATGTGTTGGCAGGGCCAGACCAATGATTTCACTGGCCTTATACAGCCCTCAGGCCAGATATTCACCACCCCTGTCTTAAAGGATTTTAATAAGTTTTGATTTCTGGTAGGGTAAATCCCCAACTCTTCTTCAGGAGTTAATTGTATTTTTAATCAACAAAAAAAGTATCTTTCCTTCATTTTGATAGATCCAGAATTAACTAATATTTAAGTGCCTTACAAAAAGTAAATAGATAGAAAACTAGACTGGAGATATTTAGACTGTTGAAGTGACTTTGTCCAAAATATTAGCATTATTAATCTGGGAATCATAGACCTCTCCGCTCCTTCAAGTTAATAGATTTTGTTTGTTTTTTTCAAACACAAACATATAATACCAATACTATGTAGCTAATTCACTAAATGATTTCTCATGGCCTCTCAGCTTATCTTATTTTATAGAAAGTTAAATGGGATACATTTAAATAGAAAAAAATTCAAGGGATATGATTGTTATATATTAATTGCTTTTTTATTAGCATGCTAAGACAATATAAAATCTTAATAACAAAATAAGAAAATGGGAAATGTTATTTGTATATTCAAAATATCACAATAAGTATAAATAGTTATATCTAACCTGAGTAATCTTTGTGCCACTGATGAATTTCATAGCTGCTGTAGCTTCTGCCTCTGAAACTAGAACCCCATCTAAGTGAGTCAGGGTCTTCAGTCTGCCAAGAACACTCAACCTTAGTGTGGCTGGCTGGGGAAAAATAACAGAAAGTTAATTTTTACAAAATACTACACCTGTTATGGCATGGAAGGGGGTGCTTCTTCATTCCTTCCCATATAACTCAAAATTATGCATCTTTTATTTTATTATATATCTAAAAATAAAGGCTTAACTTATCTATAATAATAATAAAGGGGCCGAGGAAGAAACGGTTAGGAGCAATCAGGCAGGCAGGCGAGCAGTTAGGGGCAATCAGGCAGGCAGGCAGAGTGGTTAGGGGCGATCAGGCAGGTAGGCAGAGGTGGTTAGGGGCGATCAGGCAGGCAGAGTGGTTAGGGGCGGTCAGGCAGGCAGGTGAGCAGTTAGGAGTCAACAGTCCTGAATTGCGAGAGGGTGCAGGTTGGGCTAAGGGACCCCCCACCCCCACCCCCCATGCATGAATTTTGTGCACCAGGCCTCTAGTTCTTTACATAATAGTCGAAATTAAATTATATTTATGAGTTAATCTGTCCTGTTTGGAGGTGGATGGTTCTATTCTTATGAAGGGGTAAATCCCATATGCTGTTGAAAAGCGACAGTGGTGAAAGTGTTCAAAGAACAATGGCCGTGCCTCCTTTTAATCTAGATCAGCAGTCAGCTAGTAGTAAGGGAGATGATAAATTTGTTCCCCGCTTTGTAGTATGTTTCTTTTACTATACTCTATTATTCTTGGTTCCTTTGCTTCATTAGAATAAAGTTCTAGCACACTGAGCTACATAAACTCTCTGAAGTTTTATAAATGGCAATGACATCTAACATTCTTAAAACCATAATACTATCAAACTATTAGATTACAAAAATGTCTGGCATGAAATTATAGCCTTTTATAGGCTATAATGTTACTTCTTATAGTAACATTTGATTCATTTGATAACTATACTAAATTTAACTTATGAAATACTTAAAGAAATTCTAGCTCAACTGATATGGCTCAATGGTTGAGCATCGACCTGTGAACTAGGAGGTCACGATTCAATTCCTGGTCAGGGCATATTCCTGGGTTGCGGGCTCAATCCCCAGTGGGGAGCGTGCAGGAGGCAGCCAATCAATGATTCTTTCTCATTATTGGTCTCTCTCTCTCTCTCTCTCTCTCTCTCTCTCTCTCTCTCTCCTTTCCCTTTCTTTCTGAAATCAATTAAAAATATTTTTTAAAGAAGAAATTCTAATACAATGAAGACAATTTGCCTATTTTTGGCTATCATTGAATAGTAGTGAGAAAATGGCTCTGAAATAATTGCTTTCTTATGACATCTGTTGCATACCTTTTGCCATGGATTATGTCGAATATCAAGAATGAGAAGGCTTGTGGTGTGTTTGCATAATATATTTATTTCATCACCAGATTTTTTCAGTTGATTCCAGCTCAAGTCTAACTGCTTCAGTTTCATCAGACCTCTGAATCCCTCAAGGGTTATCACATGGTTATGGCTTGCATCCAAATATTCAAGGTTGTACTGCAATAGATGCAAATAGAAGCGATGCTGAAGGGATCGTGGTTTGTATTTACATAGTTCCTTTCTCTACGATCCTCTAAATATTCTACATGCTTTTTGGTAATCCTCACAGAAACCTAACCATTAGTTATACTGCAATCATGGTATCAATGTATACATTCACTATAGAACTACAGGTATTTTATTTTAGTCATTCTCTCTTAATTCACACTTTGCCCTTGTTAACATAGAGTGGCATTGCTTGCTTTCAGAGAAAAGAAGGCAAAGAGGAACTGGGAAGATAATTTGTCCCCCCAAACAAGGAATTACACTTCTTAAGATTTAGGCTTTTGCTTTAAACTATTGAACATGGTTAAAAGGTTGATCTTCAGAGGTACAAACCAAACCTAGTTTATGATTTTTCTTATTCAAAAGCGCATGAATTTTAATAATTTTGAAAAATCATTAAAGTAACATATTCTGTGTTAGAAATTTGGGAACTACAATAAACAGATACAAAGAAAATATAGAAAACATATAATTCTATTGCTCACAAAGAATAATTGAAAATTTTTTATTATATGAACATACATATTTTTGTATAAAACAGATTATATTGTATAGAATTTTGTATCCTTTAACATGCTCACACATCATTAAATGTTCTTCAAAATTATTTTTAATGAGCATAATATCTAATATGTGTATTATTAGGATAGTTTTATTTTTATTTTTTTAAGTTTTTTTATTAATCTTTATTGTTGAGATTACTACAGATGTTCCTCTTTTCCCCCCCCATAGCTACCGTCCACCTGGTTTCCACCCCACCCCACGCCCTCACCACTCCATTGTCTGTGTCCTTAGGTAATGCATACATGCATATAAAATCTTAGTCTAATCTCTTCCCACACACCCCCACACCCCCTTCCTTATGAGAATCCTCAGTCTGTTCCATTTTCATGCTCCTGATTCTATTCCATTTACCAGTTTATTCTGTTCATCAGATTTTTTATTCATTTGATTTTTAGATTCAATTGTTGATAGATATGTATTTGTTATCACTTTCTTGTTCATATTTTTTATCTTTACCTTCTTCTTTTTAAAAAAATACCCTTTAGCATTTCATATAATCCTGGTTTGGTGGTGATGAACCCTTTTAGCTTTTTCTTGTCTGTGAAGATCTTTTTCTGACCTTCAATTCTAAATGATAGCTTTTCTGGGTAGAGTAATCTTGGTTGTAGGTTTTTGCTGTTCATCACTTTGAATATTTCTTGCCACTCTCTTCTGGCCTGCATAGTTTCTGTTGAGAAATCAGCTGACAGTCAGCTGACAGGCACTCCCTTCTAGGTAACTATTTTTCTCTTGCTGCTTTTAAAGTTCTCTGTTTGACTTTTGCCTTTGGCATTTTAATTATGCTGTGTCTTGGTGTGGTCCTCTTTGAATTCCTCTTGTTTAGGGTTCTCTTTGCGTCTTGGACTGGTAAGTGTAATATTTCTTACCACTCCCTTCTGGCCTGCATAGTTTCTGTTGAGAAATCAGCTGACAGTTCTATGGGTACTCCCTTGTAGGTAACTAACTGTTTTTCTCCTGCTGCTTTTAAGTTTTTCTCTTTGTTTTTTGCCCTTGGCATTTTAATTGGTGTGGTTCTCTTTGGGTTCCTCTTGTTTGGGGTTCTCTGTGCTTCCTGGACTTGTAAGTCTATTTCTTTCACCAGGTAGGAGAAGTTTTCTGTCATTATTTCTTCAAATAGGTTTTCAATATCGTGCTCTCTCTCTTCCTCTGGCACCTCCAAAATTCTGATGTTGGTACACTTGAAGTTGTCCCAGAGGCTCCTTACACTATCCTCATATTTTTGGATTCTTTTTTTCTATTTGCTCTTCTGATTGGGTATTTTTCTGCTTCCTCATATTTCAAATCATTGATGTGGTTCTTGGGATCCTCTAGTCTACTGTTGAATCCCTCTATATTATTCTTTATTTCAGTCACTGTATGCTTAAATTATGACTGCTCCTTTTCTTTTTTCTTTTCTTTTTTTTTGGCATTCTCAGTAAGATCCTTGAAAGTCTCACTGAGGTTTGTAGAATATTCTTGAATAACCTTATAACTGTGGTTTTGAACTCTATAGCCAGTAGTTTGCTTTCTTCCATTTCTTTCATTTGTGATATGTTTCTTTGTCTCCACTTTTTGGCTGCTTCCCTGTGTTTGTTTCTATATATTGGGTATAGCTGCTATGTCTCCCTGAGTTGATAGAGTGGCCTTGTGTAGTAGTTGTCCTATAGGGCCCAGTGGCTCAGCCTTCCCAGTCACCTGAGCTTGGAATTCTAGGTGCACCCCTTTGTGGTCTGTGAGCACAGTCTTGTTGTAGTTGAGACTTGATTGCTGTTAGTGTCACTGGGAGGAATTGACCTCCAGGCCAATTGGCTATGAGGACCAGCTGAGACTACAGTGGTGGAGCTGCTGTGTAGGAGACACCCTTATAGAGCAGGACTTGCTTCAGTGTGGCTTTGGTGTTCACTGAATCTGCCCCTTGAGTGTGTCACTAATGGATGTGTAGAGTTGTAATCTGGTATGGTCTGACACTGACCACTGGGTACACTGGCTCTTGGTTCTCCAGGGAGGTGCAAAGTCAGACACTGCCTAGGGCCACCCAGCAGGAGCTACAGAGAGATCTGTAGATTCTTCCTCTTTGTATCGGGTTTGAAAGTGCCCAGATGAGGCCCAGCTGTGAAGCAAGGCAGGATAGTGCTGGTGCTGGGTCTTGGGCCTTTTATTGATAGGTTTGGGACTCCCTGATCGAGCTGCAGCTTGTTTGACAGGTTTTTAGCCTGAGAAAGGACAGGCCATTCATATGCAAAAGCTGCTGCCCACAGCTTGGGTGGGGTTGTAAATTGGGTGGAGTGGGGTCTCAGGAAATCACCAGGGCAGAGCAAACAGAAATGGGCAAAAGGAGGAAAATGGGGACTGAAAGAGACTTTGCTTTGGGCAATGGGTGCACGATGCAGTATGCAGATGATGTTTTGTTGAGTTCTACACTTGAGAACTATATGGCTTTGTGAACCAATGTCACCTCAATAAATTCAATTTATAAATGAATGAATAAATAAATAAATGGGACTTTGGCTTACCATAAAAAAACAAGGAAGGGAGCTTAATTAACACTGAAACCAAAGGCCAATAAACAAAGTAACCGCTCCCACATCAGTGGTGGAAGCAGCAGCGCAAGGACTTTGATATGGTTGCTAGGAGGTAGAGAATGAATAAGAGCTGAGAATGATATTCTGAAAAGGAATGTAATGAGCTGGGACCCACGGAAACTTGGAATGATGGATTAGAGTTATGAAATCACATATGTAATTAATTTTGCTATATAATATATGACAAGGAAAGCAAAAGCCAGACAAGATCCAAACTAATGTGTATATGAGCATTACTATATTTGTCCTATGAACTATGAGACAACAAACATGAGTCAAACAAGAGCCATGCATGTGACATTCAGGTAGAAAGGACAAGGCAGAGAGAAAAAGAAATAACATGGATAATGAACAGATGGGAGGAACTGACAATATTAGATGTGAAGTAGTAAGAGCAGAACAAAATGAAAACAACACTTTCCAAAGGGTATTTTAAAAACAATCTGGAATTGTTTTAATAATTTTTTTTAAAGTAGCTAGAAATCTGATATGACCACAGTTGTATATTTGGTTTTCAAATGGAATCTATATTTTAGAGAAAGTAAGATAGTACAGAGTATATAGGTTTTGTTCCTGATCTGGGCTGTATAATCTTGAATATGGTATATATGAGGTCATAATCGCAAACACAATTTATCCATCAAATTAATAATTCTGTTTTACTTAAATAATTTTGAAAGAACAGTTCTTACCAAGTGGTATACATCATCTAAACAAGTAAATTCGTTAAAACTGATATTAAGTTTTCGAAGTCCTGTTAACTTGGAGAGATCTCTCAGTCTACTCAAGCTGTTTCCATGTAGATTCAGATTCTGAAGTAAAATAAAACATAAATTAAAAATAAGACAGATTATACTCTACACCATAGTTACTTAAATGACATTAAGATTGAGCCAATAAGAAAAAGAAATCTGCCCAGCCAGTGGCTCAGTGGTTAAGTGATGACCTATGAATCAGGAGGTCATGGTTCAATTCCTGGTCAGGGCACATGCCTGGGTTGCAGGCTTGATCCCCAATGTGCGGTGTGCAGGAGGCAGCCGATCAATGATTCTCTCTCATTATTGATGTTTCTTTTAAAAAAAAATATATTTTATTGATTTTTTACAGAGAGGTAGGGAGAGGAATAGAGAGTCAGAAACATCGATGAGAGAGAAACATCAATCAGCTGCCTCCTGCACACCCCCTTCTGGGGATGTTCAGTCCGCAGGCCGACGCTCTATCCACTGAGCCAAACTGGTTAGGGCATTATTGATGTTTCTATCTCTCTCTCCCTCTCCCTTCCTCTCTGAAATCAATAAAATATATTTTAAAAATCTAATGTATGGTTTTTGGAAGGTATAGTTTATTATAGCATCATTAGATCTGGTTCTTGATTAATTTGACTTTCCACTTGGTCCAAGTTTATCTATAATTGGCATGAAATTATTTTACAAAAATAGTTTAATACTAGAGGCCCAGTGCACGGATTTGTGCACCAATGGGATCCCTCAGCCTGGTCTGCGGGGATCGGGCTGAAACCGGCTCACCAACATCTCCCAAGGGGTTCTGGATTTTGAGAGGGCAGTTCTTGGGTGATGCACCCCAGAATCGAACTCCCTCCTCTCTGGTTCCAGGTGCATTACCCAAGAACCCCAGCTGCCAAGTCACCACAGCTCAGCAGCTCCTGTGTTGAGCGTCTGTTCCCTGGTGGTCAGTGCACATCATAGCTACCATACGGTTGGCCAGTTGGCTGGTTGGCCAGTCACTTAGGCTATCTATATATAGATATTGTTGAGATATTTATTAGGACAGATATATTGCTTAGGCTGGCCAGTGAACAATATAGGCCCTAAAGATTTTGGATATTAGCTGGGTAACTCACAAGAGAGAGTGGATGGCAAGGATATACCTTGACTGCAAGAAACCCTGTGAGGGCACTAGACTGAGGAAGAAAGGCTGAATGAGGTGCTGAAGTAGGAGGACAGAACATCAAAGAAGGAGGTGGAAGAGTGGATAAGACAATTTCTATGTCAGGATTTGGCCCAGACTTCCCCTGTCCATTTTCCTGGGCTATATAAAAATGATTATTATTATATAGTTTTATATTTGGGGGAGACCCTGATATCTACATATCATTTTGTCTTTAAGCTACAGCATTGTGAATGGTATCAAGCGAAGATTATGTTTATGTATAGTCTACAAAATAAACAGTGGCATAAGAAATGTATTAATACAACTTACTGCAGTAGTCACAATAAATTGGTATTATGATAAAATTAGGTTTCTACCTCCCAATCTTCTTCACTTGCCTCTACCATCTAATACCTTATTATATATACTATGGACATAACTAAATTCCTGGTAGGGAGAAACAAGTAAATGTCAAATAGTTGTCAAAACTTAGCTAAAATTAAGAAGGGCCAGTTTATGCATACTAGTTTATTCCACAGGTCATATGTAGGTATCAACCATGATAAAATCTACAGATACCTTACACCTAACATGTCCACAACTGAATTCATCAACTTCTCTATATATTTGCTTGATAGTTTATGTTGTCAATCCTGATTAAGAGTTTCACTATCTAACAGATATTGTTGATCACCCCCTTTCCCTCTTTTCCACATTCATTTGATTCTAGAAATGTTTCTCAAACCAATCACTCCATACTATCACTACTATCAGTGCCTTAGTTCAGACTATTATCTGTCATTTGGATTACTACAATAGCTTTTACTGGATTTCCATACCACCAGTCTGACTTCAGTGAAATCTAAACACAAGCTGCCAAAATTAGAGTCTTTACAGAGAGCCAGTTTCTTAAAGAATCTAAAATTTTAAATTTGCCTTTAAAAATCCATTCTAATCCTATATAATAAAAGGCTAATGTGCAAATAGACTGAACAGCAGAACCTAATAGTCACTATGATGTGCGCTGACCACCAGGGAGTATGTGAGGAACATGGTGGGCGTTGGCTGCAACAGGATAGTGGGACAGGTGAACAGGGAACCAGACCAAGGCGGAGCTCCAGTCGCTGTCACTGGGGCAAGCCTCTGGTGATTACTGAAAATTCTTCGCTCCCATGTGGCACTCACACCTGCTGCCAGCGCTGGCCCCACTTGTACCTGCTGCCGATGCCCGGTGCTAGTCCCGATCACTCAGCGCCATCAGCGGGAGTGAGCGGCGACTACTGGCCCTGATTACTCCTGAGGGCTTCTCCACCTCCTTCTGCTCGTGAGGGGCGATTGGGGCAGCAGCCGCCACTCACACTCGCTGACAGCACCGGCCCCAATTGTTCTGCACCATCAGTGGGTGCAAGCAGGGCCAGTGCCATCAGTGCATGGGAGCAGCGGGAGCGGGGCTGCTGACAGACAGGGGACTGGGGCTGCGGCGGGAGGGGCCAGGCAGGGTCACAGAGGAAGGGCCGAGACCCTCCCCTGTGCCTACTGCAGCCTCGCCACCCACAGTTCCTTTCAAGGTGCACGAATTTATGCACTGGGCCCCTAGTATGGCTATAATCTCCTACTCTTCCACCTATTGTTTCATGTTGCTTCCTGTATTCCAACTGACACCTCTACCTTCTACCATCACACATCCTATGTTCTAGTCACACTGAGTTTCTCTGTGTTCCCTGAAGACACCATGCTCTTTCAAAACTATGTGCCTATGGGTAGAGTATTTCCTCTGCCTGGAATATGTAAACAACTAAATTTCGCTTAACCGTCAAAAATCTGCACAAAACTCACCTCTTTCTGTGGAACTCTCCCAGCAACTCCAAGCTTCCTATGTTTTTTACATATCTGTCTCCTCCACAAAAATGATGTCCTTGATGCAGGAAAAATAATTTCTTCATTCTGAATCCCCAATACTTACCTCATTGCCCAAAACATAGCACATTCTCAGTAAATGCTAGATGAATAAATCAGTGCAAAAAACAGACTATAACTGACAACCCTAATTTTTTGGTATGTAATTGTGCTATTAAGGAATATAAAATTATGTTACAAATCTGGGGTTTTTATTTCTAAATAATTTATTTATTTTTATGTATGTTTTCATAAAACTCAATCCAGTGGGGAAGACTGAAAAGAAAATAAGAGGTATGTACCTGAACTTATAGTAATGACACAGAGGAAGGAAAACAAAGGATGTGCTCTCTAAACGTTCTTGTGACCTCTAGTATTCTTACTAGAAGCTCTAGAAAGTTTGCTGGCTTTTAAGCAGTATAAACAAATTTAAGATGAAAAAGCCTCTCCA
Source organism: Myotis brandtii (assembly GCF_000412655.1). Taxonomy (NCBI): domain Eukaryota; kingdom Metazoa; phylum Chordata; class Mammalia; order Chiroptera; family Vespertilionidae; genus Myotis; species Myotis brandtii. Next base: position 4,266,825 of record NW_005366214.1, read on the forward strand.
TTCTTATGTTATGGATGTTGATCAAATTAATGCATCCAGGCTGAGGTCATATCAGGCTAAGGCATTCTGAAATTGTATTCTCCTCCTCTCTTTTTTGTTTGTTTTTTTCCTCCTCTCTGTTTTTTTTATCTTGCAAATCACAGATAACAAAAAGACCTATCTTCTGTTGTATTTTTTTTTATTCAATCCCTTTAAGTCTACAGGAATACATGTCATAGAGTTTTAATCCAGTCAAAACACACTCATATATTATACCTTGCATTACTAAAGCTTTATTATAAAAAAATTATTACTCAAATATGACATCTTGATATTATAGTGCAGAAACAATGAATTGCAGACACCAGAGGGGTGAGGGCATGAGTGGGGGGATGAGGGGGCAATGGGGGCATAAGGACACATATGTAATATCTTAATCAATAAAGAAAAAAAAGAAAAAAGAAAAAATGAATTGGAATGTGCTGTAAAACATATTCCAGAATTCAAATACTTATTATGAAATAATTTGATTAATGAATCTTAATATCCATTGTATTTTGAAATGATAATATATTGGGTATGTTAGATTAACTAAAATATATTACTAAAATTAATCCTGCCATTTAAATTTTATTATCTATTTATTGATTGATATAGAGAGAGAAAGAGAGAGAGAGAGAGAGAAACATTAATTTGTTGTTCCACTTATTTATGAATTCATTGGTTGATTCTTGTATGTACCCTGACTAGGGATTGAACCCGCAACTTTGGTGTATTGGGACGACGCTCCAACCAAGTAACCTACTTGACCACGGCCAATTTTTAAAATACGTTGTAAATATGAATAGAAAATTTTAAATTACATGTATAGCTAATATTACATTACTACCAGACAGCACAAATGTAGTCCACATAGAAGGAAAGGGTTGGGTACTTTGGAATTTGACCACATGATGCCTGGCATGATCAGATAGGTGGTTTAATACCTTTAGATTTCATATGATAGGTTCTGATTCCAAATGCAAGGTTCTTGTCCAAAAATGTTATTCATCATAATACTTACTACAATATGACTGTATACATTAGTCTTGGCAAGGGAAAGTATTGTTTTATCATCCAAGCTAATAAGTTTTGGTCTTGGCTTGATCCTGGGGTCCATTTTTATAACTTCATCATCAAATTTCAATTCCTGGGACAATACTGATCCTTCTGAACTTTTTTTGCTTTCTTCTAGAATAGCATTGTTGACTGAAGAAAATAAAGAATAAGTCTTGACCTAAAAATTTATTTAAAATATTGAAAATTTGGTTGCTGAGTTTATCGTTTTTGAAAAAGAAATAGGCTATTTAGAAAAGGTTTTTAGTTATATAGTAACTAGAGGCCCAATGCATGAAATTTGTGCAAGGGGCTTGGCCCCTGCCCGCTGCAGCGGCCGCCTTTGCCTCAGCCCTCTCAGCTCCGGCTTCGTCTGGAAGGACGTCCAGTCTAATTAGCATATTATGCTTTTATTATTAATGACCAGAGGCCCAGTACACAAAATTCGTGCATGGAGGTGGGGGTCCCTCAGCCCAGCCTGCACCCTCTCCAATCTGGGACCCCTTGGGGGATGTCTGATTGCCGGCAGTCAAACATGCCTCTCGCAATTCGGGACCGCTGGCTCATAACCGCTTTCCTGCCTACCTGTCTCATCGCCCCTAACTGCCTCTGCCTGCTGGCCTGATGCTGCTAACTGCTCTCTCCTGCCCACATGGTCGCCCCTAACCACCTCTGCCTCGGCCCCACCACCATGGCTTGTCCGGAAGGTCGTCTGGAAGATGTCCAGTCTAATAAGCATATTACTCTTTTATTAGTATAGATACCTATGAGGATAAGAATCACCTTAGGCAATGTATGAGAGTAGATTAAAACTGTGGGCTAAGAATAAGTGATGTATTCATCCCCTCCCACTAAATATTCCTTAAAATTAGCAAAAATTTATATAACAATGGATAGGGCACAATGAAAGACTAGAAATTGTGAGACATAAATCAGAGGGGACTGAATTGACAGAGAAATAGGATCAAAAAGGTAACCTCTAGTCAAACCACATGCAGGAGATAACCACTGCAGAGCAGGTCCAGAGAAACTTGGTGTTCTGAGTGGACAAGTAAAACAGCAGGAGAATGCTCCAGGTAATTGGTAATCAGATAATTATATAATTATGGTAAGAATTATGTATTGATAAGCAAGAACAACATGAACAAATAGAAATGACTCTAGAAAAAAACAAAACAGTCTATAAGAGAATTTTCAAAAACCTGGGAGAATAAAGCATCTATATTAGAATAAAGCATCTACTATAGGAAAAATAGGATACAAAACTTTGAAATAAAAACAATAAGTGGAATTAATAAATGCTTTGACAAACCAAATGGATATGGCAACAGATCAAATTAGCAATGTGGAAGCTGATATTGTGGAACTCATCCAGAACACAAAATTTTAAAAATGAAGATATAAAATATGAAAGAAAAAATTTACAAGATGTGGAGGATAATTTAGAATGTCCAATGTTTAGTTTCAGGGAGCTTGACAGAAAATAGAAGAGAGGAAATAATCAAGGAATTACAAGAAAACTTCCCTAAACTAAAGAAAAAACTGAATCTTCAGGTCAAAAGAGTTCATGAGGTGGCAAGCAGAAGAATGATGGAGTTACTGTCTTTGCTGACATCCCTGAATAGTCAGGAACTGCCCACCTCTCAACTATTTATAATTTGAGTTTTTTTTCTACTTACTATTTGTCTGGATTTCTGTGTCTTTTGCTGAAAGCATACTTGACTAATACAATCCCATTCATAATAACAATATAAAATATACATGCCAAGAACTATACTTAACAAGAACTAAGGCCTATATAAAGAAAACTGTCAGAGAGGACTTGAGTAAATGAAATAACTTATCATGTTCCTGGATGAGAGGCCCAATACTGCAAAGTATTCATTTTACCCTAAATGAAGTTTTAAATTCAATACAATCTCAATGCAATCCTAATAGGATTTTAAATAGAATTTAGCAAGCTGATTCTAAATTTTATTTAGTAAAGAAAATGCTCAAGAGTTAGCTGAGAATTTTTTTTTCAATGAGTTGGGGGCAGGGGAAGGGAATTTGCCCTATCATTTATCAAAACATATCATCAGGTTGTAATAACCAAAACAATCTAATAGGGGTCCAAGATTAGACAAGAAGATCAATAGAACAGAATAGAAAGATCTATAAATCGGCCCCTTATATATGAAAATAATTTTAAAAACAAAGATGGTATCTTAAAGTAGAGGAAAAAAGATGATGTTTGTCAAGTAGCTATTCATTTTTAAGAGACAATTTATTTGATCACCATACCTCCCTCACACAATATAGAAAAATACCTAGATGGAACTAAATATCTAAAAGTTTTAGAATAATCTATATAAGATTTGGAAGAAAATAAAGAATCCTGTCTAATAAAGAGAGAATATGCTAATTGACCCTCACACCATCGCAAAGATGTGGCACCCACAGCCAATAAGGAGGGATATGCTAATTGACTGCCCCACCCTCAAAAATGATGGCGCCCACAGCCACATTATAGCCAGCAGGGGAGGGCAGTTAGGGGTGGCCAGGCCGGCAGGGGAGGGTAGTTGGGGGCGACCAGGCCAGCAGGGGAGGGCAGTTGGGGGCGACTGGGCTGGCAGGGGATCAGTTAAGCGTCGATTGGGATGGCAGGAGAGTGGTTAGGGGGTGATCAGGCTTGCAGGCAGAAGTGGTTAGGGGCAATCAGGCAGGCAGGCAGGCAAGCAGTTGGGTGCCAGCAGTCCCGAATTGTGAGAGGGATGTCTGATCGGGCCTAAATTGGCAGTCAGACATCCCCCAAGGGGTCCCAGATTGGAGAGGGTGCAGGTTGGGCTGAGGGACACCCCCCCCAATTCATAAATTTCATGCACCAGGCCTCTAGTATTTATATAAGCCTTCTGAAATGAGACATAAAATTTAGAGTCCATACTGGAAAAGAAATATCTGACTTCTTAAAAATTAATGTGTAAATTACGAATTAAAATGAAAGGTAAGTCTTTTGCTACAAATAAAAAAATACAAGTGACAGAAAATATTTGCAACATATAGACATGATAAAGGATTAATATCCAGAATGCATATAAGAATTTTTCCAATCAGTATGAAAACAATAGAGCCCAATAGAAAATGGTTAAAGGATATTATAGGTGATTCAAAAAATTATAAATAACCCATAACATATGAAATAATAAAATATCCTCTTTTTTCCCCCCATCAGAGTGAGGAAAAAAAGATTGGTAATATTTTGTGTTGGTAAAGATGCAAAAAACAAACACTATAATACTGTTGGAAATTCATAAAATGGTAAAATCTTTGAAGAGAATGCTCAAATTATCAAAATTTAAAATGCATATTCCCTTTTACTATCCAAATTCTTCTTTAAATCTATGCTGCAGAGAAACGTCTACAATGATGTTCACTGAAATATTGTTTTAAATAGTAATAATACTGAAAGAAACCTATGTTTCATCAATAGGGTAGTCAAATAAATAAGATTATTTCTGAATAGTATGCACCTACCAAAAGACTGATGTATAGACCTATATGTACTGAAGTGAAAATATGTCCAAAACATATTGTTAAAGGCAAAAATCATCACACAATACTTAGAATTTGATTTTACAATGTAAAATGGTATGTGTTGTTATATTTGTAAATGCATAGAATAAGTCTGAAAACAAACCTACAAAGCTGTTAATAATGGATGCCTCCTGAAAGAGAGTGGGGTTGAAATGAAAGAAGATTTTCATGTTTATTCCATATTTTTCAATATAGTTTGAATCTTTTCCAGTGGGACTCCAGCCATATGTTACTCATGTAATATATTTGCATAATTAAAATATTTAGGTGTCATAGTGATTTGTTTTTAAAATTTAAGTATATATACATATACATATGTATAGGACATAACATTATTAGACTTCAAATTAATGTTATGTTCTCATTTAAGAAACTCTAGTATTAAAAATACATCCATACCACTGTAACAAACTCAAATTCAACGATGTATTCTGGCAAAACAAGGTCATGATCAAAGACAAACCACTTGCACTGCCGAAAGCTGCAATCACAGTTTCTTTGTCCCACTATAGAATCTAGAGTAAAATCAGAAACAAAAACAGGCAAAATAAACACTCTTCAACATGACACATAATATACTTTTTTCATTCTTACATAGATTCATGAACAACAAATTCAGCAAGTTCCAACTATTATTTTAGTGTGTGGAGAGTTTTTTTCTTATATCTTCCCACAATACCTAGACTGTTTGTTAATTCTATAAGTACTCACTAGTCACTCTGTCACAACATAGACTAGTAGGATTTACTTTTTTCATATTAGTTCCCTTTTCATACTTTTTCACTTTTCTATTCAATATGTGATTCATATAGTTTTGACAAATGTATTTCTCTAAAACCTTTGTTGTTAAAAGGGTTTTTATCTTTTATCATGTTATATATATACATACATGTATTTATATATATACACATATATGAGATTATATGTGTGTAAAATATAAAATGTTACAAATAATATATTTGCACACATAAATGACATTGAAGTAGGGGTTAGAAAAATGGAAGTTCATTAGTAGCTAGGCATATTTTTTTGTAGAAAAAGTTTACAAACTACTTGAAATAGAGGTTAAATTGTAAGCATCTGTATTAAATACAAACGTTTTGTATTCAGAAAGATGAAAGCACATTTCTCTTTATGGTAGACATACTTAGTGCACATTTTCGAGGGACGAACACTGAATTAACCATTGGATAGTTGGCCTGACTGATGGAGTCCTGTTCACGAGCCTGAACACTCTGGCCAAGGAAAACCTTTGTAATGAGGAGAATGCCTAAGTTGAAAAAACAAATAATTTTTAATAATTCATTTTAGTAATTTTCCAATATCACATTTCTTATTGGCCCCAGACCTGACTGTATGCTCTGTAAAGGCAGAGATCCTGTCTAACTTGTTGCCACTGGATAGCACATAGCACATTGCTTGATCTAAAATAGTAGCTCAAGAAATACTTGTTGAATAAATGCAATGGTTATAAAAGGAGATTCCTATAATTATATCAAGCAAAGCTTTACAGAAAAGGAAGAAAAGGACCCAAAAATTTAGCAATATTTTTATTAAGTAATTTAAAATAAGAAATCTGTTGTCCTTAATGTTAACTGTTGTAAAAATTCATCTCTGCATCATTAGTATTTAGCATGTGGCTTGGAGCATAGGAGGCAATCAATAAATGCCTACTGATGGCTGAACATTTCTTTTCCCTTTAGATTTTAGGGAACCTTGAGATTCACTAAATCCTAAGGATTTCCAGGAGTCACTGAATCATATAGAGTAACTTCTAATTATAATGCATAAAACATTCAGATGACTTTTTAAAGAACTACGTATCCTATATAATAAAAGGGTACTATGCAAATTGAGCCTAATGGCAGAACAACTGGTTACTATGATGCGCACTGACCACCAGGGGACAGACACTCAATGCAGGAGCTGCGCCTGGTGGTCAGTGTGCTCCCCCAGGGGGAGCTCTGCTCAGCCACAAGCCTGACGGCTGTGAGCACAGGGGTGGTGGTGGGAGCCTCTCCTGCCTCCTTAGCAGCACTAAGGATGTCCGACTGGTGGCTTAGGCCCGCTCTCCCAGGAAGCGGGCCTAAGCTGGCAGGTAGACATCCCCGGAGGGGACCCAGACTGCAAGAGGGCACAGACCAGGCTGAGGGACCCCCCCAAGTGCATGAATTTTTGTGCACCAGGCCTCTAGTAAGCTATAAAATGTTAATCGGTAGAAACTAATTGCTTTGGAAAGCATATGCTAGAAAGATGGAAAACACCATCCTTAGGATAGGAATGGAGAAGGATGAGAAAAAAGATTTATTATTTTTTTTCAAATAAATAGTTCTTTCTAAGTTCAATAATCTGCTTAATTTTCTGGAACCGAGAATATCACTCATATAAATAAGTTAACCAAATTTCTGACTACTCAATCTTCAGTAGGTTGGATAGTTAAGACCAAAGAATAGGTGTCCCTTACTCCCTGACCTGATCAATTCTCATTATGATTGATACTATGCATTAATACTTCATCTTTGTGGCTCTTATGATAATTATAATTCTACATTAATTTGAATAATAATTAATGCTGGTGAGCACCATAAAAGACAAGACTGTCTAGTTTGCATTGACTATCCCTATCACCTACCAAGTGCCTCATTGTGTGTAAGCATTCAGTAAATACTGGTGGAATGAAAAATGAACTGTGTAAGAGGGCGAGGCAAGAAAGGACATGATGAGCTGGTCTTTTTCCCTAATCTGTAGGTACCAGGGAACCTCTTCTAGAAGTGTCCTACAAATGGGTCATGTACTTTTATTTATATCTACTCAAGATGCAAATAAAGTTCTGTTGATTGAATAAATGAAATAACAAAAGTTTATCTTTAAAAAGGCAACTTATAAAGCAATCCATTTGGGGTATGTGTAAGTGTAAATAATATATATACATTTATATGTATGAATATATGTATATTTAAAGTTTATTTTAGGACACAATGAACAAAAGCAGACTTTATATTAGATAACATGGATTAAATATGAGTAACAAATGAGTCTCATCCTATTAATGTTGACACATAAAAATCACTCAGTAATATTTGTTGACAACCTGACTAAAGTAATAGATCAGAAATTCATGTATCACTACACTGATAAATACTAAATAAAATGGTTTCAGAAAATCTCCTGAGTTGATAAACCAAGTATCAAAAATGATATGAAACTAATGAATTTGAAGACTTAGAACTTAAAGGTTCAGGAACAGAGTATATTTGTATTACCATGTCTAAAGAGCTCATGGTCAAAGGAGTTTTTCTTATCATCCTTGTGCTTTTGCTGTAGAAATTCAATTCTGGGACATTCACACATGCTTAGGCTGTTAGCAAGAGTGACAGCTTCCTTTCTGAGAGGCAGCTGTAATGAAAAACAAAGTCAGTTTTTTATAAAATTGGTAATATGTCAACTTCAACATAGTGGGTTTATTATTTTATGTTTATGTGGTGTAGGATCTACAGTTTTACACATATTCAATGATACCCCACTAATAATCGTGCATATTCCAAAAAGAAAATCCTATGGGAATGAGATATTACATTAGTGAAGGTTCTTATGTATGTATATTTTTTCTAATAATATATCTAGTCTAATAATCTACCTCGTTTTTCAGATACATCTCACTGTGCTAGTGCATGAAAATTTTAGTTTGCATTGTGACTTGATTTCTTTCTTCAAAGTGTTTTATCAGAAATATTTATGTTACTTGTTGTGAAAGCAACTCTAAAGAGCAATCAATCTCTAGTTTTAGCAGTCAAAAAAACTAGAGCTAAGAGAAATTGTATAATCTATCCAAAGACAGAAGTAGAAGTTGGCAAAGCCATGATCTAAACTCAGTTCTACTTCTCCATGTCACTATCACAGTTTTGAAATTATTATTAGTTTAATGTTAGTAGCCAAATTATCTAGAAATATATCTTTTTTATAAAAGCTGAATTGCCTATATCTTTTTTTTGTATTGAAATCTGTTGTCCAAAGAAGTTTTATAAAATAAATGCTGAAATGTGCCTCATATGACCACAATTTCCACATTCCAGTAAGTACAACCTTCTTAGATTTCTAGGGAACATCACTAAATATTTATTAGATGCAAGCTATTTGTATGGCATTGTGAGGCTATAGCATGGTCTTGGCCGTCAAATAAGAGAGGGGCTGGAAACTATACCCAATAATAAAAAATACAAGGGCCCTGACCGGTTTGGCTCAGTGAATAGAGCGTTGGCCTGTGGACTCAGCGGTCCCGGGTTCGATTCCGGTTGGGGGCATGTACCTTGGTTGCAGGCACATCCCCAGTGGAGGGCGTGCAGGAGGCAGTTGATTGATGTTTCTCTCTCATCGATGTTTCTAACTCTCTATCCCTCTCCCCTCCTCTCTGTAAAAAATCAATAAAATATATTTTTAAAAAATACAAGGCATCACTAGATGCATCAAATAAGATATCCCTTTTTAATTGAAGTGGTTAAGATTAGACATAATTCCAATAATCAGAAACTTTATAGAGGAAAGTATTTTTAAGAGGAAGAAAACATGAAGGCACAGAAACAGGTGTGATTGCCATTCATCCATCTGCCCAACTATCCATCTTTTATTCCTCAGACTTCAACTAAGAATCTATAAACAGCCCCTATCCTCAAGGACTTTTGGAGAAATTCATAGAAATGATTACATTTCAATATAACAAATGTGCTCCAATTGCTTGCCACTTAATCAATTTCCACTTAACCAATTCACAGCATTAACCAATATTTTCCATTCTCTCTATAACCCACAGTATGGTGACAGTCAGTATAAGAGGGTACTTTTAAAATTACTTCTAATTAGATGTACTTCTAATTCCATCCAGTCATGTTGTATGCTTATCAAAAGTCAGTTAATTTTATTCCTAAACTTGTTTATACTGGTTTTATTTATTATTAAAATTATGTACATTGCATAAAGCAATTAAATATGAGATATTTTCCAGCCAATATGTCCCCCCATTTCTAAGATCTTAACAATGAGAGTAATTGATGATGGGTGTAGAAAGAAGGGCATGTTAGTAAAATTTAATCTTTGGGTATTCTCATGTTTTGAAGCAAGACAAGGAACAAAAAGGAAACAAAGATAGGGCAATCAGAAAAATAAGAGGATAAAAATAGTGCAATATCATGGATGCCAAAGGAGAGTTTCAGAAAGGAAAGAACAGTCAATAGTATCAAATGTTTCAGACAATATTAGTAAATATTATAAAAAATTTTCTTATGTGCCAGGAACTGGTCCAAGAACCCTTTTGATAAATTTTAATAATACATTTTAGTTAATCAAATATTTCCAAAATATTATCATTTCAATAAGTAATCAGAATATAGGAAATTACAGTCCTGTTTTCTGTACCATGACTTCAAAAACTGGTATATATTTTAAACTTAGAGTCCATCTCAGTTCTGGCTGGTAGCCCTTCAAATGGTCAGCAGTCACATGTGGGTAGTGGCTACTGTACTGGACAGAGCAGTGCAGAGGATTAGAGATATCGCATCTCCTTTAGGAAATGCAGGAGTTGAAGCACTAGCACAATGTCTGGCAAGCAGAAATGTTAGCCCCATCCTTCCCCTACCCTCTGTGCCCATGATGGTTCATAGTTCTCTGAAATGACCCTGAGCACTTTACCTTCTAAAACTCTCAATTCCTCACCTCCTTCATACTTCTCTTCCAGAAAGTACGGGGGGTGGGGGGCACCCTCACCACACCACCTGCTGAAGCTACCATCACCTCTGGCCTAAGCTGCGTACCACCTCCTGCATAGAGTGCCCTTGTTATTTGCTCCGACTCCCTTCAATCCATTCTCCACAGAGCAGTTGGAAGGTTGTTGTTTTGTTTTAAAATGTTGGTAAAAATATGGTAAAAGCTACCATTTTGAACATTTTAAGCATACAATTCATTGGCATTAAGTACAGTCATAATATTGTGCAACTATCACCACTATCCATTTCCAGAACTTTTCAACATTCCAAATAGAAGCTCTGTACTCATTAAGCAATAACTCCTTATTCCTCTATCCTCCTCACCCCCTTGTTCACCCCTATTCTACTTTCTATCTCTACCAATTTGCCTATTCCAGGTACCTTATATAAGTGGAGTCATATAGTATTTAACCATTTGTGTCTGGCTTATTTCACTTAATATATATTTTCAAGGTTCATCCATGTCATAGCATGTATTAGAATTTCATTACTTTGTATGGCT
>NW_005366214.1:4278995-4322506 GCF_000412655.1 Myotis brandtii
TAAATATTATTTGTTTGTTTACCCATTCATTGGGTTGTTTCTCCTTTTTGGCTCTTGTCAAAAATGATGTTGTGGACATTGATATGCAAGAACTTTTTTAATGCATATGTCACTAAATCCTGACCACAACTCTGTGAAGCAGATACTATTATCATCTTCATTTACAGATAGGAAGAAACAGACACAGAGAGGGGAAGTCCCACAGCCGGCGAGTAGGGAAGCAGGATTCAAATGCAGCAATGTTTTTGTTTTATGTGTGCCATATGTGAAAAGGGCTAGGAAACACTGCTCTATACCAGTGTGCTACAGTTGCCTCAACAAGAAGGTAGAGGACTGAGAAGGGTTGATGACATTTTGGAGCTCAGGAGTGACCAGGAATTAGAGCAATGTGAGCATCAAGGTGGGGACAGTGAAGTAGAGAATAAATAAATGGTGGCAGTAAAAAGAAAGAGAAAAATAGGATGACAAAAAGCACAGCAGTGTTAAGTGAATGTATTTTTTTTTCAAGATGGGATGGACCTTGGAAAGTTGAAAACAGACGAAAGTAGACTTCAAGGTCATCAACAAAAGGATCACAACATAAAAAGTAAGATACCTAGAAAGATTAAATAGTCATGCAGATAAATTAATGGACTTATTCTTGTGCAATCCAAAGAATGAGGATGCTGTACTTTCGATGATAGCACTAAACCTTTTGTGAAACAAAAGTTTCCTATCTTATCTAATAAAATAGAAACCTGCAAATTGACCGTACCTCTGTTACAGTCACAAGCCATGCCCACAAGCCATGCCCACAAGCCAATCAGAGCAGCTATATGCAAATTAACTCAACCAAGATGGCGGCCGGAAGCCAGGGAGCTGGAGCAAGCAGGAGGCTTGGTTGCCCCGGCAATGGAGAAAGCCAAGCTTCCCGTCAGCCCTGGCCGGCTGCAGCCTCCACTCAAGGCAACAAAGTTTCAATTATAAAGATAAATAAATCCCAGATACCTGCTTCCAGCCAGCCTCCATTGGGAGCTAGGGTGGCTGGGGGCTGTGGCCAGCCTGCAAACAGCCATCAGCCCCTCACCCAGGCTGGACACACACTCATGGGGTGAGGATCCCCGCTGGGGGGCTTGGCCAGCCTGCAAACAGCCATCAGCCCCTCATCCAGGCTGGCCAGGCACCCCAGTGGGGACCCCTACCCTGAAGGGGCTGTGGCCATCCTGCAAAGAGCCATCAGCCATTCACCCAGGCTGGCCAGGCACCCCAGCAGGACCCCCCTCCCCGAAGGGGGTGTGGCCAGTCTGAAAATGGCCCTCAGCCCCTCACCCAGTCTGGCCGGGAACCCCAGCAGGACCCCCACCGTGATCCAGGACATTGTTCAGGGCAAACCAGCCGCCCCCACCCATGCACCAGGCTCTGGCCTGGAACCCCAGCAGGACCCCCACCGTGATCCAGGACATCGTTCAGGGCAAACCAGCTGGCCCCCACCCATGCACCAGGGATCTATCCTATATAATGAAAGGGTAATATGCAAATTGACCCTAACAGCAGAACGACTGGGAATGACTGGTCACTATGACACACACTGACCACCAGGGGGCAGACGCTCAGTGCAGGAGCTGCCCCCTGGTGGTCAGTGCACTCCCACAGGGGGAGCTCTGCTCAGCCACAAGCCAGGCTGATGGCTGCCAGCACAATGGTGGTGGCGGGAGCCTCTCCTGCCTCCTCAGCAGCGCTAAGGATGTCCGACTGCAGCTTAGGCCTGCTCCCCGCTGGCAAGTGGACATCCTCCAAGGGCTCCCAGGCTGCCAGAGGGATGTCTGACTGCCAGCTTAGGCTCAATCCCCTGGGGAGCGGGCCTAAGCCAGCAGGTGGTCATTCCCCGAGGGGTCCCAGACTGCGAGAGGGCACAGGCCAGGCTGAGGGACCACCCCCCGAGGGCACAAATTTTTGTGCACTGGGGCTCTAGTCCTATATAATAAAAGGCTAATATGCAAATAGACTGAATGGCACACTAACCACCAGGGGGCAGATGCTCAGTGCAGGAGCTGCCCCAAGTGGTCAGTGCGCGCCCACAGGGGTAGCGCTCTCAGCCAGAAGCTGGGCTTACGGCTGGCGAGTGCAATGGCGGTGGTGGGAGCCCCTCCTGCCTCTGTGGTAGCGCTAAGGATGTCTGACTGAAGGCTTAGGCCCGCAAGCCATCAGTTGGACATTCCCCGAGGGCTCCCGGACTGTGAGAGTGTGCAGGCCGGGCTGAGGGACCCCCCACCAAGTGCACGAATTTTGTGTGCACCGGGTATGATTGCCTGGCCGGCATGGCTCAGCTTGGTGATTGAGCATCAACCTATGAACTAGGAGGTCATGGTTCAATTCCTGGTCAGGGCACATGCCTGGGTTGCAGGCTTGATCCCCAATGTGCGGTGTGCAGGAGGCAGCCGATCAATGATTCTCTCTCATTATTGATGTTTCTATATCTCTCTTTCTTCCTTCCTCTCCAAAATCAATAAAAACATTTTAAAAAAAGGATTTAGGAAAAAGTACCTGCTTAACTAAAACTTTGTTCATGAGGTAGAGAGCATTGTTCTGAATGACATTTTTTCCTTACCTTGCTTGTTTCATTGTCTTTGAATCCTTTTTCAAGTATTTGTAGCAGATGTTTTTTCTTTAATGCAACTTCAGGATCAAAAACATAAAAAAGGCATTCCAGCATCTTTCGATGGCTCCTTAACAACAGAGAGGGGAAAAAATTGAAATCTGATATTAAAAAAGCTTAGCTGTAGATAAGACAATTGTATGTCCTGCCCAGGATTATCCTAATTATATTAGGTGTTCCAGTGTCATTATTAAACTTCCATTTACCCTCAGTCTCAAAAAGAGCCCAAAGGGGGTAAACTAGGTCATCTTAGTCAAGGGAGATTCATGGAAAGGAAATATTTACTAAGAAGTTATATTTTCAATATTGTAAACTTTTAAAACAGAAAGACATTTTTACAAAATAAAACCAGACTTTAAAAAATGTTCCTTATAGAATTTAACTTCTTACTCTGAATCATGTATCTCTTCATTGTCCAAAAATGTTTGGAATTTATCTTCAAATTTTAGTCTCAGAATACGGTTGTTAACTTTGATGACACGTTTTACTTTCACTCCTGTAATACCATATGTTCTGAAGTCCCATGAACAAAAACGTGCTAGAATTAATTCATAGCAGGAATTAAACCTAGGTGGGGATACAGAATATATACAAAGAAAATAATAGACTTTCCTCAAAATGTTGAAGAACACAAAGTTGCATATGATAATAGTTATAGCCCATATTTTATGTCCCCTTCCCCCACAAATATACATCGTCATATAGTATATGTTGGTTGAAAATGAGCACACTTATTCAATCGATAAAAGAGATGCTAAACTTTGAAACATAAAAATAATAGTTCTCATCTTAATCCTTATGTATTTATTCTGACTAAAAGATATATTAGTAGAGCAATCCTGCATTTCTGAAACACTCTTTCTTTTGGCTTCAGGGAAACTACATGTTTCTGGCTTGCTTCTTCTTGGCTTCTCCTTCATGGTTTTCTTTGCTCCTTCTTTTTCCTCTGACACTCTTGAATGTTGGATCGACCCAGGACTAAGTCTTTGGCTCTCCTCTTGTTTCCATGAACACTATGCCTAGATAATTTCATCTGTTTCTTTGGCAATATAAAAAAAAATAAAATGGTGTTTATGAAAATACATTCCATTTTCAAAATTGAGCTATCAGCTGTTAAAGTGTGCATACATTTGGGGGAACATATATATATATTCCAATGTTTTATTTCGAGACTTTATCTCTACTCAACTTATTGCATATACCCAGACCAGATATATGCAACTACCCACTTAATATGTTCACTTGCATTTGTAATAGGCCTCTCAAACGTAACTTGACCAATGCCAGCCCCTAAACCTGTTCCTCCTGAGTGTTTTCCGTCTCAGTATATGGTACCACTATTAGCTTAGGTTAAAAAAAATCAGGAATAAACCTTGCCTCCTCTCATTCTCATCAGTATCCAACTCCTCAGCAAGTCTGTTTGGCCCTACATCTAAAATACATTCTTAATGTGACCCTATTTTATCACTGCCACTGAGATTAGACTACTCTAAGTCACTGCCATCTCTCGGTGGGACTCTTGCAATAATTTCATAAGTAGGGATATAGAAGTGAAAGAGGCAGGATCCCTGCTCTCATGGAACCTATATTACAAGGGGGTTGGACAAAGAAATAAATAAGCCATAAATAAAATCATTTCTAAACGGATAAGTGCTTTGAAGAAACAGAGGCTTGGGGTAAGGAATGGAGTCGGGGCCACTTAAGAAGGGTTTTGAATTAAGAATTGAGAGAGAAGGAGGAGGGGCGGGCCATGTGAAGAACTTAAGAAAATGTACTGGAGCTGCTCTCTGCTGCCCTCATCTGGCCATACTCACAATAGTTCTGGTCCTGTCTTAAACAGAATTTAGATTAAGAGATTTAAAAATGGATCAATTTGAAAGGAAATTAAGTGATCCTATATGGTATATATTTGCCTTTGATTATGAGATGTCTGTTCTCACTAGCACAGGACCTGAGCATGGGTGTGGACTAAGATCACAGAGGTTCCTGATGGATGGTCTCTCCCTAAGACTAATATCTGAAGGGTAAAAACCACATGATCATATCAATAAATGCAGAGAGAGCATTTGATAAAATCCAGCACCCATTTGAGATAAAATCTCTCAGGAAAGTGGGAATAAAGATCATATATGACCAACTCACAGCCAACATCATACTCAATGGGCACCAACTAAAAGCTTTTCCCTTAAGATCAGGAATAGGATAGGGATGTCTGCTTTCACCACTCTTATTCCACATAGTACTGGACATTATTTCTACTTTATATAGGCTGTGTATCATATAATTCCTGTTTTTACTATGTTAGTATTATCTTAGGTTTTGTGTATTAAATGATATGATTTGGTGGATTGTTTTGGGGGTTTGGGAATGCACAAAAATTTTCCCAAATAACGTAATGGTAATTGCTTCTTCACTTTACATCATTTTGGTTTATGAAAGGTTTCATAGAAATGCTCTTCTTTGAAATAGTGGGGAAACCTATATGTGAGCTCTAGCTCTATTCCAGTTCATGGGCTAAATCACTGCCTTTGAAAATATTAATAAAAGAGAAGTCAGTGCAATTTAAAGCACTTTAGTCAATATTTCTTAACATACATAAAAGATCAGGACTAAGGTGGCCAAGTTTGTAGTGTGCTATAAGTGAAAAACAGTCCTTGGAATTCTGCCAACATATACTTGATTTTCTCCTTAAAATGGATCAAGGTTATTTTTATTAAAACCAAGTAAACAATTGTTAACACTTATCACAATCCATCAAGGTATCTAATTTACTATCAGGCTGACATATTAACCTAAATGGCTTTATGCACAGCCCATGGACACAGACAGTGTATATGGGCCATTTCTTTTACACATTTTTCCACTAATCTACCTGTTTTATAAAGAGCTTACTTTATAATAAGTTAAAAATAAACAGATATAAAATTATGTTTAGATTGAGTGCATATAAGTGACAGGCTGAAAAATTATTCATGCATCTTGCAAAGACACACAATTCAGGTTTTGCACTTGAAAAATTAAGGCCTCTACTTTGCATGGGAACTGGGATGAACACCTATATTTTGCACATAAAAATAAAGTATGGTGGTTAAGCAACCATTGGTAACTGCTGGGAAAATGGATGTATTGATAGAAAAGAAAGATTTTAAAAGGTCTCTTTCTTCCTTAGGCAGAGCTTCTCACACTTTTCTACCAAAGTACCCACAAGATTCTTGAGAACCACATCTAATAGAAACCAGGGGGCTTGGTTGAAAGTAACCCATAACAATCACACTTTTTTTCCCCTAAAAGATTAGTGCAAATTTTGCATTTGATTCCACAAAGAATCACAGATTATTTCAACACTGACTGCGAGTAAAGGCATCCCCCTGGGGTGAAGTACCAAATCCATTCGATAGCTCTATGTGTTTCTTGGTCTCTGTCCACACTCCCAAGTGTGCAGTCTGCCCCTAGAGTTTTAGGGCAATCTGGCTATTTCATGGGTTTCCCAATTTTGAGAAATTGATTACAGAAATGTGAAAATAATAATTAGTGATACTTTTCTGTAAAGGCTTTTTTTAAAAAAAAAGATCATTATTTTTTTTGGTTGTACCCTCTAGTTGAGGCAACACAATCACCTAATCACCTCCTTGTGTGTACCAGGAGGCCTTGTTTCTGAACTGTGGATGCTGGATTCTGCTTCTGTTTCTGGCAGCTCTCTCTATTTTTGTCTAAATACACTGGCCATCTGGATTCCTGGTTTTCAAGTGTATGCCTTACTTTAACTTGTATAGTCTATGTGCACCCGGACTCTAGCTAGCTCTAGACAGCTTGGTTTGACTTTGATCATGGAGCCTCCAGGAAATTTCTTAGGCAGCCTTCTCTGGTGTTTGTAGTCTGTGGTTGCCAAGCCTGCTTTGCCATTCCTTTTCTGTTCTAACTTCTCATCCAATATTCAGAATCCAGCACTACAATCTGTCCAGAAATAATCAGTATAAACATACATAAAATTAATACTTGACCGTGAACTTTTAAATTATATTCTTCTTTTAGGGTAAGGTAAATTGGGTAAAGACCAACGAAATACCATTAGGATGTTTTCAAGGTTAGTTCATGGCAATGATATAAACAGAAAGATGTATAGATGGTAAAATAGGTAACTGTCAATTCTCAATGAATGAATATTCTATATAAGAACAGTTTTGAAAATAGGGTATTTTAACATTTTTATAAGTTGATATTTTGGTTGATGATCCAAAGCACTTAGAATTATTTTTAAAGCTATAACTAAATTTCAAACAGATTTACCATTCATCAGATCGAGTGCCTTCTTCAAAGTGGATATTTCCTACAGTTTCCAACTCAATTGACAAAAATGGGATCAATAACCCACTACTTTTCTTCTTTCGCTTTGTTTCAGTACGATAAATTGTTTCAATTCTATTTAAGAAAAAAATGTATCAAGCTATTAAAATGATCTACAAGTCACAACATTGAAATTCATGATTGATTTTTTAAGAAGCTGATGTTAAAATACAAGACTTTTTGTCAATGGATAAAGACAATGTGGTGTTAATAGTTAAACCATGTAAAATACATTATATTTTTGACAACTAAAATCACCTTAATATTTGTTAATCTCAGAACAAGTGAAGGTTCAAAGACTCTCCTGGCTCTACCACTTGCTCTCAGATCTTAGACAAGTCACAACATTGTTATGCTGCAGTTTCTCAGTAAAATGGCAATATTAATGGTACCGATACCTGAATAGGCTTTTTTGAGGATTATATGCAAAATGCATGTGAAGCTCTTGGCAAAGAATTTGGCACTGAGTAACAATAAGAATTCAATAAATGTTAGTTATTATTTTGTTAGCATTATTACAGGGCATACTAACTTACACACTTGGTGCCCTAGTAAATAAAAAAAAAAATCACAATACTTACTGAGTCTTCTTGCTTTATATTTCTAGTTAACATTCAACCTGTATTTGTTTCTACATTATTCCACACAACTGTGTATGTGCTTTGCTCAGTCTCCTCCATGCCATGAGCTTTTGCACTGGTAGCAGTTAGTTTGAAAAAAACACATAAATGTTTTTAGTTTGCAGACACTAGAGTAGTGATGTGACAGAATGCCACTCAGTGGACGTTCACTGTTCCTAATTAAATATTGCCTCTGTAAAAACCTATATGCCAGCTTGCCCTGGCCAGTGTGGCTGAGTTGGTTGAGCATCATCCCATGTACCAAAAGGTTGCAGGTTCGATTCCTGGTCAGGGCACAAACCCAGGTTGTGGGTTCAATCCCCAGTTGGGGCATGAATGGGAGGCAACTGATTGATAATTCTCTCTCACATTGATCTTTCCCTCCCGCCCCCTTCCTTCCTCTCTCTAAAATCAATAAAAACATATTTAAAAAAACAACAACTATATGTCAGCTTTGAACCAATGATGCCAATCTCTACTAGGAAACACATTCCATGTTTTACTTAATACTATTATTCTTTCCACTCCTGAAGGGGACACTGAGCTCAACTGATGGCCCAGAACATTATATTCTCTCATGTTTTAAATTTGAACAACTAGATAATTTATTAAACATACTCATCTAGCTTTTTGTTCCAGAATTTTACTCTTTCATTCAAGGCATTTAGTTTGGTCTGTATCTTCTGCTGAAGGCTTGGCTCTTCTGAGACAGTTTCAGAGTTCTTTAATATTTCAAGCTCAGTTACTTGATTGTTATTGGGTCTTTCAATTTGCCCTTTGCCAGATCCCTTGAGTTCAGCCAGTTCCCGTTCCAACTGTTGAAATCAATGTACCAGATAGCAAATTTTTTAGTGGACTCTATTAAATATGTAGTTAATTTAAATGAACAAAGTAGAAATCTAGATAATAAATAGACCAAACTTCATAAAACATGGCCAGCATGTGATTATAACTTTGGTATAAATTCAGTCAGCCAATTTCTTTCAGTTAAGTGAAAGACAACCTTAAATATTAGGATTAAGGTTAGGGTTAGGGTTAGGTTTAGAAAATCAAAGAAATTGGTTTGAAAATATTGTCCATTTTCAACACTTCCTCTCTTGTTAAACATTTAGGTGATTTCCAGGATTTTTGTTGTTGTTGTTGTTAATAGTGCAGTAATGAATAGCTTTATATAAAGAACTATATCCAAATCTTCAGAATAGAGTGTTAGAAGTAGATTTACTGGGTCAAAGGCTCTGAGCATTTTTAGGCTGTTAATATATCTGACCCAATTATACTCCCATCAGTGGTGTAATAGTCTCACACCCATCTTCACCAGGCTGAGTACTATATTGTTGTTGTTGTTAATAATGCAGTAATGAATAGCTTTATATAAAGAACTATATCCAAATCTTCAGAATAGAGTGTTAGAAGTAGATTTACTGGGTCAAAGGCTCTGAGCATTTTTAGGCTGTTAATATATCTGACCCAATTATACTCCCATCAGTGGTGTAATAGTCTCACACCCATCTTCACCAGGCTGAGTACTATCATGTGTTATACTTTGACTATTTTACAGGTGAAAATGGTTGCTCATTATCTTAATTCACATTCAGAGATTAATAATTGGCTGAGGTTCTTTCAGATGTTTATTAGTCATTTTTAATTTCTTCTTTTATAAAATGACTACTGGCCTGGTGCACAAAATTGTGCACATTAAAAGGGAATTACTTAGAGAAAATATTTTAATATTGCTATTTGCCCTTTCTCTATAATAAAAGTGTCAGAGATCAAAGAAAATTAGTAAAATGTATATGAAAATCTGCCCCCTGTCAGAGTCTGGGGTGCGCCGCGGGACCCAGAGTCAAGTCCCCGCCCTCCCGCACAGGCTTCAAAATTGCAGGAGACCCAGACCTGGCCAGCTCCACCCCTATTGGGCAAGACCCAGAACCAGCCAGCTCCACCCCTGTCAAGCCCCCCTGGGCAGGGGGTGTGGCCTGAGGTCCCCCAGCCCAGTGTTAGGGCGGGGGGCATGGCATGAGGTTCTCTGGCCCGGCGCTGGGGCGGGGGGTGCAGCCTGAGGTCTCCTGGGCCAGCACTGGGGCAGGGGGGCGCAGCCTGAGCTACCCCTCCCCAGCTAGGCGCCAAGCAGCCTCAGGTCCCTGCTAATTGGTCGTTACATGACGGCATCCCAACCAATTTGCATATTATCATATTATTAGATAACTAGTGACCCAGTGCACGGATTCATGCACATTCAAAAGAAATTAGTTAGAAGGTAGCCGGTGGGGTGGGACTGGGCAAGATGGGCAGGACACGCTCTGGAGCCAATCTCCCACGGTCCCTCCCCGCTGTCTGTGGAGTGAGCTGGGGTCCCTCCGGCAGGTGGGTCCCTTGGCCTGGCCTATGGGGATTGGGCCAAAACCGGCTCTCCAATATCCCCTGAGGGGTCCCAGAGTGCAAGGGTGCACTCTGCAAAGTTGCTGTCTTACAGAGTGTGGAATGCAAATGCAAGTGTGCAGTAAACCAGATTCAGGGCTGACAGTGCCCCAGCAACAACATAACCCATGGATGAAGGTGGAATTGCATGGCCCTGTGAGAAATTGGGCTCCCTCCTGTCTGGTTTCAGGTGCTTCACCCAAGAACCACCACTGCCAAGTCACTGCAGCTCGGCAGCTTCTGCGTTGAGCGTCTGCCCCCTGGTGGTCAGTGTGCGTCATAGTGACCGGTCAGACGGTTGGACACTTAGCATATTAGCCTTTTATATATATAGATTGATGTACTTTGATCAATTTTTCTATTTACTTTTTTCTTGTTTTATTTATGGGTACATTTATACTAAGGATATCATGTTGTCTAACATGTTTATTGAAAACAATTTTTTCAGATTGTCATTTGTTGTTTATTTTCATTAATTATGCTTTTTAGTACAAAGGTATTTTACCTTCTTTTTCAAACAAATCTATATTCTGTTCCTTTGAGATTTCTAGTGTTTCTTTTATTTGGTAGGCTGAGATAGTTACATCTATATATTCTTAAATTTTTTCATAGTAACATTTAAATATTTTTCCCATTGTTATTTACTTTGGTAAAATGTGAATTAAGGGTCCAACTTCCCCACTCCAAGTAGTTCAACTAGTTTTGTAACACCATTTGTTGAATAACCCATTATTTTCTCATACTTAAAGAATATATAGTTCTTTTATATGCAAAGTTCTGTTTTGAGGAAATAATCCTTAATTTTTCAGGATCTACTTTTAGTAAAGGAAACCTAATTTATTCTAAATAAAAAAGGTACACACAACATAACTACTAAAGTATGGCTTGAATATTAGTAAAGGGATATTTCATCCTTTTAGACAAGAAAATGAATTTTGAGTGTAAACCACTGGTATCTAATAAAACTGAGGCAAAAATAAGTCTAACATATCTCTATAACTCTGAATCATATTGAATTAATTACTTTAAAATTCTTATATACTAAAATTTTTTAATTTTTATATATTAAGCCTATACCTTTTTTGAACTATATATTTATAAGCACAGAATGAAACTTAATAAAACACCTGGAATGAATACATTTTTGAGAATAAGCTTGACTTGAAATTCAATATTAATTAAAATAACATTATATGTGTATATATACATAAAATGAAAATATAATGCTATCTTATCCACCAGTTTCCTTTCAGATGTGGCCACTGAAATTTTACAGCAGTATATCTTACATTTTTTTTCACAAAGCTGAATAGTTTTATTCGTTCTTCTGGCAACTTCTGTAATTTACATTTTCGATCAGTCAGTTTTTCAAGGTCTTCGTGAAGATGCCTCTGAACAGTTTTTATACGCATATTGTAATACATTATCTTTTTCATAGCTGTGGTCTAAAAGTGAGAAAAAAGGAAAAGATTAACTGAAATAAAACACATTATAGGTAATTATTAGCAGTATATTATGAGTGCAATATGTTCTAAATAACAATTTGAAAGATCTGCATGTTCAGTTACTAATAATGATGATGTTGAAATGATAATGACTACACAGAGTCC
The DNA here is from genome assembly GCF_000412655.1 of Myotis brandtii. Taxonomy (NCBI): domain Eukaryota; kingdom Metazoa; phylum Chordata; class Mammalia; order Chiroptera; family Vespertilionidae; genus Myotis; species Myotis brandtii. Next base: position 4,290,623 of record NW_005366214.1, read on the forward strand.
TATATTTAAACTTGATAAGCAAAATATAAAATTCCAAAGATTTTCCTTGTGGATGATATTTTAAATGTGAGGCATATTCACATTTACTTCCAAGATAACAACATAAAGAGATAGAATTTAATTTATAAAATAGTATCATTTATCTAAAGATAGTATCATTTACTAAAGCAAATATATAACTACATTTTTCCTATCTGATTAACTTATGGAGAAAGTAAGGAAATTAAAAATAATTAAAAGCAAATGTAATATTAATTCATTTTTAAAAGCATGGTTAAGAATAGAATTTCATGTAGGGTTGTTGTTTTTTTTCCAAATCTATAAAAGGATGCTCTAAGTCAGTGGTTCTCAACCTTCCTAATGCCGAGACCCTTTAATACAGTTCCTCATGTTGTGGTGACCCCCAATTTCATTGTTACAAATTGAACATAATTAAAGCATAGTGATTAATTACAAAAACAATATGTAATTATATAAGTGTTTTTCGATGGTCTTAGGCAACCCCTGTGAAAGGGTTGTTCAACCCCCAAAGGGGTCTCGACCCACAGGTTGAGAACCGCTGAAGTGAACTCATTTTATTTAGAGTGAGAAAATTACTAAATTATCAATCTAATCCAATGCAGGCAATTCTATAAAAGAGCAGACTCATATATCCAGCTATTTATTGGATATACTCCTTGGATGTACAAAAGGTTATTCAAAATTTATAAGCTTAAAATTAAACCATAATTCTTCCTTCTAAACCTACTCCTCCCATACTCTTCCTCGTTTCATGAAATAGCAATTTCCTCCCCTCTCTCAGTTGTTTGGGCCAATAACTTGGACTTATTCTGTACTACTTTCCTCTGTACTTCACATCCAATCTATCAGCAAATCCAGAGGAGTTCTACCTTCTAACTACTACCAAAATCTGACTACTTTTCACCACCACCTCTACTAAAACCCTGTGTCAAACCATCAACATCTCTCATCCACGTTGTTGGAATTTCACTGGTCTCTCTGCTTTCACGTTTCCCCCTCTAATTCTGTATTGTTAATCCATTATCCAAAAGGGTCCCTTTAAAACATGTCATCTCGTCATCCCTCTGCTTAAAATTTTCCAGTGGCCCCCACCTCACTCATTGTAAAAGCCAAAGTCCTTACAACATTCTAGCCTCCCGCGATCTGCTCCCCACCACTCCTGTCTTTATCTCTTACTTCTCTCATCCTCACTTTCTCCAGCCACACTAGCCTCTGTTGTTCTTTAAATATGAGGCATGCTTCTGCATCAAGGTCTTTACATTTGCTGATCCCTGAACAGCTTGCTTTCTTCCTTCCTTCCAATCTCTGCTCAAATGTCACCTTAGCTGCACATCCTTCCCCAACAATTCTATATAAGATAGTCAACACCCTGTCCTCTGCCCCTACCGACAGTCCTGTTTTCTTCACCCTTGTTTATTTTCTCCATAGCGTTTGTCACTATCTGATATACTACTTGTTTCCTTATTTAGTTGCTTATTATCCGTTTGCTCTCAGTAGAGCTCCAAGAAAGCAGGGATTTTGCCTGCTTGGGTCACTGTATGTCTCTAGTGCCTTAAATTGTGCCTGGAATGCAATTTGTTAGACGAATGAACCAGCCAAGTAATATCATGAATAATATTCACCCTGCTCACCTTTGTAGTAACAGCCTGATGTCAAACTATAGCCTGATGTAAAAACATGGTTTTCACTGCAAAGCTTTGCTGTTATTTTAGACTTAACATTGTTAGAGAAGGCATTCCTCCTTGGCCCTTCAATGATTCCAAACATCTGCTAATAGACAAGAACTCTAGCCCTTTGCTTAATATTGTAAGACAATTTATTTCTCAGATGGGGATGGGAAGGATGATAATCCCAGTTTTGGGGGGAGGAAAGAATGAAATTTTAGAATAAATTTGTAGACTAGCAGGAGGAGAGAAAGAAGTTACGATAAAAGAATAAAAACATATCTATTTGAGATGATGGATGAGCCACAGGAAATAATGGGAGGGGCATATGTGAGGGCATCCACATGGTTGGCACATTCTACATACCCCAAAACTATGTATTGGATGGCTAATTGAATGAACAAATGTGGCAGGGAGAGGTAGAAATATAATATAATATATCTATTAATAAACATGGTGACTCCCTATGCACTCTATTCTGAAATTACAGACCCTTTAGAACAGTGGTTCTCAACCTTGGGTTGTGACCCCTTTGGCGGTCGAACGACCCTTTCACAGGGGTCGCCTAAGACCATCCTGCATATGAGATATTTACATTACGATTCATAACAGTAGCAACATTACAGTTATGAAGTAGCAATGAAAATAATTTTATGGTTGGGTCACAACATGAGGAACTGTATTTAAAGGGCCAGAAGGTTGAGAACCTCTGCTTTAGAAGCACATCAAAGTAGACCCTCTACTGGGAGGTTCACCATCAGCGGCAGCCCCGGAATAGTTTCTCTTCAAGATTTCAGAGATCTTCAAGATTTTGGCAGTGTAGGTGGTTCCCCAAATCATCTTTAATTAGATTAAAATTGACCTATCCTAGCATACTACCATCCACCATGGATACTTTCTCATTTTTATACATAAAATTTCAAATGAGAGGAAGTTACTTGACTTATTTCTACTTTATTTAGGCTTTATTAATGTTTGTGTATATATAGCACTAGTGCAATTATTCTTAACAGTGATGATAATTTTTCAGATTACCTTTTATTTTTGTATAAATTAAAATGATTATTATTATTTCACCTTTCCGTACTGTCATCAAAATTGAGATCTTAACACTGATTTTATTAATGGTCTATATTTGTGTGAAAAAGCCAGCTCACTGGGGCAAAAGTAGAATTGGTGACAAGAACTGACAAGATAATACTGCCCGCCATATGTGGACACAGCCAGAAAGAAGCAGTTAATTCAACTTAAGTCACAGATACCCCATTAGGGATGCACTTACATCTGCCAGTTCCTTGATCGGCTTTGCTGACACATCATATGTGTCAAGTCTTTGAAGGCAAGGCAAGTGGTACAGTACATGTGTGGAATAATTACACAGCAGACAAACCGGGTTGGTTTTATATTGAGGATCATTCAGACATAAATCCTTTAAGCGACGAAGCCTGGTTAAGTTGGTAAGGTCCTAAAACAGCAGCAGTAATAATGTTTAATTAATTGCAACTGTCCATTTCTAAAGGAGGCTTCTGAACACTCAAGGTCACTATACTGTAATGTAATGCATTCTAATTATCTGCTTAAATATGCTAAAGTGATTTCGATGGATACAATGTTCTTGTCTAATGAAAACCACGCTAAATATATGTAGATCATCGATAATTAAATAGCAGACTCTATGTAACTATGCGTGTAAATTGTACTTTCTAAAAAAGGCCAAAGAATATTTACTAAATCGTGTATTTCACCCGGAGCCAGTCACTTGAGCACATTTATTCAGTAAGACGGTTCCTCTGTGCGCAGCTCCTTTGTAACACCGCCCCCTTGTGGCTGTAGGCCTCCTACTCCCTTCACCAGCATTCCCCACACTTACCACCTGGGCACACAGCTCGCCATTTCCTTGGCCTGCAGATCTGCTCTTCTCATCAAAGGCTAGGGGACCCTGGCTCTATTACAGTCACCATTAAATTCCTGATTTTTAGTTGTTAATCTTTTTTCCTGTAAATGCCTTTTCTACCTATTAAGGACATCTGGAACCTAGCTTTCTCCTGAGGCCTCATTTTTCTCACAACGTATGGAGGCAGAGGGGTTGATAATGCACTTCCAGACTGTTTCTCCTTAACATCTTTTATCCTAAAGTTTCAGCCATCTTTCCACCTGCCTTTATTTGGCATCTGGCCCTTGCTTCACCCTTCAGTCTTCTTTCTTTCAATTTAAACCCTGACATTTTATGCTTTAGCCACGTACTGGAAAACTAAGCGACGAAGCCTGGTTAAGACCCTACCTTATCTTTAGACTCTCACTCAAACTGTTGCCTTTGAGTGGATTGGACTTCGCCCCAATTTAACCTCTTAATCTGTCAAGACTCAACCTAAAATTCCTCTTCTCTAGGAGCCCTGTTTCATCACCCCAAGCTTGGGGTAGATGCTCCTCCTATGAACTCTTAGCCACTGGCTTACCTTTGTTATAGAATTTATCACGCCCTACTGCCAATTGCTTGTTCATCCATAATTCTATAAGCCAAGGGTCTATATGGACTTTGGCCCTAAGAACGGTGATTACATTTTTAAAGTGTTGTGGAAAAATAATGAAAAAGAACACGTTACAGAGGCCATATGACCTACAAAGCCTAAAATATGTCCTACCTGGCCTTTTATAGAAAAAGTCTGGCAATTCCTGAGATAAACTGTTTGAGGGCAGGGTTTGTGACCTGTTTAACTTTACACCCCCAGCACTCAGCATTTCGAACACAGTAGGCACTAAATAAACATGTGAATTGAATTGAATGATTATTACTTTCTTCCACCCTCCAAGATATCCTCATAGTTTCCTCAACAATAGCATTACCAGGGTGGTTCCTGGGGTAGGAGGGTGCTATGGTGGGATTGGACTTAAAGGGATGCAATGCTACATAGGAGCGTCAGAATCAGAGTTAAGGGACATCTAAAGCAAGAACCAGGAAACATTAGTTCTGAAGATAAAGCACAAATGGAACAGGGAAGCAAGCAGTGAAGTCAGACTGTGAGAGGAGAAAGTAACAGGGTTAGGGAGCCAATGTGTCTCCAAACTCTCTCTGGACAAGTGAAACTTTGACTCTACAGGCAGGAGCTGGGTCCACGAGAGGAGTAGCGCTAAGCAGAGCTGCTCTGAAAGGGCACTTTCTGGTCAGAGCGGTGCAAATAGTTATTTGGTGTAATTCTGCAGGAACAAGGGAGGCAAATCTCAGAGCATTCTTCTAAGTAAAGACCCTCTTTAATTTATGGGTGGCTATGTTGCATTTGACCATCAGTCTGGGCTAGGAGACTGTGAACTCTGAAGTCTTACACAGAAACACCCCCCGCCCCTGCCCCACACCACACTCAAAAGGCAGATGACATTGAAGTCATTTCATCACTGAAAATCAGTGTTGCGCTACCTGGTGTGGATGGAAAGTGGCACAGAAGTTATTCCATCATTACCAGGATAGTATCTTTTTAGGGTGAATGGAAAGATTAGAGATAAAAACTCAAGATAACAGTGTTTCAAGAATAGTCTTAAGATGAGACTAGCAAAAGTTGCTGTGAATCATGTTCAATGGTTTTATAATAAATAGCCATCATTATTATAGGGAGCCTTTTTAATATTATGCCATACAACAAATTTTCACGATAACCCTATTTTCTCCCCAGATTGAAAGAGAATAGGTTAACATAAAGTGATAGTAATAATAATAAAATAGCATATCTATTGAGTGTTTACTATTGAGATCTTTACATTTATCATTTCACTTAAATTTCATGTTACCACTGCGTCTGGTTTGTGGCAGGGCCAGAACTGACAGATCTTTCCGCCTGGGAAGCCCATGCTTTTGGCCACATGAGGCCGCCACGGCTAGCCAGCGTAAGGTAACCCTCCACCTGGCTTCTGGGCAGGGCAATCCCTTATCCTCCCAGCATTCTGCCTCATCTTCTTCAGCCTCAACTCATGATTCTCCCCCTCACTCTGTTCCAGCCACACAGGATTTTTAGTTTCTTGAATTTGCTATATCCCTTTCCACCACTTAGGCCATTTCACAAATTTGTACAGAATGCGCATTCCTTAGGTAACTCCTACATTACCTCCCACGGCATTCTGGATTTCTCTTTCATAGCTTCCTCTGATCACATATACCCTTTGATTGCTGACCTCCATGCCTTTGTGCATATTGTTCTCCCATCTTAGAATGCCTACCTGCCACTGCCTGGAAGATCTGCCCACAACGCCTGTCAAAATCCTGTCAACCCTTCAAGGTGTGGCCACATCAAATATTCCCTCTTGATTTTGACCAAGAAAATAAAATTGTGCTTAAATTTCTTGTTAAGGTGCTTATAACATTCTGCCTCGGTCCATAGCTTTTTGGTGTCTTATATTCTTCTCTGAGTAAAAAAAATGTCCATTTCAATACTGATCAATTCAAAACTATTCCTATAGTAAATTTGCTCATCTTTCTTCAGTATTGTATAGGGGAAGTGTTGGAATATGCACCTTCAATCTGACACTGTCAAAATTATGAATGTCATGTTTCCACCCACATTATGTGCCATAGCATGAAATCTTTTAATGTTTTTTTTTTCTCTTTCATTTGAGTGCTTGACAAATGTTTGTTAAGATTTATTACATGTCAAGTACTGTTTTAGGCTTGCGAACATAGCAGTGAACAAAACAGGTGAAGTTTCTGTATTCACGAAGCTTGTATTCTAGTAAGGGATGTGGATCAGCGCCAAGACAAAAAAATAAAACAGGGAAAGAGACATGGGAGTGCTTCAGGATGGGCAGGGCAGTAGAGTAGGGGCTGTTGCTATTTTATCTAAATTGTGCAGGAAAGACATCATGAAGAATATAATGTTTGACCAAAGTCCTGGAAGAAGTGAGGAAATGAGCAATGAAAATATATGGGGAAGATTATCCCAGCAAGTGCTAAGGCCCTAAGGTGAGTATGTGCAAGGAACAGTGAGGAGATCAGAATGGCTGGAGAGGAGTAAGCAAAGGGGAGAGTGGTCAGAGAGACAGTTGGGGGACTAGGTTATTTAGTGTCTTGTGGGCCAGTGTAACCACTGATTAATGGCTTTTACTCTGAAAGAGATGAGAGAATTCAGGGGAGGGTTTTGAGCAGAAGAGTGATTTGATCTGACATGTTTTTAAAGGAATGGACTGCTGTGTGGAGAACAGACATCATAGCAAAAGGGTTAACACAGGGAGACCTGTTGGAGGCTTTTTTTTTCTTCCCAATAATGAATGTTAGGGATGATGGTGTCTTAAACTAGGTCAGTAGTGATACAGGTGGTAAAAAAAAATGGTCAGACTCTGGACATATTCTGAAGGTGGAGCCAACAGAATTTGCTGATGGATTGAATGGAGTTGAAGGAATAGGGGGGTCAAAAGGACGGTAAGTACTAGTATTTGGCTTATGTTACTAGAAGAATGAAGATCTCTTTAGAGAGGCAGAGAAAGCTGCAGAAGAAGAAGGTTCGGTGGAGGGGAAATCAGTCTGAGTCAGCACAGGTGATATCTATAGTTTGGGGAGTTGTTAGGGAAAGTAGAGATGCCAATCTAGGAGGCATTAGTGGATAAAAGGTATTTAAAGTCTTAGACATGATGAGATTATTTACAGAGTGAATGCAGACAGAAATAAGAAAAGACCCTGGGACTGACCTGGGGCAGTTCATTTTTTAGATGTGATGAAAGGGTGAGTAACCAGAAGAGGTATAGCTAGAAAGACCAGGGGGAAACTAAGAGAAATTAGTACCTTAAAAGCCAAGTAGTTATTTGTTTGGTTTTAATAGTGTTAGATCATTACGGTCAATTTAGTCAACTAACTCTAAAATTCTCAGGAGCACTGGATAGTCCAACATGATCAAGTTATTTCTTAAAAGGGGCTGGCTATTTAGTCCATTTTCTGCAATAAGATGGTGCATGATCCAGGTTGGTAAATAAAAATTCATTCCACTGAAACATACCTTGAAAGAACATATTTGATTACCAGAAAGGTTTAATTTTTCCAGTTGTTCATTGGGATCAAGACATCGACCTTTAATTTAAAAAAACAAGATGAAAGAAAAATTAAATTTCTTGTTTTACCTCCTATTCATATCCTGTCTTATTTCTGAATTGTATATGGGCATCATTTCTTGCAGGTCAATAAGATAAACAACAACACTATAATTATTAACCTCTGATTTAGAATCATAGATTCAGAAATACTTTGCAAAGATATCATGCAAAAAGGTCTAAAAGAAAGAAATGTACTTTTTATACTGATAAAATATTATTGTAGCACTAGAGGCCTGGTGCATGGATTCATGCACCAGTGGGATCCCTCGGCTTGGCCTGCAGGGATCGGGCCGAAACCGGCTCTCTGACATCCCCTGAGGGGTCCTGGATTGCGAGAGGGTGGTTCTTGGGTGACGCACCATGGAATTGGGCTCCCTCCTCTCTGGTTCCGGGTGCGTCACCCGAGAACCACAGCTGCCAAGTCACCGCAGCTCTGCAGCTCCTGTGTTGAGCATCTGCCCCCTGGTGGTCAGTGCTCATCATAGCTACTGGTAGGATGGTTGCTTAGGCTTTTATATATATAGATTACCTTACATTCCAAATGAAACAGTACATACCAATGCTGCTTATTAGATTTCCAGCAAGGTTGAGATCATTTAAGTTCTTCAAAGTTTGCAAGCCCTAAAAATTTAGACAGTATATAATTTAGGAGAAATCATTAAAATCTATACTTATAAACCATCTGATCAATCTGGTAGTTCTCCGGGTGTTCTGAGCACTGAGCACAGAAGTAAGTGGGAGCCTCAATGAAGCCATCTTTGTTTCTCTGGCACCTGGAGAGAGTTATTGGAGGAGGGAACAGGGAAATGGAGAGGAAATGAGGAAGAGAAAGGGGAATAGGGAAAAAGACCACATCACACAAAGTGTGCTTATAATCTTAGGCAAGTAATATATAAAACTTCTTTAAATCTCTTTTTTTAAAAAACCTCCAAAGAGGAAATGACACTTTACCTCTCAGGCTTTGTGGGAGGAGTAAAGAAAATAATGTAGATGAAGTTCTCTTTGTTAGTTCTTCTTAACAACAATAATTAAACTGATCATAAGTATTTTGGCTCTTAAGCATAATAAGATTTTGGACATTCTGGTTTAAACTCCATAGTAGTAATTAACTTTACATATACAGTGAAATTATCTTACCTCAATATTCTTAATTGTATTGTGGTTCAGCCAAAGAACCTCCAGTTTCAATAATTTCTCTAAACTTTCTATTTTAGAAATTTTATTATAATATAAATACAATTTTTCTAAATTTTTACATTCTCGAAGACCTTCAATTTTCTGTTTAAAAAAAAAAGAGCAGAGTGAGTAGTGTTAGCTTATATTTTATCGTAATCCTTATAATAAAGTAGATATCAAGTACATTTTCTTTTAAAAGTCAAATTTTATTGCAAAATACATATCCAGCAAAATTAACTAAATTTTTTAAATCCTCACCCAAGGACTTGTTCATTGATTTTTTTAGAGGGAGGGAGAGAAAAACATAAATTGGTTGCCTCCCCAACACACCCTGATTGAACCCACAACCTAGGTATGTGCCCTGACTGGGAATTGAACCCATGACATTTTGGTGTACAGGACAATGCTACAACCAACTGAGCCATACCGGCCAGGGCTAAGTTTTTTAAAGGAAAAACATATAACTCCTGCATCCATGTACAACTATTTTCAATTTTATATTCTCTTTTTATTTAAATCAACTCTGCACCTAATTTTATATGGTTATAATCATAATATCTCTACAGATTAGTGTTTTGTTAAACTTAAGACTATCTAAAATGTTTCCGTAATTGTCAAATATTTAATAATTTTTAAATATGAAAATATTTAATAATTACAAAATATTTCAGGAAGTTTATAATCATTTTCTTTAAAGTAACCCTATATGTGGCATATTTATATTTCAAAATTTTAGCTATTATAAATAATACTGCAATAAATAACTTCATGAATACAGTTGTTTTCTGCTGCTGAATTACTTCTCTTAGACAAAATCTTAGAATAGGGATTTCTGAGTCAAATAGTATGTACCTTTGTCTGGCTCTTCATACATTTTGCAATATTGCTTTTCAATATAAATGTTATAATTTTCACACTACCAATAGTATCTAAGTGAACTGATTTAATTCCTAAGCAATACTGGGTATTATTTGGTCTGATTTGGTTACTAAAAAGTAGATATGTCTATGTTTTAATTCTTTATTTCTAGTTTTTCCCATGTATAAATCTATTTCTATCTTTTGCCCATTTACCTGTTTTGTGTTTTGTTTTCTTTTACTGGATAAAGGGTATTATTGCAATTCATCATGTATGGTCTCTTTTTCCCCCTCACTCATCTGTTTTGATCCATGTCTCAAGCACATATTTCAATGAATTATTTTTCCAAAGCCGCAGAATTCAGTATAAAATATTTCATGTAAAGTGATATGTTTAGACTTACCTCTAGATAGCATTCAGCAATCCAAAGTTCTTTGAGTTGTAAACAAGTCTCTAATCCTGAAATTTCTTTTATATCTTGAGCAACGATTGTGAGACTTGTTAAATTAGGAAATAATGATAATCCGACTATACAGGGATACCCTGAGAAAAACATCTCCAGTTTTGAAGTATCTGATCCTTCTTGTACAACCATCTCATAAGATAAACCATTGCATAAACACTGTTTTCAAAAAAAGAAACTGGGTTATTACCTATTTAAAATAATAAAAATGTTTTTGCCATTAAAAATTATAAACTGTCAATTGCACTGATGCCATGTTTTATTCTCACAAGAAGGAATGTTGTACCATATGTATAATTTCTCTCTGATTCCAAAGGTCACGCTGTAGAAGAAATCTCTAGGTAAACTCCAGAAAGTAGTGTAAAGTATTCTATTTGATATTCTTGCAGATGTGGTTGGAAATAAATTTGACTCTCACTCACCAGTTCTTTAATTATTTCTTCTTGGTTCAGATGTTCACATTCAATCATCTTCCATTAAAAATAATGGTGACAATATATTATCTGTTAAGGAAAATAAAAAATTAAAATAAACACTAGAGTGATGTCATTCTACATTAAAAGGGCTCTTAAACCTACTTAGGTGCAACTGCCTACCTGTGGCTTGAAATCTTCACACAGTACATTACCAAGCATCTGCCTGGGCCCCAAGACAGTCCATTGCATCTATAAAGTTTCTGTTAGAAAGTTATTTTTTATTTTGAATTTAACTGTCTCTTCATAACTTCTTGCTATTTGTTGCCATTTTACCTTCTGGATTCATATAAAACAAGTATAAGTTTCTTCCACAGTATGAGCCTAATTTACCACTTGAAGAAAATACTTGAAGAAAATCTACACCCTTACCCTGCCTCCAGTTCACGTCTTTTAGTTTCCTAAGTGTACTTACAGAGCAAAGAAAAGAATCCACGGGCATAGCGACATATCTGGCATGTTAATAAATGTTGATTAAAATGAATTAGCCAACTTCTTCATTTTGTATGGTATGAATTAATTAATAACTAAATAGATTTAATACAATTTAACCCAGTTTTTCATTATTTTTAATATTTTCATTATGTTATTCCAGATATAAACTATTTAAAAAATAGTTTGGTTTTAATATTATGACATGATAAAACAAGATGCAGAAATGGTGTATATTGTGATCCCATCTTTTTAGAATAACTCCCCAACACATACATGTGTATGTGTGTATATTTATGTGTAGGCATGTGTATGTATGATTATGTAAGGAGAACATATGGAAAGATACATACTAAGTTATTAACATGAGTTATCTTTGATGCAGGTGAAAGCTGATGTAGTTATAATAGGCATGCCAGATTGGATGGGGTTAGATCTAAAAAATAGAAAAGAAAAAATCCACACTTTTTAAATGGTACGTTTAGTAATGTGTAACATGAATATATGACCATTTATTTATTCACCCTACTGTTGGTAGACATTTGAACTGTTTCCAGTTGGAGCTAAATAGTGCTTCTCTGAACATTTTTGTCATACAGGTAGACATTTCTACTGGGTGTATACTTATAAGTGGAATGAGGAAGAAACTATTGTTTCTTCCAATGTAGATGACTCTCACAAACACAATGCTGAGCAAAGGAAGTTACACAATGAATATATACTGCATGATTCCATTCAATAATATTTGAAAACAACTAATCTCTGGTATCAGAAGTCAGGATGATAGTTACCTTTCAGGGGTGACTGACTAGGAGGCAGCATAAAAGGGCTCTGTAGTGCAAATGAAGATATATTTCTTGATCTGGGTGCTGGTTAAAGGGATATATGTTCACTTTGAGAAAAATAAAATTAGATTCCTAAGATAGATGTTATACATCAATGAAATTTTACGTAAATGTTTATTTAAAAAGCATTTATATGCTCATTTTTATTCATTTACACAAAGTAATGTAGGAAGTGAGCCATGAAGATACATGAGGGAAGACCCAAGGACCTAAAGTGAGTGTGTGCGAGGTACAGTCAAGAAACAGTGAGGAGACCAGAGTGGCTGGAATGGAGTAAACAAAGAGGACAATGGTAGAAGCTACAGGCATATACATAAATTAAAAATCTAAGGCAAAAAAGAAAAAGGTTGCTAGCATCCATTTAGTTATCTAACTTCTCGCCCCCAAATCCCACTGGAATAATTAGGGAAATATGAAAATAAGAAAGAAATGTGTAGAGTGCTAGGAAAGTGCATTGATTGCCAAAGAAAAGGACTTTTCAATGAAAATGAAGCAAATGGCATCTAGTGCTAGGAAAGTGCATTGATTGCCAAAAACGTTGGAAAAGGACTTTTCAATGAAAATGAAGCAAATGGCATCAAATTGAGAGAAAAGCTCATCAGCACAAACCAGCCCAAAATTTGAGGTCCTAGAGAAAGCTTCACAAAGCTAACCTAAAAAACTCACCTAACTCAGAGCAGCAGTGATTGGGAAAAGGATGGCTGTGGCCATCCAAAGGGACCAAATCAAAGGATTTTGATATCTATATCACAGTACTGCACACAATCTGTATTTGTACTCTGGCTTTGTAAACTAGAGACATAGTTCCACCATGCTGAGTCAAGGAGGGGAGGGAACCCAGCTAACATCCCAAAGAAAAAAATCCTAATACACTAGATTTTCTGCTCATTCATTCACTCATCCATTAACTGATGTACTGAGGACCTAATACCTACCTAGTCAGAGAATGATGGGGTGGGAGGGAAGAGAAGATTTCTCTGGTAAGTTAGTATCTGGGCAACAAGCTCAAGGAAATCAGAGAGTGTGAGCTATGAGAAAACCCTTGGGAAATGCATCCATGCAGAGGGGAGAGCAAATGCAAAAAAAAAAAAAGGAGTGAGAGTGTACTTGGCATGTTTGCCAAATAGCAAGGAAAATGATGTGGCTGGAACACAGCCAAGGAAATGGAGATGGTAGGAGGCCAGGTCAGAAAGGTATTGCAGGGCCAGATCATGTGCTATCTTGTGAGGATTTTGGATTTTATTATGAGATGGAAAACGATATGAGGATTTTGAGTAAAAGAGTAACATGAGCTGTCTTAAGTTTTGAAAAAGATCACTCTAGCTACTCTGTTAAAAACAGACTTGTAGGGGTCAAGGGCAGAAGCAAGGAGACCTGTTAAGGGATAGTTCAGAGAGGATGGTGGTTGGAGTAGGGTGGTAGTAGTTGGGATGATAAATAGATGATGGATCTATATTGAATCATAGAGAACCTGAGAAGAGTGATGGAAGAATGGTGTTAATTACACTGATCTTTCTTTCCCTGCTTTCCATTGGCAATTGTCTCATACCCCATTCTTGGCATCCTTTCAATAATGGAATCACACACTTCTTGGACAATTCCAAGTTATTACAGTATAGGCTGCAGGAGTGGCCAGGCAAGGGAGCGCTTAGCAAGGAACAACCTGAAAGAATTTAGATATTCCATCAGAGTCCAAGACATACTAGTAGATGCAGGCTATAGTCTTCCCTCCATAGGCTTATTCAGATGGCACACCAAGTAAGGGAGGCCTTGTAGCACCTCTTCTCATTTTGGTTCAATGTCTGTGAACACCAAAGGAAAGCCTGCCTTTCCACCACCACACAAGGGACAAAGCCCGCCCTCAGGACCCCACAGTCACCAAATGGTGATACAAGTTATCTAGTCTGTGTCCAAGAGAGCTTTCTCAGAAGACATTAACTGTTCCCTTTGTTATTCACTAAATTATCACATGTACTTGAGTCTAAAGTTGGACTTTCGAATCTGCGCTCTCTTTCAGCTCTATTTCTATCGTATTATCCTGTTTTAAGCACTATGGTTTATATTGTGAATTCCTATATCATATTCTGTTTTGAAAAAATCCTGGCTATTCTTTAATATTTACTTTTCCAAATAAATTTATGATTATTTTGTATTTAGTTTTTAAAAATTTGTGTGGGGTTTTGAGACTCCATTGTAAAAATTAATTTAGGAAGAACTTCCATCTTTACAATATTTAGTCTTTCTTGAGAACAAGGTATAGCTCTCCGTTTAAAAAGACTATGTTTTCTTGATAGAGAAAAATATACATATTTGGGATATTAACTTAACCTGGCATTCACCTTGTTTTCCCTTCATCAATGCTCTCATTTAGGAAAAAATATTGTAAATCATAGTTAATTGGCAAAAAATAATAATTTTAAAATGCCAAATTCTATAATTTTCATAATTAAACATGAGTTATGAGAACCCTGGAGCTTTCTGGTACTTATAAGCTTTGTGTACTTTTTCTAGTCACAAGGAGGCTCAAGGCTTCCAGCTAAAGCTTCTGATTCCATCAAGACGTGTGTTCTGTTGGCCAGCTTGTACTCACTCTCCTGCACTTTGGGAAAGCGCTCTTCAGGACCTGCTCATCTAAGGGCCCACAGGTCTTCTCTAGTCCCTCCAGGGAATCTGGAACCCCTAGGAGCTTCTACAGCTTTCACCCTTCAAATCTCAAATCTCTGACTTATTCCATCACCTCTCTCTTCTGCTCTGGAATGCTGCCAGAAGATTTCACATAACCAGCACGGAGTCTAAGTTACTACAGATGCATGCCTCTAACTTCAGCTGGATCTTCAACAACAGATATTTTATATTTTCCTCTTCAGATTCCTTTCCTAAGGAGAGAAGGACTAGAGCTACAGATCTGGGACTCATGACTTAGGGACTATTCTAAACTTCCACCACTCTTCTCAAATTCTCTTTTCCAGGAGATAATCTTGTCCCAGAGAATAGTGATGCCATCATAACATGCATTCTAAATTCCATCTCCTCCTAAACATGTATTTCTTTCTCTTCCTAACTCCTGTCTTAGTAAAAGTATTCTCTTTTTTTTTTTGTCCAAAATTAATCTCTCTTCTTGTGTACTGATCCCATCCTCTTACGTCTCTTTCAGAATATTGCTCTGTCAGCATTTCCTCTTTCTCATGTGTTCTCATCTTTCCTTTTCTAGCGTCTCTTTTCTCTTCAATATATGAATGTTAGGTGGTTACTAACTTTTAAAAAATCCTCCTGCCTGTATTCTAAGAATAGCTGGTTTTAGATACCTTCACAGAAAAACTTCTAGTCATTAGCAATACTCCATTATCTCTATTAGTTCTTAGCTCAATGCAATCTGATTGGGGACACCTTAGGCCTTATAGTTTCTTTTACCAAGAACAACAATAATCTAATTGCCAAAGACATTGGGCATGTTTCACCTTTCAACTTGACTTTGACATGGCATTTGACAATTCTGATGACTCTCTTCTTTAAGTTGTCCTCTTTGGTGTGACTTTTTCTCCTCGGCTTCTCTCTACTTGTTACTTCAAACCTACTTTTCTGAGCAATTGTTTCCTTCTTGGTGAAAAGTTACTAATCTGTATCTCCCTCTTCCCTGTGCAACAAATCCAACTACCCACGTGGAAAAGGCCAACTGAATGTGTCACACACATCTCAAATTCAGTATGCTCAAACTGAGCTCTCTATCTTTTCCAGCCAGCCTGCTTCTCCCAATGTGTGCCTTCTCTTAGTAAATAACACCATCCTTCTACTCATCCAAGTCAGAAACCTGGGACTTACCCTCAACTACCCTTTTCCTTTTTCCCCACACTCACTCACACATGAAAATCCTTCTGCATATACCTCTTAAATTGTCTATCAAATTTTTCCCTCCTCTCCATTCCATTTGCCTCTTCCTTGGTTCAGGCCCTCGTCATTTCACCTTAACAGGATGCCCTCCCTATCGTCCCACTTCCCTCCAACCCATCCTCTATGTGACAGCCAGCTTCCTGAAAGGTAAATTTGTTCACACTAGTCCCCTTGGAAGGTATTCATGGTCTCTGTGCTCCGACTCCTGCCTACCTCTCAAGCTCATCAGTCACAAACTCCCTAGACCACTCCAGGCTTTGGCCATAACTGTATTTCTCTGAACAGGCTGGGGTATTTTTATACTTTGGCATATGCTGTTTTTCCTAACCTAAAATGTCTTCTCCCTTGACTTCATGGCATACGCTACACATCCTTAAAGGTTTAAATTGAGAATTTTCTATGTGAAGGCTTTCGGTCTGGCGGTATTATAATCACTCTCTTCCTTGTGACTCCATTTAAGGCCTGCATGCATATATGCCCCATATATGGAACCTGCCTCACTGTATTGTGATGCTTGCAGGTTTTTCCTCCCTACGAGGTTACATGTTCATTGAAGGCAGAGACTATGAACTTATCACAGTGCCGGGCACACACATGGTGTTTGCTAAAAGTTTGTTGAATGGTTTGAATTAATTGTCATACCACTGGGTCCTTTATGGTATAAATTAAATACTTGCTGTACATGACCAATCAGAGTATAATAATAGAGTGTAAAGGACCATGTATCTGTCTGCCATGAGAGTCGGGTAGAGTGTCATTCTGAGAGGATCAAATTCCTTTTCTACAAACTAGAAGCCCTGTGTGATCAAATTGTTTCCTCCCTTGGGTATAAAGTGGTCAGAATCCATCCATTATCACTGATGGGCCAAACGCACTTGTGGCTGGAGGGGACCCGTATCAAGTTGGTTTCTCCCTGCCCAGCACCTCCACCGGCGCAGTAAGGGCTGTACAGGTGGCTCTGGGCCACCCGCCCTTTCCTTCTCATCTTTCCAGTAAACTTTGCTCTGGTCACTGATGGCCTCAGATGAAGCCACGACACTGTCTCATTATTATCTCTATCGCACCATTCCCAGATCCTTTGACTTCAATGTCGCTTCTCTCCTGTCTTACTCCTAATGTGGCTGGAGAGACAAGAGGGGAGCCGAAACTCCAAGGGTCAGACGACGGGTAACGTGCGCCCAAAGGCCACCAGGTGACAGACACTCACCAAATCCCAGAGAGAAGATGGATTCCGAGGCAATCGAGACAGAGGAGTCCGCTCCAACCTCTCAATCCTTGTCTTGCAGCAGCAGGCACGGCTCCCTCTCTAGCCCCTGGCCTGCTGTGGTCACTCAACCCTAGCGGTTGCCCAGGAAACACGCTCAGCCTCGGGGCGACTTCTGGGTGGGGAGGGCGTGAGAGGGTGGGGAAAGCAGCGGCGGACCGTTTCTGGATCACGTGGCGGCACCCTCCAACCAATCAGCAGAAGTCGGGGTCCACCCGGAAGACCGGGCTGGTGCTGCTTGGAAACTGGTGGGGTGCTTGCGGCCCGCGGGTCTGTTTACTTGCTGTCGCTGGGTCAGAGGACGGGACTGGAAGCCGTGGGTTGTGAGCATCGCTGCGAAGACCTAGTCGTTGCCTCCTCGAGTCCCTGCTCCTTCTCATTGAAAATCCTTGAACCTCAGGGCCTGGAAACCCGCAGTCTCGGTGGGCTGGAATCCCTAAAACACGGCGCTGTGATGTCACAAGGATGCCCGACGTGACAGTCCCTGATCCCCAGCGGCGTGGCCTCCCTTTTGCAGCCCGCGACCGCTGCCTTCCCTGAAAGCAGCTGAGCGCTGCACAAAGTCGCCGAGCGCCATGCAGCCTAATGGAAGGGCAGCGCGGGCAGACGCCTCCCAGCCCCGCTTCGTACCCTGTGAAATGGGCCCTCCAAGTGTCTTCTTGAATTCTTGTTTTCGGACATGCTTTCGAGGGTCGTTTAAGTATTCTAAAAAGTTCAGGAGGCAAAAAAATATTTACAAAATAAAGTAAAATTGAAAGAGGGAAAAGGAGGAACTTTTAAAAGTGTGGGCAGAGGAGAGGGGCTGAGGAATGAATGAACTTAGTTAAAAGCAAATGGCAGCTCTCCTTTCCTTCTCCAGATCTTCTCTGTCCAGCGTGGTAGCCACTAGCCATCGCCACGTGTGACTTTTGAATACCTGAAATGTGGCTGGTCCGAATTGAGATGTGCTGTCAAATGCACATCCTATTTTGAAGACCTACTATGAAAAAAAATAAACGATTTTTTGTATTGTTTACATGCAGAAATAATATTTTTATATATTGGGTTAAATAAAAATGTATTATGAAAATTCCTGTTTCTCTTTACTTTTTAAAAGCGGTGATTAGAAAAATTTAAATTACATGTATGACTTACATTATGCTTCTGTTGGACAGCGCAACCATATTTTTTGTGGTTCAGTTGGTTTGTGTAGAATATGACATTAAGTTCGTACAAAACAGTGCCTGTAGTGCTCGTTTCCATCACCAGGTGGCCACCTCATTCAATAGACTATAGTTTTAAACTGTATTCTCAAGAAAAATATAGGAGTGAAGATTTTAAAAATATTTCCATCAATCTAACAACTACCAATGAGTCAATATATTTGTCATGGTTCAATTAATATTGACTGTTGTAAACATACATAAACATAGAAAAAGGTAAGTTTTTCCTCTACATTTTTGTTTGTTTGTTAATCCTCACCAAAAATATTGTTTACATTGATTTTTAGAGAGTGGAAGGGAGACATAGGAGTGAAGATCTTAAAAATATTTCCATCAATCTAACAACTACCAATGATTCAATATATTTGTCATGGTTCAATTAGTATTGACTGTTGTAAACATACATAAACATATAGAAAAAGGTAAGTTTTTCCTCTACATTTTGTTTGTTTGTTAATCCTCGTCAAAGATATTGTTTACATTGATTTTTAGAGAGTGGAAGGGAGACAGTGAGGAGAGAGAGAGCAACAGTGATGTGAGAAAGACACACCAGTTGCCTCCCACATATGCCCCGAGGTGGGGGTTGAACCTGCAACTCAAGGTACATGCCCTTGACAGGGAATTGAACCCTTCACCCTCAGTGCAAAGGTCGACACTCTAACCACTGAACAACACTGGCTCCTCTATATTTTTTATTTCACAGAACTTTTAGTTTTCATGTTATTAATTGATTAATTAAAAACAAATTAATTAAAATACTTGTTGTTTCTTTATGGGCTTAAAACAAATACCAAAGAAATTTGATACATAACTGTACTTTTAATATTATCTTCTCTGAAAATCTAGTTGAACAAGATGACCTATCTGCACAAATTTTTACCTTAGCATATCAAGACTAGATAATAACAGTTTAGAGAACTAACCTTTTAGATTAAAAAGTTGGCTCAGAAATCAAGTAGTTGAATTATGTGCATTGAGCTTTTCTTTGGGAGGGGATGCAGGTCTTTTGGATAAAAGTATAGTGATTGTCATAGTATAGTATTAGAAATCTGTTGTGATTTTCCTACCCAGTACAAGACTGGGAGAGAGCTAACACACAGCTTTCCATATATATATATATATGCCTAATATGCTAATTGTCCCTCCAACTGTTTGACTGATCGCTATGACATGCACTGACTACCAGGGGGAAAATGCTCCAACTGGTAGGTTAGCTTGTTGTAGGGCTGGGACTGGGTGAGACAGGCTGGACACACCCTGGAGCCCTCCTTGGGTCCCTCCCCAGCCCTGATCGTGCACCGGTTGGGTCTCTCAGCCTGGCCTGCACCCTCTCGCAATCGGGCACCCCTCAGGGGATGTCAAAGAGCCAGTTTTGGCTGGATCCCCGCAGGCCAGTCCAAGGGACCGCACTGCACTGGGCCTCTAGTATTATATAAACAACTTTAAGAATGTTATTTCTAGGTTAAGCTCAAGGATTTGACCAGCCAACAATTAAGTTAGAGTTTCTGTAATACTGGTGATTTGCCAAACTAAAGCCTTTGTCCTGAGTAATTCTTAAAGGAAGAATGTCATTAACATATTCCAGATAGTATTTGGAGCAAAAGTCAATTACAGTTAAAAGCCATAGGAGGAATACAAAAAGAGTGATCAGTCTCATTAAACTCCTTTTCTCACTTTAAAGTTTATGATATAGTTTTATGTGTCTATTCAAGAAACAATGGAAGTTAAAACCACTAAAAATCAAGCAAACTAAATAAACATTTGTAAGTGAAATAAGACTTCATTTCATTCATCTCTTTCTTTGTACTCCTACCTAGACAAAGGACAAACATATAAATATAATCTCTTTATTTATGGGTAAAGGTAGCTCGAATCTGAAAACAATTGGGAAGGTCTATTTCCACTGAATGTAACAAATTAATGGTCACCGCCTGATTTAAAGAGGATTGTTTAAACAAAATAGAGGTGACTTTACAAACCTAGATAAGAAAATCTTGAGTTGCATAATAATTTGTTAATTAAAACCTTTTAAATTGATAGTTAAGTTTATTTCCCCCGAAGCTCTATGCTTATTGCTAGAGAACTCTGGAGACTTTCAGATTACAATTTGGCTTTGGAATGCCTTTAAATTTAATTCCAGAGAACCGAAAGTCTGGAGACTTCAAATGCTAATTTAATTTTTTTATTACTGTTAACATTAGATCCTTATGCAAATGAATACTTTCCAGTTAATGATTTTATTAGATTATCTGTGAAAATTCTATGTCACACATTTGAATTTGATACATCACACAAAGAATGAATGCAGCACAACTTAGGGTTTACTTTGACAGTGGAAGAGAGAATTATGTGGCACTTCTAAAGTCATCAGCAGAGGGCCTCTTATTGTCTGGCACTGAATATATATCATTCAATTAAAGTTAGGAATTGTTCTGAAGTAAAGATTTTTTAAACATTTTTATTGATTTCAGAGAGAGGAAGGAAGAGGAAGGGATAGAAATATCAATGATGATAGAGAATCATTGATCAGCTCCCTCCTGCGCACCCCCTGCTGGGGATGGAGCCTGAAACCCGGACATCGAACCGTTGTCCTCCTGGTTCATGGGTCGACACCCAACCACTGAGCCACATGGGCCTGGTTAAAGTTTTAATTAGACCAACAGAATGCTATTTCTGATGGGTCTATCTAAGAAAGTTAAATAATTTTTGTCCATGATTTGTTGATATATAATTAGTAGCTTTTCTTAAAAGGCAGCCAGAATGGAACTGTAAGAAGCACTAACTCTCAGACAATAAAACCTCCTCATTTTACCGGCCCATTTATATTTGCATTTAGCTCTGAGGAGAAAATTGAGGGACAGTGAATTTAAAAAAAAAAATTTTTTTTTGAGAGAGAACATCGTTTTGTGTGTTCCACTTATTTATGCATTCATTGGTTTATACTTGTATGTGCCCTGACCGGAGGATGGAACCCGAAACCTTGGCATGTCAGGATGACGCTCTAACCAACTGAGCTACCTGGCCATGGCCTAAATTTAAGCGGAGGTGATAGTCTTACTTCGCTAAAGAGCTGACCAGTTCTTTGTGTGGAGAATTCCTTCCTCTTTCTCTCCTTTTCTTTGTGTCTTTTACTTATACTGCAGGCTCAGAAAGGTGATTGTATTCCTCAGCCACAACACATTATCATCATCTGTCCATTTAAGGTCCTTGTTTTATTTTTATCTCCAATTTTTTCTCCAGTTCTACCCCTACTCCAACCACAAATCTAATGTCGCTTCTAAACCTTGATTTACTCATTTATCTGTGAACGTGTCTTTGTACATTGTCTTGATGTGTCTGTTAATATGGCCTTTACTAGATTAGCCTGTTCCTTGAATTCTTCGGCTGGGTGCTGTCAATGCCCTCTTTTTGCCCTAACTGTCTTCTGTATCTCCGAACCCCTCCTGTCTTAGCTCTTCTAGCACTACGCCTTGCTGCAAATAACCAACCAGCTACCTTCTAGTATTAAATGCTCCCAGCTCCACCAGTCTTTCTGGGTTTTTCGTTATAAACACTTCTCCCTAACCTACCTCCTACCTTGCCTATGGCTAGCTGCTCATTGCTGTCTCTACTTGGCCTAGCCTACTCTGACCTTGGCACCAGGAGGGACTTAGAACCAAAGAATGGACCTTTGGCTTCATCTTTGGACAATTTGGTGGTATTCTTTGTTGCAATAACCGGTTTTTTTTATTATTGAAAACATGGCCCTCTTCCAAATAATGCCCTCAAGCTTTATGTTGCTTCAGTGGTGATCAAGAACTTCCTCTCGTATAGCATATAACTGTGGCTGGGTGGTTGGAAGGGGCAAGGGACGGAGAATGGTAAACTTATGGAATAGATTTGTAAAAATGCCGAGTCAGGGCTGAGTTAGGAAGGATGCTGCTACTGTTATAATTTTCAAATTTTAGCAGATGTAAGAATAACTGAAGGTGCTTATTTAAATTACATATGACTGAGCCTATTTCCAGTGGATCTGGCTCATTGGATCTGGGGTAGGGCCCGGGAACAAGCATGTTAAGCTAGAATGCCAAGTGAGTCTGATGTAGCTGGTCTCTAGCCCAGACTTTGAGAAAATATTCCTCTGTGGTGTGTTCAGAACATACACTTGGGGGAGGAAAGACCCTAATAGTCTGGGTGTACTAGAATAGATGCAGGATGGATCATCTTTGTGGTTTTAAATGCCTTTTAGGTCTTTTATGGCGTTTGGCTTATTTTCCTTAAGCATTTTGGTAAGCTTGGCAGTCAGGATGGAGAAATATGGAAGGAATAATATATAGATATTATCAATCCATCTCAGGGTATTCCACAAACCCCCAAAATACTAGAGACTGTTGAAGCTTGGTGGCCTGCCCCAATCATGCACATCATTGAATGTAATGAGGGGAGATAATTCCAGAGAATTGACCTTTACTGTCTCATATTTGGATTGATTCAGCTCAGCAGAGAGCTCATATTGCTAGCAACAATTTAGGATTTTATGAGTGAATAGACCAGGTACCTGGAGTTGTGTGACAGTCAGCCAGAATATGATTGTACTCCAATTCAACATGTTCCAAAAGATAGGTTGCCTCAGTTGGGGCACTGTAACAGACTGGTTGGAAGAAAGTCTCAGAAGACTTGCATCATTGTATTCTGGGAGGGGTGAACATACCCCATCACAACTGGGGCTCCTAGAGCCAGGAGGGTAGCTTCAGTGGTACTACAAGTGTACTGGAAATTTTGATACCTCTAGCTTATCTCAGGAATGCTTTTCTTGTCTGTTGGTTTCTGGACAGAATCCAGGAAAATAACAGGCCCTGCTAGGAGAACAAAATCTCAGCTCTGAGGCAGACCACAACTTGTGAAACCTGTAGTAAAAAGTGGCTTTTATAATACACTCAGGGTTACAGTCCTTTAGTGATACTGAATAGTTCTCATGAGTAGCTAATTCTCAACGTTGACCGCCAGTGGTTTCTATTCCAGTGGGGCAATGAGGGCTGCTGCAGTGTTCGGCTCTTGGGGATGCCACATAGAATGCAATGAGCATGGAGCTTTATGGAATAGTTTCAATATGGTAACATGGGGGGCAATATTAGGCAGACATAGATGTGGTCCCTAGTTATCAGCCCAATTTTATAGTTCCTGAAACTTCTTAGGTTGGTCAGAGTTGTTGGAAAACTGTAGGGGGATAGATGCAGGTGCTGGGGTTGCTCTGTGATGCAATTAATCCTTTGGGAGGGGCCTCATTACACAAGAACTGATTTTCCCCCCACTCCCTCTCTCAACTTGGGGCTTATAAATGGCATAGTGGCCTCCCTGCCCAAATGCAAAGTGCAAGAGAAAGTTGGAGTCAGGTTAGCCTAAGTATATCAGTTTAAGATGGTCCTCAAGGAAGCCACCAAGTTTGAGAATAATTATGCAAATACCTGAGCTAGTACTTAAGGGGCACTGAATCAGCTCCAGTCTTTAGGCATATAATCTGCAGGGAACCACAGCTCTTTCCACTTAGATGGCCCAAATAGACTGACTATTCAGAACTCCCTTAAACTCATTATCTAGAGTGGCTTCATTCCATTCCAAACTGAGTTAGCTAAATTAAATGAGCAATCCGGGCCAAGACTAAGTTATAGCTCTGTTATTGACACTGAAGCTTCCATACCCAACCACTACCTCTAAGCATCTCTCAAAATTCACCCCAGTTAAGCTGTGGATTCCCCATAGCAGCTGAGCAGGAGACTGTGTTTATCATCATTGGAGATTTTAATCTCTAACCCTCTGAAGAGGTGGTTTATGAGGTGTCCAAACTTCATGGCCTCTGTGCTGAAATATTTCAGACTTCAAGGCATCTGTGCTTTACAATATTTAGGGATGTTATGACCTTCCACATGGCCTTGGTATTCCCAAGTGGTACCCCTCTATGCATATGGAGGGTTAAATGGGCATCGTAGGCAGGGATTGACAAGAGCAAGAGGTTAACTTCAGAGCCTGCAGGTGCCACAGCTGCACAAAAGCCTCTATCTATCCCATGGGTGACAGCTGTAGAGAGCAGGATGCCAAGGGGAGGAGAGCTGGTGGCTCAGGTTTATCTGGGAAGTGGGTGGAGAATTGCAAGGTGAAAAGGGGCTGAAGTGACACTACAGGAGGCCAAGTCACCAGAGGTGAAGCCACATCTGAGGGAGAAACCAGGACAAGAAGGGATTGAAAGCTGAAGTCTAAGCCACTCTATCTCCAGAAAGAAGATATGGGTCAAAGCCAGGACCCAGGATATCACAGGATCTGGAGGAGCCTGGTGGAGACTCTGGCTTGATATCTCAGGGCTGGTGTAGAAGAGATGACTTTGCTTAAAGGATCCTCAATGTGTCTTCTTCTAGTGAAAATCCTCACACTTCATTCATTTATTTAGCTGTTATATGTTAAGTATCTACTATATGCTACATAAAATGTGCATGTAAATCAGTGAAAAGGAAGAAGTTTATTTTTACAGGATCAAAATAACTCCTAGTCAGCCCGTATTAGTCCTCACAACGCTCTCTCACAGCAGCGCTCCTGACAGGGGGCCCAGCTGGTCTGCCCAGCACTGCTGTTTGTGTTTTTTTGTTTTGTTTTTCAGGTAGCAGAATTTGAAGTTAGGCATTAGAGCGGCATTGCTCATTAAAAGGTATACATGAGCTTTTCTTGATGCAGTCAAATGCATAATCCTTGTCTTCCTCCCGTTTACTGGCAGCCTGTAGTGCTCCTTTTATGAATTGATCCTTGATGCTTAAGATAACCTTACATGTATAATTTACAAGCAAAACTTATTAGTATCTAAAAGGTGAGAAAACTAACTAAGTAAAAGATGCTGATGACCTTAGAGACTTTTTATATAACTTCTTTTTTCCCTAGAGAATTCCAAAAAGATGAAAAAGCTCAAAGAAAAGAAATATTTTCACAATCTTAGGGATAACTTCTGTTATAATACAATCTGCAAGATTCTTGAGCTTGTTCGTGGTTTGCTGAAATGTATTCAGCCTTGGGGAAGTTAAGCATCTCCCTCTGAGGTCAAGGGCCTATGATTGCATTCCAGTGGCTGTCCTCCCAGGCCAATGTGGAGTGCTGGCCCTAGTCTTCTCCCCTTATCAGAATGTAAGCTCAGCTTAGTAAAGCTGTCTGATAATTCACTATGAGGTATGATACTTCTATGAATGCCGAGTTCTTTATCTGGAGATGCTGCCATTTACAAAAGTACTGACCTGCCAAATTTATAAAGTCAAAATGTTGAACTTCCAATACTAGTGACAGGCTAGAGTAGAAACAATATTTGACAGGATCTTCCTAACATCTTCACAATTAAGCTGCACAGGAAGCCATGATTCTGTTGAAGAGTAACATTTTCCCAGAGGATCATCTAGACGTTCTGCAGAGCAATTGTTTCTATACATAAGATAGTTGGCCTCTTGCCATTAAAACAGAAAGCATCCTTTGACTGATGTTCTAGGGTGTTATGCCCATTTCAAGGAGAAAAAGTTTGATTTTTTTAATTGATTATTTTTCAAGGGAAACGAAATGGACCCAAAGTGTTTCTTTCTCTTTATTGACTTTGTGCAGGTATCCTGGATTATTTTCATGCTAAAGACTTTTGTTTGCAACTTTATCTTAGATTATTTCCCAGTCATGATAGTCTTATCCTTATTGATCATGGCCTTAGACCAAATAGGGCTGCAATGGAATAGATGACCAGTGACTCAGGACAGTTCATAAGTGCATGCAAGCCACAGAATTTGTGTGGTTCTATCTGCCCTGTGACACCAATGTCCAAACTCATATTATGGTGTACATGGAATTATAAATATGGCCTGGCTCTCAGTCCTTTCATGTATTTCCCTCAACTCTCCTTGGCACTCTCAGGTAGACTTAAGCTTCTACCAAGTACTGTTTCAGATCCCCACTTACAGTGGAGTTCCTGCCTAGTCCCCAAATTTGATGGAAAGGCAGATTTATGGATAAAGAAATCCAAAAAAGGAGAGAAAGAAAACAATTTCTCTTTAGACCAGCCTAACATCCCCCACTCCCCCCAATCCCCCACCTCCTACACACAGACATACACACATCGCCCCCCAAAGACTCCGGGACCTAGAATTTTCCTCACATATTTGTCAGACCTGAAGATTAGGCCTTGCCACTTCATAAAGATGACAGATTCTTGGAAGATGACATGACACTTTTCTCCAGGAGACATTAGGGTCATATGAATAAGGCCAGAGCCCTTTAAATTGGAACTAACCCCCAGAAGCATGAGTCAGCCACTAATAGTGGTTTCAGTCCTGTTGGAAGAAAACACTATTTTTTGCTGAAGCGCCTACTGAGCTGTCCAGGGTTCTGACTTCACAGGGTATCAGTACCTTTCCTGTCCTTGGTCTTGAAGCTGGGGTTTTGCTTTAAATTCTGAATACTTTGGGTGTAGTCTACGAGCACTAAACTTGACTACCTTTGTAGTTTACCTTGAGCTCTGCTGAGCTGGGCTCTTGTTAATGACATACTGAACACAAACTGAGAATGTGATTGCACTGTGTCAGGACTTTTAAGTTGGAGAGCATGAGGTTTAAAGTCAGACTTAGGCTTTAGTAACAGTTGCATTAGCCATGTGATTTTAAAGAAGTCTTTGAGGATTTTTTTTAGAGCCTTGGTTACTCATCATCTCTGAGAAATAAAATGTGAAGCGTAAATAACAAAAATACAATGCAAAGAGTATTTAAAAATGTTTGAGAAAACATTGACTGGAAAAGTATAGAACTGGACACAAAAGGCAATTCACAAAATAATAAAGACAAATTACCTACAGAATATATACAAATTAACTCAAAATTGACCAAAGACCTATATATAAGACATAAAACTCTTAAGAGAAAGCACAGCTGTAAATCTTTTGATCTTGGATTAGGCAATAATTTTTTAGATACAACACCAACACCACAAGTACCAAAAGATAAAATAGATGAATTGGACCTTTCTGTGCTAGCAAAGGACACCATTAAGTAAGTGAAAAGACAATCCACAGAATGGGGGAAATTTTGCAAATCATGTGTCTAATAAAGAGCTTGTATCCAGAATATATAAAGAACTTTTACAACTAAATAAAAAAAAATAGCCCAAATTTTAAAATGGGCATAGGATCTCAATAGACTTTTCTCCAAAGATGATACACACACACACACACACACACACACACACACACACACACACACGGCCAATAAGCACATGAAAAGATGCCCAACATCATTAGCTACCAGGGAAACACAAATCAAAACCACAATGTGATATTACCTCACACCCACTAACATGGCTGTAATAGAAAACACACACACACATAACAACAACTGTTGGCAAGAATGTGGAGAAATTGAAACCATTATACACTACTGGTGGGCTTTTTAAATGAGGCAGTTAATTCGGAAAACAGAATGATAATTCCTCAAACAATTAAACACAGAGTTTCCATATGAGTCAGCAATTCTAATCCTAGGTATAAACCCAAGATGAAAGAAAAAATGTACACAAGCTTACACACAAACACCTATACCAGCATCTATATATATAAACCCTAAACGACTGGAACAACTGGAACGACTGGAATGACTGGAACGACCGGTTGCTATGACATGCACCGTGGGGGCGGGGCCAGCCAGCCAACCTCCGGCGACCCTATCCCCCCTGCTGGCCCCAGACCCAATCAGCTCCCCTACCCTGATCAGGGGTGGGGCTGGCCAGCCAACCTCCCACCATCTCTTCCCCCTGGTCAGCCCAGCCCCCACCCGTGCACAAATTTGTGCACCAGGCCTCTAGTTATTTATACTAGCCCCAAAGTGGAAACAACCCAAATGTCTATAAACTGATAAATGGATAAACAAATTGTGATATCCATACAATGGAGTATTATTCACACATAAAAAAGCATAGAGTGCTGATAAATTCTATGACATGGATGAACCTTGAACACGTTATGCTAAGGGAAAGAAGCCAGACACAAAAGACACATAATGTATGACTCCATACATATGAAGTGTCCCGAATAGGCAAATTTCTTTTATAGATTAGTGATTGCCTGGGACTGGATTTGGGGTTGTGAGAGTGGAGAGTGACTGACAAGGGGTATGAGGCTTCCATTTGGAGTGATGAAAATGTTTTAAAATTGTGATGATGGTTACACAACCTCTACTTAAAACCATTGAATTATATACTTTAAATTGTATGCAAATTATATCTCAGTTACAGCTGTTATTTAAAAAAATACAAATTACCAAGAAGCACATGAAAAAATTCCTAATTCATTGATCTTCAACTAAATAAAAAATTAGAATTACTATGAGATACCATATCTCACCAAAATTTAGGAAAGTGTGTGTGTGTGTGTGTATTACATGAAATCTGTTTGTAAACTTGCAAAGCACTAGTCAAAGGCAATCAATGTCTATCATGTCTATTTTGGTTTGCTTCCCGAGCTCAGAATATCTTTGTGAATTCAAAGCACAGAGAATTTAAGTTACAGACCTCCTAATTCATATACTTGCCCAAAGAAATAAAAAATCTTTGCAGTTTTACTCAAATGTACAAATTAAGAAAACAAATCTGGGTTCAATGAAAAGCAATCAATTCTCTTCTTCCAGCCCCTACTAGAGGGCATTAGAGGCTTTATCTCCTCGGGTGGCAGATGAAGTAACAGCAGCCACTCCCTGGGGACAGGAGGAGTCTGGTGAGTTCCAAATGTGTTGTGACATCTGTGAGTGCTGTAGTGGCCCCCTGGAGAAAACACAGCTGTCTTGTGCACTGGCCTATAGCTTGTATAAATTAGTTTCAATTTAAACATTCTTTCACTGCAGTAGGAAATGGAGAACTTTTCCATATCAAATTCAAGAGCATCTATAATCTGTAGAAGAGTGAACAACATGTTGCAAAATGAGCTGCGTGCCATATAGATAAATTAAGCCCTGAACCAACCCCACTCACAATGACCAGAGAAATTTGAGGCTTCAGAGCAAGCATGTCAAACTCAAGGCCGGCGGGCCGCATGCCTCATTTGTTGCTTGCTTCAGAGTGAGTCGCACCTTGAGTCAAACAACTATCTTACTTAGAAGAACCTTTCAAGTATGTTTATCTATAAATAAGGTTTGTCTTTCAGAATATAGGAACTACTACTAGGAACAGACCAATGGTAACTGAATACAAGGGGATCCTTCCTTATCTAATTTGCTTTAAATGCCTGAAGTGTTTACTCTTGACTCTTCGATCTTCACAAATATAAATACCCAGACAGCTTTTACTATTATAAACCATTTTCTGGAAATAATTTGGCATGTGCTATTATCTATAATAATAAAAGCATAATATGCTAATTAGACCGGACGTCCTTCCGGACAAAGCTAGGGCTGCGAGGGGAGTCCTTCCCAGGTGCCAGAGGGAAGCTGGTGTTGGCAGCCGGGAGCCAGGGCTGCGAGGGGAGCCCTTCCCAGGTGCCAGAGGGCAGCTGGTGTTGGCAGCCGGGGAAAGGAAGGCCTCCTCTTGCACGAATTTCATGCATGGGGCCTCTAGTATCTTAATAATATTCTTTACATTTGTCAATACACTTAGAATGCTCCCAAACCCAATGCCAAAGGGACTATTAAAATATCCAGGTTATAGTTGAGGAAACGGAGGCACAGAGCTATTAGGTAGCCTTAATATTGAGGCCAGGAAGGATTTCATCTTGGTTGAAGTTTGTTGCTTGTGGTGCTCTTCCTGCATGTCCCCACATCCGTGGCCCCATGATATAAGGTTTGGTCTAAGTTAAGACGCTAATGTTAAATAAATATACCATACCAGATTCCTTCTTTTGAAACAAGGAACATAACTTCTTTTCAAAAAAGCAATAGATAAGAGAAAACCTGACAGTTCTTTCATCTCAACTCTTCTTGCTATCCTTCCCAAGTGCCAACCCTATTTGTTTCAAAAACATTTTAAAGCAATTCATAACTTAGAGCAGCGATTCTTAAGCACTCCTGTGGCATACTGGTGTGCCGTAAGAATTTTTAAAAAATGCAATACTTGACTATTTAGTCAGGGGCCCTGAACTCTTAGATTGTCAATTAAAAAAAGTAACAACAGCTGCCCTGTGTGAATGAATCAAATTTATACCTATTGGCTAAAAATATATTTTTTGGTGTGCCACAGAATTTTAGTAATTAGTTTATGTGTGCCATGAGATGAAAAAAGTTGACAATCGCTGACTTAGAGTAACTATGCAAGCCCTGGAATTCCATCGTTGACTGTGTCTTATGCCCAGTCATTTTCAAATTAGTCAAGCTTTGT
Source organism: Myotis brandtii (assembly GCF_000412655.1). Taxonomy (NCBI): domain Eukaryota; kingdom Metazoa; phylum Chordata; class Mammalia; order Chiroptera; family Vespertilionidae; genus Myotis; species Myotis brandtii. The sequence continues at coordinate 4,321,314 of NW_005366214.1, forward strand.
CAGTTCACAGGAGTGCAAATGTAAAATAAATAACACTTACAAATAAACATTGGTAATTTCAAACCATAGCATAAACCTGAAAATTTCTTCTCCCAGATGGATAATTATTTGTATACATCTGGAAGTGGAATCCGCTAAGTAAAGATAGTTATGAAAATTGCTTAAACCCAGACAGTGTGCACACCTTTTTCAGCAGAGCAAAATGGAGTCATCATCAAAATGGAATTTTAATTAAATTGGAAATGAAAATTTTCTTTTAAAATGGAAAATGTTAGTTTCCTTTAACAAGTAAAATCTAGATTTATTTAACTGCCTATTTCGTCCACACATTCTCAATTAGAGTAGTGATTATTATCTGATGAAATATGGAAAATACATATTATCATATCCCAACACTCCTTATCAACTTAGGCATATCCCAAAACTCTTTATCAACTAAGAGGCTTTCATAGTTATTCCAGTTCTTAAATGATGACTTTCATTAATGTTTCTCAGAGAAACGAAATAGCATTCTCCATATTATTTTGTATGTAACTAACTGCCTTATCATACCAATTTTCCAAGTTTCAGAACCTATCAATAATCACTTAAATATTACATCATTAGAGTTTCCTGGGTTCTTGGCATGTTATTAATAATGAAACTATGAGAAATTTCCATCTGGTATTTGTAACACTTTAGGGCATTCTAAAAATAGATCTGAGAAGTCTCACAAGTGCCCCCTGATCACATGACAGGACTAAACTCCATGGAAAGATGTCAGTGGAATAGTTTTTCATCTTAAAGTTTTCTTAAAACAGGCTCATTTTCCTATAGGAAGATTTAAAAAATCACGATGATTCATGATAATCAAGAATTTTTTGATGATTGTTGTTGGAGGGAATACATTTTTTATAGCTTTGCTGAGGTAAAATTTATATATATAATATCCTATCTAATAATAGAGAAACATGGTAATTAACCGTAACTTCGCTACTCTTCCCATTGGCTAATCAGCAGGATATGCAAATTAACTGCCAACCAAGATGGCGGCCGGCAGCCACGCAGCTGAAGCGAACATGAGGCTTGCTTGCTCCAGTGACAGAGGAAGCCAAGGTTCCCCGCCTGCCGCAGCCCAGCTCTGAGCTCCAGATGCAACAATGTTGCAATTATAGAAGCTAAACAAACCCAGAAACCTGCTTTCAGCCGCCAGC
>NW_005366214.1:4323544-4324915 GCF_000412655.1 Myotis brandtii
ACATACTTATAGTGAACTTGATACATTTTGACATATGTGTATATACCTGTGAGGCTATCACCACAATCAAGATAATAAATATGTTCATCATAATTTTGAAGATATCAGTAATGTGAAATTTGGTGATCATTAGATTCTCAGGGACATCTGGCACTAGTAGGCCATATTTATTGTCTATTGAGTGAATACATGTTCTCTAATTTATTGACACAATGTTTTTTGAACATTAATGTACTAACAAACAAAGACTGAGCAAAATTTAGGCTTTTAAGTTTCAGCCTTTTTTGAAGAATATCTGAATGGTGCTGAAGTTGAACACAAGACTCGACAGGTATGAAATCCTCAATATGCCTAGGGTGGCTTAGCAGCCCTCCCACCTCTCAGAACGTCAGCTCACGCCCCACCAGTTCTAAGAAGGAGCAGAGCCTATTCATCCACCCCCTGCGTGGGGTTGAACCTTATTTTTTTTCCAATTACATTATTTTATTGACAACTTAGGAAGCAAAAACAAAAAAAAAAGCTCGTCTTGTTTGAAAAGATGGGTCTACATATGGGAATAATACTATATAAGGCAAGTCACTTCTGAGTTTCCGTTTTTCTGTCAAAAAATTTCCACCTTGGCAGAGAGAGCTGAAAAGGGGAAAAAAGAAGCAGAAGCAGCAAGCCTCCTGGAATGTCCAACTTCACAAATAAAACAGCAAAATAAATATACGCACAGGCAGCTTCTAATTTGTGTGGCTTTGGCTCAGTGTTTCTGAAAGGAAACAGTTGCTTTTTGTCCCACCTACGGCATCCCATTTGCCCTCAGTGCTGGTAGGAAGGGGGTCTGGTAAGCTTTCTTCCCCGGAGGCTGTCCAGTCCTCCACTACTTTCTGCGCTGTTCTGGACACGACAATTTAAGGACACAGCATTTAACCTCCATCCACCACCAACAGCTGCACCTCCCCGCGCAGACCTGTCTCCTCCACAGCTGACAGTGGTCGCCCTCACAATTGTGGTCCTGAGGGTTCCAGCTTCCTTTCTTTGCCTCGACCCCCAGGACACCAATCCGGGCTGAACTCTGTGACTTGGAGGGCGTCTAGCCTCATCAGACCCGCTCCAGCCGGGGGTTGTTGCTACCTGCGCGTCCTCTCCTCTGATTCCTCCCCAAATGACATTAAGATTCCAGTAGATTTGGCACGTCCGTAAGCGGGACCTGCAGTTAGCAGGCCGGGGCTGCCGAGTGCCAAGGAAGACGCGGCCAAAGCAAGCCATTTCCACCTGCGTAACCACAGGCTGGGGAGTAGCGAGGCGGCTGCCCGGAGTCGGAGGAGGAGCGCAGGCGGCGGGCCGGGAGGAGGGGGCGGGGAGGAGGAGGAGCTGAAGCGGGGA
>NW_005366214.1:4325570-4400990 GCF_000412655.1 Myotis brandtii
CTCAGGGGGCTGTCAATGTTAGCGGATCCGTCGAAAACCTGAATTTCATTTTTCCAAAGACTTGGAAAGACAACAAAATACTATTGATTCTTTTATTTAATGATCATCATTATTCTGGCTGTTAAAATGGCCCTCAGAGGCAAACCGCAGCACCTGGTGCTGGAGTGCCTGTGTACAAGTTTCCTCCTTCGGCCAAGGGGTTGGGGCTGTTAGGGGCCTCTTGGCCGGTGGCCCCGATTTTGGGGGCGTGTTTGCAGCGTGCGCGCCAGCGACTGGGACGACTACAACAAAGCGGCAGGCAGACCCGCTGCCCCTTCCCCGGCTCTGTCCCGGGCCGAGAGGTGACTTTCACCGGCCCTTACCCGTTCCCTCCACCAATTGCCACACCCTACTCCCTCCCGGTCCCCCCTCCCATCCTTCATTTCTCCCTCTCTCTGCGCAGGAAACAGAAATCCCAGGGTGTGTATGTCTAATTCAGGAGGGACAGCGTTGCCAGAGGGCTGGCGGTTGCCTTTCGGCCCAGCTGCCCGGATGCAGGGAACCCTGACTCTTGCAGGGAGCACTGAAACTTGCAACCCCTTCAAGTGGCCGGCCTGGCTGTGGTGTGACCCCACTTGGGTGGTGAGTGGGTGAGGTTCAGCTTACCAGCAGTCTGGACTCTCCAGGGCTTTTGAAAATCGCCCTGGGTTCAGCCTCCCATGGCTTGACTCCCCCACTTCCGAACCAGAGCGCCTGGGTGCCCCGAGGGGACCAGGGCTGTGGGAGGCACGTCTGGGGAGGAGCCGCCTGCCTGGGAGCGCTGTTTTCCTAGGGCCTGGGGAAGAGGGTGCTGTGTTGTGTGCTCTGAGAAAGCTTTGTTGTGGTGGAATGGGAGTGTGTAGTTTTGGAAATGTAGCTTTCCCAGGCTTGGGGTGGTGGGAGCTCCCAGCCGAGGGGAAAGGCGGGGGGAATGGCCTTCACACTCTTGCCAGCTGATTTAGGGGAACCCCTTTCTTAAGCCACCGCCTCTTACTGGTCTCCTGGTGTGGCCTTAGGCAGCTTTAACTCTGCTCCAGTACAAGATGTGAGCTGAGAGAAGGAGGCTTGGGGAATGCGTTGAATAAAATGGCAACATTCTGAAGGGAAGAGAAAAAGCGACCATCTTACAAGCAAAAAACAAAAAGAAAAGAAAGACTTAAATCTGAAAAACCCACTTGTCCTATGTTAATTATTATATGCCCTAAGTAAAGTGAAAACAAAACTCTTTATCATTGCAAAATAAGATGGCAAAAGATAATAGGTAAATAAAGGTACCACTTTTGTTGGGTTACCATTACCATTCTTTGATGAGGGTAGCTCATGGTTCAGAACCTTTATCCACCATCATCAAAGTAAATTATTTCTTTATAGACATGGCCTACCTCCCATTAGTGTCTCCAGGGTTGGGTGAATTAGGGAAAGGAAGCCCCGTGCCCAGTGTTCAGTAACATACTATTCACTAAAATGAGTTGCTGTTTATACAATGTTTAGAACATCTCCCACTGTCTCAAAGCAGGCATTTGCAGTTTTCAACATCATCATCATAATTATTATTGTAGAAATATTAGACTTTGTTAGCTGTCATAGGGGTTTCCTATCCTAGGCAACAAATACACTAACAAAATCAAACATGATGTTAAGTCTGGATGGGAGGAAAATGACAGGAGGGAACAGGAGCACTAACTTTATAGAGATAAAATCTTATAGCACATATTTATATAGAATTTTTTAGTTTGTTATTTCTGAAGGAATTTCTCATATAACTGTCTATTGTTTAATGTTTTAAACATGTATGTTTCTTATTTGGTAGACTGCATGGACTGTTATAAGAGACCCAGGTGCCAAAAATGATACCTAAGTAAATAACTAGATCTTGAAAAATAGAAGTAGAATCTGGGCCAGCTTTCTTGTCTGTTATTTTGGCAGTTCTGTTGCTATAAGCAAAGTCAGCAGGTGTATCTTTAACTTTATCAGACATAAAATCCAGTGGAAGCCTATGAAACACACTGTTTACCTTTTTAAGAGAATGGTGCTCTTTGGGACTCAAATCAAACTAAGAAGTAAATTAGATTTTGTCCTGATGCACTGTAAACAGATTTTGTTTCTTTTTCAGATGGAATTACACAATGTAAGGCAGGTATTGATGTTTTTAAAACTTTTTTTCCCCTGAAAAACACCACCAATCATGTCATCTGGACAGAGATTCTATCATTTATTTTTAAACATTAATGGTAATTAAAGTTCTTAAAGAAACATTTCCAAAAATATTTTTCAGTAGTGTCCTAAAATGAATACGTGTTTAAACATCATTAAAGCCACACTATGACACTTCCATCAGCACTCCCATTTTTAGGTAGTCTTATTGCTTCTGTCCCTTTTGTGGTACAACATTCTTAATGAAAAGTAACACTTTCTTTAATTTTTCATGTTTAAAATTTATAATGGGCATGCAAAATGATGTCTGTTGCCAAGGGAACTTTTAATACACCACGTGTAGGCTACAGCGTGTTGGAGTTGTTAATCAGGAATCAGTGCCATCATCTAATAACTTTATACAAAGGATGTTAAGAGCAACTGTGGGTTTTTTTTTTTCATGATCTGTTATTCCTGGAGACTATTCAAGAGGAGCATACAATAACACAAGGATAGAAGAATGGCTCTTTGTTTAAAGGGAGAATTTAAAATAGACCATTTGATCAAAATGCAGTGGTAAGAAGTTAACTCCTTGGCTGATCTGGAAATTAACTCATGGACTGCTTCATGCTTGGAGGGCAAAATAAAGAACAAAGTAGTGAATGGTGTAGAGAAATCAGTCCAGTAAGATTTGTTTCAGTGATATTGAGTTATCGATAATTTGACTTAAATTTCTAGATGATTGGTAAAAAAGGGATTTTCCTCATTTACCTTCTACTTGGACCACAGTGCTCATAAATTTATATTTTTCAAATGCTGACTGTGATACTCTATTAGAAAAACTATTCTTAGTCTATAATCATTTACATAGCTTTCAGAATGATTATATATCTATGTTTATATCATTTAATATAATACACTGTACAATACACATTACCAATAATCTAAACTTCGTGTGGAGGTTGGATTGACTGTCTTCATTTGTGGATGTGTTTGATAGACGTGTGTCCACTTTTATTCAGAGTCATTCCCAGTAATCCTTTTCAGAAGGTATAATCTCAATCTTCTGTCTTCTTTCATCTTTTGAGAAAACATCAGTTCTATTGAAATGGGAAGGAACACTTCATTTGCTTTTAGAATATATTACAGACCATATAAGAAGAATAAAAGAGTTTCTAATGCACTTTATTTCTCTGGATATAGCCTCTGGATATAATAAATAACATTTCTGGCAGTAAGTACACTATATATCCTTTCATATAGGGAATTGAAATTAGGTTAAATTAAAATGTAGAAACAGTCACATATCCTAAAATGCATAGATAAATTTTATCAAGGCTTCCAGCATAATTTCCTCTTCATGAACTTACTATTCCAGGAAACTTATCCTGCTCATTGCTCCGCCAATATACTATAGGCCTTCCTGCCCCCTTCTTTTTTTTTCTAGGCTGTCCATGTACGTCTTATTCTGAGGGCTTGGAGAAGAGTTGTGGATTATCTTGCTCAATATTCGGTCCATCCTGGATAGCACAGATTATGGAAAGTTTTTATTATCAATTCAATTTAGTCAACATTTATTGAATGCCTCCTTTGGGTAAGAATCTGTGCTAGCCGAGACCGGTTTGGCTCAGTGGATAGAGCGTTGGCCTGTGGACTGAAAGGTCCCAGGTTCGATTCCGGTCAGGGGCATGTATCCGGGTTGCGGGCACATCCCCAGTGGGGATGTGCAGGAGGCGGCTGATCGATGCTTCTCTCTCATCGATGTTTCTAACTCTCTCTATCTCTCTCCCTTCCTCTCTGTGAAAAATCAATAAGAATGCCTCCTTTGGGTAAGAATCTGTGCTAAACACAGGTTGTGGTTTCCTAGAACATGTGCATCTTTCTGTTTCATATTAGTATTTGGTTTAGTTAAACAATTGCTTTTGTGTCACATTTATTGTCCTCATTCTCAAGTCATTGCTGGAAGCTAGACTAGAAGGGCATTGTAATAATCTAACGAGCACGGATTGCTCAGATAATATAGCTGGGGGTAGGAGGGGGGGAGATAAATTCTATCTATCTATCTATCTATCTATCTATCTATCTATCTATCTATCTAATTCTATTCTTTTCATAAAAATAGCTGTGGCTGAATATTACTCAAAGATCTCTGGATTAGTTAGTTGTGCTTTTCTTTTAAAGTTAAAATAAATGATTGACTAAGGGAGCTTTGGAAAAGGCACTGTAAAGTAGAGAGGGCAGTGAAAGAACAGGTGTTTGGGATGGGTTAAGAAGGGGATACAGTCATTGAGGGGAGTGGGAGACTGAGATGGAGTGGAGGACAAGGTCATTGGAGGAATGGAGTCCAGAAAAACGGCAAGGCCAGGAGTGAAATAATCGCCTCTGATTACTGATATGACAAAGAACCATGGCAGAGATTGGCAAGTGACAGTGAACCAGGTGCTGATATCTTTAGGAAAGGACAGGGCTGCCTTGGCTTAAAAGCTAGGGATTTTTAGAGGGGACGGACAAATAGTTGCCTGTAAAATTGTAAATGTAAAGTCACAACTATAGAGTCTCTATTTAATATGTACAGAACATAGGAGACACTACTTAAAATAGTTTATTGTGGGGGATGGGAACGTTGAGGGTTGTCATTAACTAAATATGAGCTAGTGCTATGGTGCAATTACTAAAATAGCTTATGCAATTTTTGGTAGTATTAATAGAAAGTCTTGGGTGCACATTAGATGAGGTAGTTTCCCTAGATTCTGTTCTAGGCGGGTCAACATCAGAGTCTTGTACTAAATGATGTGAGCCATACTTCGTGAGATGTCAGTGAGCTAAAAAATGGTGAGGGCAGCGTGACTAGATTGGTGAGGCTTCTAGAGAAAATGCCACTTGAAAAATGGCTGAAGAAATTTAGAATTTTTAGCCAGAAGAAAAGAAGAATTCAAGGAGATCTGAAAGTTAAGTTCACATACTACGTGAACTCCTATGAAGCAAAGAAAGACTTGGCCCGGGTGATTTTGCAGGGCAGAGCTGGGACTGGAGGGTAAATCAGGAGCAGATTTCTGTGTCATGAAGGAGAAAGTTGTAATAATTAGGACTGCCCAGAAAAGTAATAGGTCTTTCAGTTACCGATTTTCAAGTAAAAGCAGAGTTGCTGTTTATTAGGGGAAATTTAGATAGAAAGATATTAGTTATACCAAGATCTTTATATCTTCCTAAAATAAAACAATACCCTAACTTTACAGTGTGGTTGTTACCATAGGCATATGTCTCAAAAGTGATCAGCACACTAATGAAATCAGAAATAGTGTACATCATAAAAACCATAGTTAACTTCAAATTGACTACCTTAAATGCACTCTACAAAATCATGGCCTTCTTTCTCTAGTTCTCCATTGTTGAAAAAACTCCATAATGTAACATATTTGTTTCTTCAGAACTGCACAATTTTATCCAGCGTGGGTTATTAACCTAAATGTGAAACGTATCTGCAAGCATCTCTTTTATTCTGTTTCCTCAACTTTCATTTTCATTTTTTTCTACTGTATTTAATTCCATAAATATTCAACATATTCTAAAATGTTTTGGAAATACATTAAACAATTCTGTAAAGCTAAAAGCATAATTTGAATCTTTGTTTACTTCTCTGCCTTACTATCTGTATATTTATGTCAGATTATTCATTATAAAATATTTGCTGGTTTGCCTAATGAATTACATTTTAACTGGAACAGTTCTGCATTCTAACTTTCGCATCCAATCTAAAAATTGATTTTCAATTTCATCTACTGCATAAAACCAGTTATACATCAACTTTTTGCTTCTGGAATGTGAGGAATTATTGAGTATCTCATGTCCTTCAAAATACCTGGAATTTGTTTTATGCATAGCAAATCTTCTTTTTTAAAAAAACAACAACAACAACTCTTAGATAACAGAAAATTGTGTGTATTCAAGTTATTGCTGATCTATTGACGAGCATAAGAATAAACACCAATGTCTTATCTACCTTTGGCATGACTTTTTCAACTGATCATGAAAAATCAAGACTTCTCAAAATGTGGTCTATAGCCTACCTGCTTCAAGGTCCCATGAGGTGACTCACAGACCTCAATCCAGGGAAACATACCTAAGATGCAGCGATTTATTGAACCTCCTCCTTATGCGTGGCATTTTTGCTAGGAGTCGTGGGGAACAGAGGAGCATGAGCTATACCCCCTTTCCTCCATGTCTCTCGAGTTTACTGTCATATAAAGCAAAAATAAACTACTGGAGTCAGAAAACAGCCTGGTGCTTGGATAGATGGTGCAAGCTGTAAGTGCTGCAGGAGTTTTATGATTTTATGGGTTCCAGAATACTTGGTCTCTTGGAAGAGGTCAAGTGTGACTTACACCTAAAGGGTGGATAAACGAGGGATAAGCAGAAGTGAGCAGAAAGGCAATTTAGCAATAACGATAAGCAATAAGGTTTAACCTGCCCAGATGGATAAGGGAAGGCACGTTCAGGGGGAGGGGGTTTGAAAGCTGCATATGAGACTTCTAGACTCCTTGTTTATGGATTATGGGCACTTTGAAGTTGTATATGTGGAGGAAGTAATATAAAGCTGTGTTAAGGGAGATTGGTGAAACAGTGCTTAGAAGATGAACTCAGTGGGGGCGGGATCTTGAAAACTGCACATTTTGCTGAAAGACAGCTGACCCGATAGCATCAGTTTCAGGGCCTTGAATAAGTAACAGTGGGAAGGAAGAGGCAGAAAAATGAGTGGCTTCACAAGAACATCCAGTAGAACTTGGTGACTGACAGTATATGGGGGATGAGGAGAGGTGTTTCTGACTCTCTATCTCTCTCCCTTCCTCTCTGTAAAAAATCAATAAAAAAATATATTAAAAAAAAAAGGAAGACTGGTGAAACAGTGCTTAGAAGATGAACTCAGTGGGGGCGGGATCTTGAAAACTGCACATTTTGCTGAAAGACAGCTGACCCAATAGCATCAGTTTCAGGGCCTTGAATAAGTAACAGTGGGAAGGAAGAGGCAGAAAAATGAGTGGCTTCACAAGAACATCCAGTAGAACTTGGTGACTGACAGTATATGGGGGATGAGGAGAGGAATGAATCAGCTCTAACGTTCTGTGCGCTGTGGCTGGGCAAATGCTGGTACTACAGAGATGGGAGGGGGGCCTGGTTAGAGAGGTGAGGATACGAATTCATTTTTAGTCATATGAGGCTTGAAATGGTGGGAAGCCATGTGAGTGGAAATCTCCACTTGGCATGGTAGATAAAGGAATAGATGTTGGAAATGAAAATATAATTATGTTGGTATAGATTTAGAAAGTTAGAAGAGCAGCCATAGAATAAATTAGGGTTTTGAAAGATTCTGTAGTATGGGAAGAACAGGGGGCCAACAACAGAGCAAGACCTCCTAGTCTCTTACTAACTGAGTGGCATTAGGCAAGTTATTTAACCTCTCTGAGCCTCAGATTCTGTAGTAAGTATATGTCTACAAGACTAGATCAGGTAGAGTAACTGGCAATCAAATGGTAACTATTCATTATAGTATCATGGAAGCCAAGATGGCTTGGTATGGAAAGAACCCTGCCTGAGAAGGCAGATTTTTCTGGTATTTGCTTTGGCACCTAGCATCATGTCCATGTGGGCACATCTGCTTGATGTCTCAGTTTCTTCGTATGTAAAACAGGGATGGTACTGCTGTCCTGGCTGTCTTACAGAGCTGTTGTGGAGGTGAAATGAAGTAACACGAGGAGGTACATGCAAATTGCGAGTAACTATATATTTGCAATATATTGATACTTGGAAGATGGGTGAGCACTGTCAGATGCAAAAGAGGCCTAGATCGAGAAAAAAAGCATGCTACGTCAGTGGTTTAATAGAAAATGCTTGCTTGGTCATCGGGACCTCAGCAAATATCAGTGGGAAATGGCAGGAGAGCGAGGAGGAATGGGAGTGGGGAGAATTCAGTTCCGGCAGTCCACACTGGAAGATATTTTTGGCTCTGAGGAGTATAGTTGGAGTGATGTCCAGCTCCATTCCTCATCTTTTCAAGAGTGATCTGTGACTGGAACAGGGCTGAGGTGTGCCTGTGCGGCCAGCTGGAGGGAGCGGGCAGCAGAAGGGGTCTATTGGGTTCTCCTGCGTAGTGGAAGCAATGGCCACAGGAAGCGGTCCCAGGTATGCATGGAAGTCCGTTTGGAGGAGGCTGCCTCTTACAGGGCATGGCAGTGAAAGCCAGCCCCGCACCCCACCTCCCACTGTGTGGGCTCGGAGGTATCTGCAGACTAGTATATAGCTCTGTAGGTTAAGTCTTTCATAAGTGGACTAACACTTCTGTTTCTAGCAGCTAAAAACTCTGGGCATTATAACATAAGAGAAACATAAAAAGACTGTGTAGCCAAAGTTGCATATTTATAAGGCATTAACCTATATGAAAACCTGTCTGAACTAAAGTGAGAGAGAGAGAAGCTGTGTGAAGGATGGCAGCTAAAAGTTGGAATGATAGAACTTCATTGGAACCTCAACCAAAAGAAACAGTTACATTTACAAGGTGGACATTTGACAGGGATCATTGCAACAGGATCCTCAAACAAACTGCATGAACAGAATTGGAGGGTCATGGTGAAACTGTAGAACAGATAAAGAAAAAATTATAGGAGTTTTTGGGAGAACCAACAGCCCTCAGGTGATGAACTGTTAGTCTGATTCACAGAACGTGGATGTGAGAGTTGCACTTGGCTCTGGGAGGGCCACCACGTTGGGTTGGGCAGAGTCCTGAGTGCACTGAGAGCTCCAGGTTGAAAGAACTGGGGATGTACAGGCTGCATACGAGAGGATAGGAAGGGTCATGACAGCTGTCTAAGTAAAAATAAATGAAGGGCTGTCAAGTGGCATAGGGGCTGGATATGTTCTGTGTGACTCTGGAGGGTGGAGCTGTGGTCAATCAGAAGCTAAGTTGCAAAATATGAAAGTAGTTTGGACTGCCTCATGGTGGTGAGTTTCTTGTCACAGGAGGTATGTTACATATCTGCAGACTAGTATATAGCTCTGTAGGTTAAGTCTTTCATAAGTAGACCAGTATCGTTTGGCTGGTCATTTATATGACATAAGGGATATAATAGAGAGGATTTATTAGACTGCTATTTTTTTTTTAATCTTTTCAGGATCACAGACCCCCATTGGAGAAATGGATGAAAGCTTTGGAATCTCTGCCTAGGAAAATGCACTTACAAACACCATTTTTTTACACAAATTCTGGGATTTTTCAGAGGCTTTTCATGGATGGAAGAATTGAATAACTTTCTATTTCTTAGAAATCAATCATTCCAGCGACTCTCATATAGATTGCTGTTTACACAGGGGTGATAGTTTTATGGCTCAATAAAATCTCACTGAATCATTTATTTGTTTATTTAACAAATATTTGTTAAGTGTTTATTATATGTGTGTGTTTGCATACACACAGGTATGTGGTAGAGTAGGTGACACTTAAATACATCACCAGGATATAAAAATAAGTGCAGCAAAATAGCAATATAGTCATACTATGAGGAAGAACAGTCTAAATTGAGGGAAAAGTCTACATTCTATAAATGCTATTTTGTTAGTTTCAAGAATATACTGTAATGGAAGTTTCGGCCCTCAAAGTGTTTCTGAGCCAGGCTTCTTCCAAACTGGCTATCGTGAGGTGGGAGAATGTGTATGGACTTGGAGACATGTATCGATCCCAGTCTCAGCACTTCCAATGGCCAGTTGCTAGTCTCAGCTCTGTGGGAAGAGCTAAATGGTGGGTCTGTGAGAACTTGTAGTGTCCAGAGAAGTGATGTGTCTACGCACCATACATTTCTGTGTACGCTTTAGTCATGGCTAAAAGTTTTGGAACCAGTTGTTACAACATCCACTAACTGTTATTATCAGGAGATGCTTGGGGTGGGGAAGATGTTAATTCTCCCTGTAATCCCTATCAGCCATCTAGAGCCACAGTAAATAAGTAAATATATAAATAAGTAAGTAAACAAATAAATAACACCTGATGTGGACAATTCATGTTTTTTTTTCAATTTTATGTAAAGTGTGCATACTATAATTTTTAAAAATCTATACTACTCTGATTTATGTATGAACACATCATCAAAATAAAGACAGAGGGCTTCCTATACAAAGTCAGACTGTGGCCTCTAAGCGCATTTATATATAGACGGCCAGTTGCTAGTCTCAACTCTGTGGGAAGAGCTAAATGGTGGGTCTTTGAGAACTTGTAGTGTCCAGGGAAGTGATGTGTCTATTCACCATACATGTCTGTGTACACTTTAGTCATGGCTAAAATTTTTGGAACCAGTTGTTACAACATCCACTAACTGTTATTATCAGGAGATGCTTGGGGTGGGGAAGATGTTAATTCTCCCTGTAATCCCTATCAGCCATCTAGAGCCACAGTAAATAAGTAAATATATAAATAAGTAAGTAAACAAATAAATAACACCTGATGTGGACAATTCATGTTTTTTTTTCCAATTTTATGTAAAGTGTGCATACTATAATTTTTAAAAATCTATACTACTCTGATTTATGTATGAACACATCATCAAAATAAAGACAGAGGGCTTCCTATACAAAGTCAGACTGTGGCCTCTAAGCGCATTTATATATAGAAACTTTGGAGTTGCCGCTACTTAGCATACTATTAATCTGTTTAGCAACCTTTTGTTATTAATAATACAAGAGTAAATTGCAACCCAGTATGTTTACATGATCAGAACTGAGTTTGTGTGAGTTATTTTTTAAATTGGATCCATGGCATTAGAGACGTGCTTCTATTTTATTTCCCAGAAGTGTGGGAAAGAACAAACACCTAGTAGTATTTCCCAGAAATTGTATAATCTTTTAAAGGCCCAGCAGTTCCTGTTTATAATTTGGATGTTTATATACCAGAAGTCTTAGAAGTAAGAATTGGTTCCGTTTGTATGAATAATGTTGAGGAATTAAAAATACTTTTAAACAGAAGTGATGTGCTGTTGAGAGAATTAAGGCCCAGAAGTATCCTGTCTTGAAGGTAAACATGTGTCAGGAGTAGGGAACTATTGGTGGTTGTCCCTCAGGCTATTGGTGTTTCCTTTTTTTCTTTTTTAAGTGTAGCGATCTGCTCTGTGCTTGGTACTTACTAGTATTTAACCATTATAATAATTCCCAAGAACATTGGTTCTTAAAAGGAACCTTTATCAATTGGTCAATAACAAAAGCTCTTTCATTCTGCAGGTAGGGGACATCAAGGTCAACTGTTACCTGTACTACTTAACATTTATTGTATTTCCACTGCGATCATTCGTGTGAAAATGTCTTTTGGATATTGAATTGGATTGATATGATCTATTGTATAATATCTTGTGAAACATAACTTTCAGTTCATAAAAGGGGAAGTTGGTACATAGGTGGATCACAAGAACCCAGACTCTCAAGTCTCATGCTTTCTCTATTGCACCACACTGCCTGCACCGTAAGGAAAAATAAAACTGTCTTACAAGGTAACTATCAGGTTATGGTAACTATCAGCTTTATCTTCCAGAGAGAGAAGGGAGTTTTAGGAGGATACTTAGCTGGAGAGACAGGAGAAGAGACACAAAGGAGAGAGGTGAAGGTGGAGAAGAGAGGGGCAACGGGGAGGAATAGGGCGGGAGGGAGAAAGCTTCACCCCAGGAATGGACACAAATAGAAAAAAAGGGGAATTAAAACAAGACATGAAAAAGGGGGAAAGAGAGTTAAGAAAAAGTACCCAGAGGGAGGGAGGCCTTTCGAGGAAGCAAAATAAATTATATATATAAAAGCCTAAGTGACCGGCCGACTGGCTGACCGTCCAGCCATCCGACTGGTAGCTATGATGAGCACTGACCACCAGGGGGCAGACGCTCAATGCAGGAGCTGCCGAGTTGCAGTGACTTGGCAGCTGTGGTTCTCGGGTGACACACCTGGAACCAGAGAGGAGGGAGCCCAATTTCGGGGAGCATCACCCGAGAACCACCCTCTCACAAGCTGGGACCCCTTTAGTCCACTAGCTCCCCACTTCGGGTCTGGCTCCCCACTGGGTCTCTAGCCCATTGCAGAGGTTGTGGGTCTGGCCCTTACAGAAACTTTTCGACTAGATTAGCTAAAGGATGAGACGTGCAGGACCTACTGGCTGAGGCCCCATCATCTGGCACCCGCACTGCCCATCGCTTAATATCGATTTCCAGTGAAGGCAGTGAATTTTCCCACTTCCACTCTCAGCTGGGAAACTGGCCGCAGCTTCCCTCCTTCCAGATGGACAGTAGCGCCAGCGGGCAACCTCCAGGGAGGGAAGGAGGCGAAGGAGCAGCTCAGGTGGGAAGAAGGAGGTTCCCGCCGCCACAGGATTCTGCCTGGGCGGAAGGGCCCTGGGTGGGAGCCTGACATTGAGCAGGGTCCTGCCCTAGGCTGATTAGATTCCAGGCTAAGTAAAACCTGTTTGCTAAATAATTGCATTTTGCAGCTAAATGTCCACAAGTCATCAGTTACTGCCAAACTTAGGGTAAAGTGAGATGAAAGAAGCCAGACAGATACAGAGAGAAAGTGACATAGTATTGGGAGAAGAGAAGAGGGAGCCCGATTCCAGGATGGGTCACCCAAGAACCACCCTCTTGCAATCCAGGACCCCTTGGGGGATGTCAGAGAGCCAGTTTCGGCCTGATCTCTGCAGGCCAGACCCCACCGGTGCACGTATCCATGCACTGGGCCTCTAGTTACAGTGGTCGGCAAACTCATCAGTCAACAGAGCCAAATATCAACAGTACAACGATTGAAATTTCTTTTGAGAGCCAAATTTTTTAAACTTAAACTATATAGCTAGGTACATTGTTATTAACTTAATTAGGGTACTCCTAAGGCTTAGGAAGAGTCACACTCAAGGGGCCAAAGAGCAGCAGTTTGCTGACCACTGCTCTAGTATATGTATAAATGGATTTGTAAGAGAAGAAGAAGAAGAAGAAGAAGAAGAAGAAGAAGAAGAAGAAGAAGAAGAAGAAGAAGAAGAAGAAGAAGAAAAGAGAAGTAGATAACAAAGTTTTCCTAAATTTTAGAATCTACAGTGAGTGAGACCAGGGCTCTTGGCTTTATATCCCTGTGAAATTGTACTTCACATCTTTTTTTTTTTTTTAATATATTTTATTGATATTTTACAGAGAAGAAGAGGGAGGGATAGAGAGTCAGAAATATCGATGAGAGAAACATGGATCAGCTGCCTCCTGCACACCTCCTACTGGGGATGTGCCCGCAACCAAGGTACATGCCCTTGACCGGAATCGAACCTGGGACCTTTCAGTCCGCAGGCCTACGCTCTATCCACTGAGCCAAACCAGTTAGGGCTGTACTTCACATCTTTACAATTGTTTCGATCCCCTGGGGGTCAGGGTCGGAGCTGTTCTCTGGGTGTTCTGTGAGGGCTTCCCAGAGCTTTCTCACCCCCAGGCTGAATGAAATCAAGCAATGGGCTGAGTCAGGCCTGAATGTGGGCCGAAATGTTTCTTCCTCTCTCAGGAGATTTTCCAAAGGACTCACATTAACTTTATCTAAATGGAGAATAATTTAGCTCAGGGTTTCCCCTCAAATATAAGGGATTATTTATAAAGTCTTCTCTGCACAACTAACATTGAGATTCACAAATGCAGTGGTTTGGAGAGCAACATCAGGGAATTAACTGGTTTTTCTTTTACCATATTCCAGTATAAAAATGTACTCTATACTTTGATTGGGGAATGGAGATCATTAAGACAAAGAGAGGAAATAGATAATAGTGAAAGAAGTTAACATTTATTCAGCCCTTAGTAACAGGCAGCCAAGCACTGTGATAAACACTTTATATACCTTTTAAAATTATCTTTAGGATCCTGTGGCCTATTGAATACATGGCAGAGACTGCACTATCATTTGGTTAATCTGAGTAGTTGTGACAGCTCATTTTCATGATCCTGTTTGTTTCCAGCCACAACCTAAAGTAGACATGGAAAGGAGTCTTCCACTGAGATCCCACTAGGTTGGTTGATCAGGACGAGGGACCAGATGTTGGAGTTCAAGGCCTAGCTGGTAACACAGGTGTATTTTCAAGAATGTTTATTTAAACCACAGTCTTCTTAGGGTCCCTTTAAAATAGTCAGTTAAGCCCTAGCCAGTTTGGCTCAGTGGATAAAATGTTGGTTCTCGGACTGAAGGGTCCTGGGTTCAATTCCAGTCAAGGGCATGTACCTCTGTTGCAGGCTCCATTCCTGGCCTGTGTCAGGGCGTGTGTGGGAAGCAACCAAACAATGTGTCTCTCTCACATCGATGTTTCTCTTTCTGTCTCTCCCTCTCTCTTCCACTCTTTCTAAAAATCAATGGAAAAATATCCTTGGGTGAGGATTAACAACAACAACAAAACAAAATAGCTAAGAATTTGGGGTCCTTCCTATCCTTTCATCAATGACGATTTTCTTTTTCTTTTTTTTTTTTTTAATTTTTTTATTGCTTAAAGAACGTGTCTGCCTATATCGCCGCCATCTTGCTTCTCTCAATGATGATTTTCTTATATGTCCTTATTCATATTGTACTGAGTGCATTAATGTTTCTTTCTCCCTCTATAGACTGTCCCCTGAGGTAGGTGTTGTATCTCCAGTAGCCTCTATAATCCCTAGCAGAGGGTCAAATCAGTGTCAGAATTTCATCATTTGATGATTTCCATTTTTTTCTTTGATTACATAAAATGATCTTAATACCATATTGGGATTATAACACATTTTATAAGACTATTCACAGAATAGTTTGTGAATCAATGACTATTCAAAGATTTTAGAAGTAGGACTTAACTCTTTTATGTATAACTCATGTGATCTATATTAAATCAATTGCAATGTAAATTCTTGCTTCCATTTGTATAAGAATAGCAGCAAAAAAATTTCAAATGTCAAACCACTTTGAACTTTTAAAAATACTCTAGAGTGCTAACTTAAAAAATAAAAAACAATTCTAGGCAGTTATGATTAAAACTATCTGATGATAAATTAATTTTGTTAACATTTAAAAATTAATTGGATGAATGTCCTTGATAAGGCATTCAATTATCCTGAGAATTTACATAATAAAATGCAGTAGTTTGCTCCGAGATTAGTTTGACACAATTGCCATTAACAGTTCCTCCTTCTTGGCACCTGGTGGCTCACCTGGCAGCTCTGTCCTCAAAAAAGGGGATGCTGATTGAGGTGTGACCATTACAAGATAGAGCTTCATTTTCTATTAATAGTAGAAATGGTATGGCCAATTAATCTGTCATTAGTTTGTGGAAAGCAAGACATCAGTCTTTTCAATTCAATTCTAGCCTTTTGAAATCTGAGCAATTACTTAAGATGAAAGAGGCTCCAGTGAAATGGGGCTTACCAGTGGATTTGGGTTCCTAGAATGGTGGCAAAGCGGTACATAGCTCTTTATTTGAATTTGTCTTTAAGACTCTAGATTATTCCTGGTTCATAAGCAAAAGCAGCCTCCTCAAAGTGACTGCTTGTCTGAGAATGCATATGGCTTTCAGAATCGGACAGACTGTGAATCTCAAACAGGGATGGAGACACCTGGCTAAGGATCAAGGGCACTTAAAGCCATACTTGTCAAAGTCAATTTTCTCCTATGGTGAAAAGGAAAATGGGGGAGCGGGGGAGGGGAGGGGCGAGGGAGGGCTTGCAACCTAGTTCAGTACCTGGTTAAAACTGTAGTCTTACTTCCCCACTCTGACTGACTTGGGCAGAGCTCCAGAGCCTAACCCCAGGGCCCCACCATAGCTGACTTGGGCAGAGCTGTGGAGCATGCCCCCAAGGCCCTGCCAAGACTGACTTGGGCGGAGCTGCGGAACCCTCAGGGGCCGCCACAGGAGGAGAGATATAGGTCAGAGCCTCCCCACGAGTTCATTTCAGGCTTTGGATCCGGAATTCCCCTGGACTAGCAGATCTGCGAAATAAAGGTTAAACTTTCCTCCCTCTGAGTGCTAGCTGATCGTTCTCCCATGCCTTCTGCCACAACAATAGTAAGCCTTTTAAAACACTATTTTTTATTACAAAGTAAAATGGATGTCCTGGCTGGAAGTCTTTCTATGAGATGTGTAATTGGATTCAGTGTCAGAATCCATTGGGCTCCCTTCCTCATTGCCTGGCTGGGTAAGCTGGGCCAGCTTCCCCCTTCGCTACTCTGCCCTGTGTATGTATGTTGCTATCTCTTCATATGGTAAGAAAAGTCTGTGGGGTCAAGAGTTCGAGTTGCTCAAAAAGGAATGTAGATGCCCCACCCCGTGTGGCTCAGTAGTTGAGTGCTGACCTATGAACCAAGAGGTCACATTTCAGTTCCCAGTCAGGGCACATGCCTGGATTGTGGGCTCTTGATCCTCTTTCATCGTTGATGTTTCTATCTCTCTCTCCCTCTCCCTTCCTCTCTGAAATCAATAATACAAAAAAAAAAGGAATGTAGCATGAAGTTGAGCATTCTCCCCTGGGAGGGTTCAAGCAGAGACTGTGATAACTTCTCAGGGACATTTAAAAGAAGGCTTATTTTCCAGGTGGGAGGTTGAACTAGATTATCTCAAATATGCTTTATATTCCTTTTGTCTCAGGATTCCATGATTTTACAGTAAAAGCATGGAATTGTTATGCAATAGTCCTGTGAATGACTTTGAAATGACACATACAT
This sequence comes from Myotis brandtii, assembly GCF_000412655.1. Lineage (NCBI taxonomy): Eukaryota > Metazoa > Chordata > Mammalia > Chiroptera > Vespertilionidae > Myotis > Myotis brandtii. The sequence continues at coordinate 4,342,428 of NW_005366214.1, forward strand.
TTTAAATATTGGGGCATTATACCTTTAGCTAAAACTTGTCTGAGCCCATATGAGCAAACCAAAACACTATTGATCTAAGTTAACAGGTAACTTTAATACTTAAAAATACTTTCCACTTACTATATTTATGGCATGCTCAGAAGATCTCTTTGATTAGCAAAATAGAAACACTGGTGAATCATTATGCTCTTTAAAATTCTGTTGGCACACAAAAATATTTTATAATGTATTGTGCTCATGGTGGACAGTGGTAACGAGATGGGAACTAATTATTCATTCTTTTACACTTACATGCCAGGCATTGTGCTAAGTATTGTAGATAGAATGTTTCTAAAAGCCTCTTTCCTCAAGAAACTTAGAGTCTAGTGAAGGAGATAAATAAAGAAATAAATGTATTTTATTGTGGAGAAATAATGATAGAAGTATGTACATGATGCTATGTCAAACATCTTAACAGAGGGAAGATTAGAAAAGCTTTTTGCTGGAAGTGGTTCTGGAACTGAGTGTCAAAGGATGAGAAATTAGCAGGATAAGGCCTGAGGAAGACTATTCAGAGAGAACAGCACTGCTTAAAACCTTATTTCTTCCTTCTTGCTTTTTCAAAAAGGAGTCATTCCTCTGTGTGTGTGTGTGTGTGTGTGTGTGTGTGTGTGTGTGTGTGTGTGTTTTCTTTGCCACCACTCTAGGTTCCTAGAATGGTGGCAAAGCAGTACATAGCTCTTTATTTGAATTTGTCTTTAAGACTCTAGATTATTCCTGGTTCATAAGCAAAAGCAGCCTCCTCAAAGTGACTGCTTGTCTGAGAATGCATATGGCTTTCAGAATCGGACAGACTGTGAATCTCAAACAGGGATGGAGACACCTGGCTAAGGACCAAGGGCACTCAAAGCCACACTAGTCAAAGTCAATTTTCTCCTATAGTAAGCCTTTTAAAACACTAGTTTTTATTACAAAGTAAAATGGATGCATTAAGGAGTAAATTCACATGAAGTTTTTAAATATGAGACTTTCAATAAATTTCCTGCATTATACAGTCAGGGCTATATCCATAGGCCCTTGGGATGCACACTCACTCTTCCTTTTCTATTATGCTTACTTGGAGGGAAATATATGAGACACTAGGGAGTAGTGCTCTTGGGGAACCTCAGGAACAAGTAGCAGATGAGTGTGCATGTGTGTGTGTGTGCATGTGCGTGTGCGTACATGCTTATGAGCATGCACCAACTCATAGAGATGTGTGCTGAGATGAGAAAAATTGTGGGATTAATGAGTGATATCTGCCAAGAGTGGAAAATAAGAAGGAAGAGAAGCAAAATTGGTCCAGGATTTATCCTTTAGATCATTCTGTTGCTTCTCCTTCCTCACAAAAGCACTAGTGAGCCTGTAGCCAGGAAGGGGTAGGGGAGATATCATGGTTCTGGTCCTGCTTCTTTTCTTCCATCATCCTCATTATGCAACATTACTGACCTTTTTTTATATTCAACCTGGTTCATGGCCCATAATGACCCAATCTTGGCTGGTGTCTTACAGACATCAAGGTTGTTACAGATATATATATATATATATTAATTGCTCCAAGTTCATGTTTAAATCTAGAGCCTTCTTCGACTGTATGTTTATAGTTCCAACTACTGCTGTTCCTAATCTACTATAGTGTAGGTAGGTATGATGCTGGAAAGTTTTTTTCTCCTCTAGTATGTCCTCTATAGAATTGTCCATGGCAGCTACCTGAAATAACTTCTTTTTTTGGGCCTTCAACGATATCATATGCTAGAAAATTGTGGGGGAGAATCTTCTAGGGAGAGGGTACAGTGAGTGCAAATGAATAGAGTTGTGATGATGGGAAAATGACAAGTGGTTTTATGTGGGTCTACAACTACATCCTGCTGGGGAAAGGGAAAGGAGAATGGGATAGTGGATAGGGACTGCACTGTGAATGACGTAAAGCTGTTGGATGGCGTATAAGAACATTAGCTTTTATTCTCTGTTGACAATAAAGAGTCATTTCAGTTTTTTTCGGTGAGATAGATGCTCTCTCAAATTTGTGTTAAGAAGCACTGGCAATATAGAAGGTTTGAGTGGTGGGAGTGTGGCGAAGGGTGGGAGGTGAGTTAAGAGGCCTCCACAGCAGTCCCATAAGACAGGGTGAGGCCAAAACTATGGTGATGGAGAGCGAGAGGGGTTGGGATGGAGAAGTTTTTATGAAGTACGGTGGATAGAACTTGAAAATGAAAGAGACAAGCATTATTTCAGTTTCTGGCTTGGACATGCAGATGCATAGTGATGCTGTTAAGTGGAATGCAGATACAGGAAGTGAGAATGAATGTAAAACACTTTCGAAGATAATAGCACTGCATTGCAAATGTATTGTATTACTATTAAAATCATATTTCGCTGATCTTGTTTTTAAGGTAATGGTTATCCACAGTATTGATTATACAGATGTAGAGAAACCATTAGGAATCACAAAGCTAGTGCTTTTATAAACACTGAACAAGAAATGCAAAGTACGAACCCTTTGAATTTTTAATTTTTAATTGATGCAGGGAATCTACGATGTCAAGTTCATGTATCAGGTGATTAAATTTTTACTTTGGTAATAGAGTTTTACTTCATTAGCTCTTTATGATATGGAGAAGTATGAACTAGTTCTACTGATTGAACACAGATTGATTGCACAATTGCATATTTATAATCTCATTATTTAGCATCCATAAATATTAAGTGAAATTGTTGGAACCTCTCCTCCCCTTTACATTAGCTATACCACCCCTCCCCTCCCCCTGGGGCTTAGTGTAAGAACTTGATGGCTCTGGTTGCAAATTCAAGAGGTCCCCTACCCCTACTCCACTCTGTTAAAATTTCTATCCCATTCCACATTCACAGTGTTGTTATTTCTCTAAGAACAGAGGTTTTGACCTTCACTTACTTCCAATTTTTTTTATTACGTGGTGAGGCAACCAAGGATTGTATCAGCAACTCTATTCAGACACCCGGGGATGACAACTCACTTGTGAATACCTGGTTCATTTCTCATATCTGGAAATATGTTCCCCGAAGGCTTTGTTTGAGTCTCATTATTATGTGTTCATGTCTTAGAACAATGCTTGGCCTATGAGAGTGTTCGAAACATATTTATTGAATGAAAGGATAAATTAATGTATGGCTAGTTTTCTTTGGTGGAGTACAGGGGAGAAAATAAGACATCTAGAATAAAAAACCTAAGCCCTGAAATTTCCAGGTACTCCATTTAGAAGGCATCATGTGCCTCTTCACTGCATGTTGCCTATTTTACTTTTGTATTTCCCATTTTAAAGCACTTTTTCTACATCATAATCACACTCTTCTTTTTCTTCTCATGTGAAGAGTCAGACCACTATTACAATCTATTTTTCATGCTCCCTCCATCCATGAAGTTCTGTGTATAAGTAAGGCCTGGGTATTGTGCCTTCAAGAACACCCACACACTTTCCTGTTCTTTTGCCCCTGCAGGTCTCACCGCTCCATTGCTAACCCAGCCTGTATTCTTGCAAAGAGGCAGGGAGCAAGGGGGTCCCAAGAGGATGCTGAGATTCTCAAAGCAGCCCTTTTCCTGGAGCAAATTAAGGACAAACACAAATCATTTTGGGATTTCGACCTAAATCTTAACCCATTTATTTTCTTAAAATAAATCTCTTTTTTCCTAGTGCCTTTAAAATGTTTGTAAAAAAGCACTCTGCTATAATTGTTGCTTTCTAAATGGAAGACTTGGAAAACAAATGACACTAGTGACAAAACTCCAATGGCTATGTAACTTATAAACGTTTTATGAAACTTACCAATTTATAGGACACAGGGTCTACAAGTTTTGCATTTCTTCCAGTGTTTTGCACTCACAGATTCCCTTTTCAAATCACACATGCCTTCCTTTTTCTGTTTTAGCTTATCTTTCAATGTGAACAGTTACATATGTTTAGCAGATGTTACTAACAGGTATTTAAGATAAAATAACAACAATAGCTATACTTTATTAAACATCATCCACATGTCAAGGTGATCTGTGATTTAACCTAATTATATTATTTAATCTTTTAAAAATACTGAGATGTAATTTATATACAGAAAAGTAAACAAATCTTATTCTTAAAGCTCAGTGAGTACACATCGATGTAACCATCACCCAGATCAAAAAAGAACATTTCCATCATCCAAGAAGGCTTCATTCTTATCACTTCCCCCAGTCAATCCCCCATTCCCAGAGGCAACCATTATTCTAGCTTCTATCACCACAGAACAATTTTGCCTGTCTTTTAACATATACGAAGGGAATGATTTTGTATCTGGCTTTTTTTGTTTGTTTGTGGGGTTTTTTTGCTTGCTAAGATGCTTTTGGGAATCATTCATTGAGAATTTATTTTTTGTGTGTTACTGTGCAATATTCTACAATATGAATATATCACAATTTGTTTATCCATTCACATTTGGGTTCTACCCTGATTTTTGGCTATTATGATTACAGCTATGAAAAATTTTGAACATATTATTTTGTGGGCATGTGGAACTATTTCACTTGATTACGTACCTAGGAGTATAATGGGAAGGCATAGGGTAGGCCTATACTTAGTTTTATTAGAAACTCCTAAAAGTTTCCTAAAGCAGTTGTATCACTCTGCACTCCTATCAACAATATATTAAAGTTTTAGTTGTTCCACACCCTCAATAGCACTACTTATTGTCATATTCTTTAATTTTAGCCATTCTAGTAGATGTGTAGTGGAATCTTCTAGTGGTTTTCTTTTTCACTGAAATGTATCAAGGTATAATTTACATATGATAAAATGCACTCATTTTAAATGTATAGGTTGATGAGTTTTTGAAAGTGTATAAAACCTTGTAACTACCATCCAAATCCATTTTTAGGTGTAAAAGTTTTGTAACTGCCAATGAAATCAAGTTAATAGTATTTTTCATATCTTCTCTATTAACTCTTTGTAACTAGGGTTGTGCAGATAATTAAGCAATAGTGCCTAATGAATTTATTTTATGGATCTAGAATGGTGCTAATTATGTACCAACTTTGGGAACATTGAAAAAAATATTTTTTTCAAATAATTTTTAGGTGCTTAAATTTCTTACACATTTCTCAAATCAATGATTTATCAAATTATTTTTTAAGTGCTTAAAATTCTAGTTCAGGAAGGCTGTTCTAGATCTTTATTGTTTTTATGTACTTATTTTAACCATTCCTGAAAGGGATTTTTAAGTCTCCAATTATGGTTGTGGATTTTAATGTTTATCCCCTTAATTTTCTCAGTTTTGGCTTCATATACTTGAAGTTCTGTTATTAGATGCATGCACATCTATGAATGGTATGTCTTTCTGATAAGTTGATTCATGCATAGTTATAAAACTATTCTTATTTTGAAGTATATCTCATTTACTTGCTTTCTTATGCTTATTGTTTGCATATATATATCTTTGTCTACTCCAGCTTTCAATCTATCTAAATCTTTATAAAGCATGTCTCTTACAGACAGCATACCATCTTGCTGTTTTATCCAATCAGATGATCCCTTCTTTTTAATTGGAATGTTTAGTTACTTATGTTATTATTGATGTATTTGGACTTAAATCTATTTAAAAATTTTTGGGGGTCTCATCTGGTTTTTGGTCTTCTGTTATTTTGGTTTTTGCCCTCTTTTGAGTTAATCAGAAATATATTAATATTTGTTTTATTCCTTTTGTTGTCATTTTAGCTATTATTTTTAAAGGTTTCTGTACAGCTAATATCCTTAACTTATCAAACTCTACTTAGAATCAACATTTAACATTTTTAACCATTTCATTTTTACATCTGATTTATGAAGTATGAATTATTACCTAGACTTTTTAGATCAATGAGAAAACAGGCCTAAAAAGGTAAGTAACTTGGTCACATATAGGAAGAGGTGGAGCAAAGACATCCTCTTAAGAATGCCAGATGCTTAAATGTCCCTGATGATATTTAGTATTTATTTCAATGGTTCTCTCCATATAATCATTGCTGGTGCAAAAGCACCTTTATTAATGACATGGAAAAAAATCTGTGCTAAGGACTTAGTGAAAGTTCCATGTGATTTATCATCAAATACTTCTAAAGAAAGAGATTGGCTTCAAGAGGCTACAGGATTGGTTTCTTTCTCATTGAAAAATTTATCTAGTCCGTGGAAATATTATTAATAAGGTGTCTCAAAAGAGCAAGCCCATGGAAGAGGGATCACAGAGGGATACTGGTGAATGCTTTGAAGCCTGGAGATGGAATAATATTTTAGATTTGTATTTATTATGAAAATAAATACAAGACTGAAGCGATATAACATTTAAGATAGCCAACATTTACTGATCTCATACTATATATTAAGTGCTTTTCAAATGTTGTCACTTTTTTCCTTTATCTTTATTACTTTGTGCCCATTGACCAACATTTCCCCATTTCCTGTAACCCATAGCTTCTGGTAACCACTCTTATACTCTCTGTTTCTATGAGTTTGACTTTTTTTAGATATAAGCGTGATCATGTAGTTTTTATCTTTCTGTGTCTGGCTTATTTCACTTAGCGTAATGCCCTCCAGCTTCATCCATGTTGTCACAAATGGCAGGGTTTCCTTCCTTTTAAGGCTTAATAATATCCCATCTTTATACACACCACATTTTCTGTATTCACTCCTCTGTCGATGGACACTGTGGTTGTTTCCATATCTTGGCTACTGTGACTAATACTGCAATGAATATAGGAGTGCAGACATCTCTTTGAGATATTTTCTTTGCATATGTTCCCAGAAGTGGGATTTCTGGGTCCAAATATTATCACAATTAACCTTTACAACCACCATATTTTGCAATACTTTATTATTTCCAATTTGCAGGTGAGGTAACTGAGGCACCGAGAGGATACGATGAGCCCAAGATACCAGAGCTGGAAAAGGGGAGAGCTAGTCAGGCTGACTTGAAAGTCTGTGCTATGCAATTGAAGGCAGAGAGTGGAGGGTGGTTTCCAGTCTATGTAAGCCTCTCAGCAACTTTGTGAAGTCAATCAGTGCAGTTATTTTAAGGATGAGGAAATGGAGACAGTGCTTAGGTGAGCTCACGAACAACCAACATTGCTGTCAGTAAAAATCTGCTGAGTCCAAGTCTCGTCCCAGTGACTGGGAAGGGCCTTTCCTGGAGTGAAGTCGAATCCGAAGGAGCAGAACCATATTAAATGGACGTGCAAAGCGTGCAGTGGGTTCCAAAGGCTGAAAGTAGGGGGGGTTAGAAATTATTCTGGATATCCATTTTGTCAAGTTTGGGCACATCCACAGGTTGTGGGCTCGATCCCCAATGGGGGGCTTGCTGGAGGCAACCAATCAATGATTCTCTCTCATTACTGATGTTTTTATGTCTCTCTCTCCCCCTCTCCCTTCCTCTCTGAAATCAGTAAAAGTATATGTATATATGTATATTTTTAAAAAGCAAAAGATAGAAAGTTAAATTATAGAATATCACTAAATCAAGTCATCTTAGAAAAGGTTAAGTTTATAAGGCAGAGGAGAACCAATTAATGCCCCCCTCCTGCATGTTTAACACTGAAAACAGATTCTCAGTTATTATATGAATGAGAATATTACAATGGAAATTCATTATCTAAAATTAATTATATGTATTAGAGGGAGGGGAAGAAAAGCTGAGTTTTCCCTGTGGGTCAAACTGAATTTATTGAGTTTTTAGACTTAATTTATGGAGAAGATTTCTTGCTTCAGAATAGGAATTAGTAAAGATTTTGAATCACTTCTGATATATTTCCACTGATTTTATTATGTTTGTAGACTGAGACTTTGCAAACCACACTACATTTTGCTAATGATCTGCACTTTTGCTTTTTTAAGCCTCTAAAACGAAAGTGGTTTAGGGCATGCCAAAGCATAACAGCTAAACAGTAAAACTTGGATCCACAGGAGAGTGGGATTTGGGTGGAAGGAGGAAGATTTTTACTTCTTTATGTTTCTTCGAGTTGTTTAACAGGTTTCCATAAGCAGGCATTACTTTGAAATAGCAATAATTTTAGTAATACTAGTAATGAAAGGAAATCATAAATTTAAAAAAAAAAAAACAACTTGGATCCTCAGGAGAGTGGGATTTGGGTGGAAGGAGGAAGATTTTTACTTCTTTATGTTTCTTCGAGTTGTTTAACAGGTTTCCATAAGCAGGCATTACTTTGAAATAGCAATAATTTTAGTAATACTAGTAATGAAAGGAAATCATAATGTATTTTATGGGCTAAAGTGACAAACTAATGTGTGTTTTAAACATTCTTAGAGGAAGAACAGGGTTCCTGTAATCAGAAAGGATTTTTATAGAAATAAATATACATATAAAACTTTGACTTATACTTTAACCAAGTTTCATCTGCACATACTTGTTAGAAACATGAAAAAAAATGGCAGAAACTAAAGACAAGCTAATGTGTGTTTTAAACATTCTTAGAGGAAGAACAGTGTTCCTGTAATCAGAAAGGATTTTTATAGAAATAAATATACATATAAAACTTTGACTTATACTTTAACCAAGTTTCATCTGCACATACTTGTTAGAAACATGAAAAAAAATGGCAGAAAGCAAAAACAAAAACAAAACAAAAACCACCAAAAAAAACACAAAAAAAACAACCTAAATATTATCCATTCAAATGAATTCACTTGATAATCTAATTCTGTTGATTATTTTCAGGTCTTTTTCAAAAAAAATAGTAATGAGGAATTTCAATGAGAAATCTGGAAGATTTTGCTGGTAAAATAGTTTGGAGAAAGCTTCTCTTTATTTTTGTATGATGCTGTTTCCTCATTACACTTTAGTAATATATATTGCAATACAGAGTTGGTGGAAAGGGCTAAATAAACCAAGCTGGACCATTCCAGAGTGAAGTGGAAATACTTGAGACAAGCAAAGACAGATTCTGAGACTTTCCAGGTCAGAAGCATAGCTATATTTCAATTATCTTAATATCATCAATCATGTATGTCTACAATGACCAAAGTTTTACATCTGATTTTTTTGGCAACCTCTCAGCTTTTACATGGAATTAAATCTTACAAATGTGGTGTCCACAGTTATTTTCCCTGGAGAACTTCAGTAGATAAACTAATATTTTTTTTGTGGGTACACACACACACACACACACACCACACACACACACATGCCAAAAACATCTGGGATCATCATTTACATACTGTATGCTGACTTGGTGGTTTTTTTTTTTTTTTTTACTTTATGGCTATTTTCAACATCTTCTGATATCATTATTCAATAATTTTAAACTCTGCCCTAGCTGGTTTGGCTCAGTGGGTAGAGCATCGGCCTCTGACTGAAGTTCGATTCTGGTCAAGGGCACATGCCCGGGTTGCGGGCTCGATCCCCAGTGTGGGGTGTGCAGGAGACAGCCAATCAATGATTCTCTCTCATTATTGATGTTTCTCTCTCTCTCTTCCTCTCCCTCTCCCTTCCTCTCTGAAATCAATAAAAATATATTTTTAAAAAATAATTTTAAAGTCTGCTTAGTATTCCATCTTACAGATGCCCTACAAGATCAAGTTCCCTATCATTGAGCCTTTAAGTTTTCTCCATTTTCCCCCTACTATAATACTTCTTGATTTTGAACATTCTTCCTTGTATTTACATTTTTGTGCACTGATTTTGGTTATTTCCTTGGGATGAGTTCCTGGAAGTGGAAGTTCTGGGTCAGAAGATGTGAGCATTCTTAAAGCTTTTGATACAAATGGTCAGATTTCTTTCAGAAAGGTTGGACTAAAATGTATTTCCAGGAGCACTATATGAGATTGCCTGTGTGTTTTTTTTAAGTGATTGTACTATTTTGCATCCTCATCACCAGTAGATGAGCATTCCAGTCCCTCTGTGTCTTCATCAACATTCGGTATCAGTCTCTTTAATTTATAATAGGTGTGTAGTGATATTTTATTGGCTTTTAATTGATTTACCTAATGACTCATGATGTTGAGCATCTTTTCCATGCGTGTTTGCCACCCATATATCTTCTTTGGTGAAGTATTTGTTCAATTTTGCCTGTATTATTAGATTATTTTTCTTATTATAGACTAGAGGCCCAGTGCATGAAATTCATGCATGGATAAGGTCCCTAGGCCTGGCGGGGATCAGGGCCGATCGGGGCCTTCCTTCCCCCAGCTGCTGGCTGGGGCCTTCCTTACCCAGCTGCAGGCCACCAGCTGGGGCTTTCCTTCATTCTGTGCCGCCCCCTGGTGGTCAGCGCACATCATAGCGAGCGGTCAAACTCCTGAGGGGACAATTTGCATATTAGCCTTTTATTACATAGGATTTTTGAGTGCACTATATATTCTGTACATGTGCCTTATCAGATGTGATTTGCAAATATTTTCTCAGCCTGTGTTTGTCTTTTCATTCTTTTAACAGGTTTTATTTAAAAGCAGAAAAATTTTTTTTATCAAGTTCAATTTATTGATTTGCTCTTTTATGGATTGCTGTCTTTTATGGAATTTGGTGTTGTAGCTAAGAAATCTTTGCCTAACTCAAGGTTTTCTTCTGGGAGGTTTATAATTTCAGGTTTTACTTATAGGTCTCTGATTCATTTTGAGTTAATTTTTGCATAGGGTGTGGAATATGGATAGAAGTTCCCCACTTTTTTTTTTTTTTTTTTTTTTTTTTTTTTTTTGCATTTGGATATCCAGTTTTTCTGGCACCATTTTTGAAAGACTCTTCTTCACTGGATTGCGCTTCCTGAAAATACGTTGTTCATATATGTGTGGGTTCTATTTCTGACCTCTCTATTTTATTCCATTGATGTATCTGTTTGCCTTTCAGCTAATACTACACTGTCTTGATTATTGTAGCTTTATTATAAGTTTTGAAATTTGGTAGTGTTTGTCCTCTTGGTTCTTCTTAATGAAATAACTTTTTAAATAAAAGGAAAATTCTGAAATATTGTTTAGGAGAATCTTGCAATATTTCAGAGCTAGCATATTCTTTTGGGGAGTAAACATGTCTTTCTATTGTCTGTGCTCTGAATAAATGGAAGTTACCATATTACTTATCAGAGAATGCATATTATCTAAAACTGATGTATAAATCATGTCATTAGCCTTTTCACTATTATTTAATGTATTCCTATAATTACGTTTTTTACATTACTACTTTGGATATTTGTCACTCACCATGAGACAGTCAATATTTACTATATTATTTTTCATTCTTTTTGTCCCTCTTTGACTAATATCTCCCATATGAAACCATATGGTTATAAATCTTTCATTTTCAGATAAATCTCTGAGTTATGAGCTGTTTCTCTAGATTTGTGGGCTCTACTTCTGAGAAAATATTTGTTCAAGCTTCAGTTCAGCAGTTTCCCAGAGGTCTTATTATTTTTCTCCTGAGGCCCTTTGTCATATTCTCTTCCAGACATGCTCCGTGTACCTCAATTTTAAAGACACTTGCCGATGTGCAATCTTTTTAGAGTGCAGTCTTGATTTGCTCCACATAGTTCTTTTCTTGACTCCCCATGTTATCAGGGGAGTGAAGGGAAAAGTGAGGAAGTGGAGTCAATGGCCATTTCTAGGCTGTGGGAATTTATAGATAAACTGGAGGCCCGGTGCATGAAATTCATGCACAGGTAGGGTCCCTAGGCTGGGCCAGCGATCAGGGCCAATCGGGGCCTTCTGGCTGCCGGCTGGGGCCTCCCTTCCCCAGCTGCTGGCTGCTAGCTGGGGCCTTCCTTCGTCCCGTGCCACCCCCTGGTGGTGAGTGCACATCATAGGGAGCGATCGAACTCCCAGTCTTCCAGTCGAACTCCCGAGGGGACACTTTGCATATTAGCCTTTTATATATATAGATGAGGAGAAATAAAGTATCTAAATTGTCTATGCTTTATTATAGATCATTATAAATGATCATTTATCAATTATTCATAGATAAATTGAAGTGCAAATATAATTTTATCTTTATGAAAATATAATTATTTATATTTATAGATAAAAATAATGAACCTTTTCTGATCCTATAACCCTAATTTCATATTATAATTTTTCCCATCTCTGCTCTGCACTGTGACTCTCAAAGTCAGATTCCCAGAGTGTACAGAGATTGTCAGTGTGACGCCAGGAAAATGTTGTCTCGAAACACCGTGACAGAGGGGTCATGTCTGTGCCCCAGAGGGTGGGCAGTGTGCTGGCTGGGTCAAAGCAGTGTGGCCCTCCTTTTAAGTGTGGGGGCAGAGGATTGGTTTTTTCCTAACATCAAGAAATTTGCAAAGTAATAATTTATCATTTTTCTGTTTATTTATAACCCATACCTTTAACTTTTGTTTTTAAATCCATACTCATTGGGAAACTGATTTAAATATACATGTATCTCTTTGTGAACTGGTCCAGGACACAGGGCTGAGAGTTCTAAGTATTGCTTCTGTGTCTTCCACTTTGATTAACAATAGTAATAATAAAAATAGATAGTAATTATTTAGCCCTTTACTACATGCCAGGCACTGTTCTAAGGGCCTTATATATGTTAATTCATTTATTCATTACAGCCACCCTGTCAACCAGGTTCATTATTATCCTCATTTTACAGAAATGAGGCCAACAGGTCACACTGGTAGCGAGGGCCAGAGATGTTATTCCAACACCAGTGACCTTAGGAAGGGGCTCAGAGATGACCTGGTGCAATTCTCTGATTTTAAAGATGAAGAAAAAGAGCCTGGAAATGGATAAATTATTTGTTCAGATGCAGGACCTCTAGGAGGCAGAACTGGGACTTGTCCTTAGGCACTTGTCACCCTGTTGGGGTTCTTCCCCACGATGCTGTCCCGACTACCTTCTGTCGCTGGACTATAGTCCCCTGGGCTCCTCAGTCCTTATTTCACACGTCCCGCATCGCTGCCTGGGCCAGAGAACTCTCTGAGCTTCCTTGGCTTTAGGAGCGGATGCTAGTGTTGCAGACTCTGGGTGAGAGGGCTGGGTTGGTTGCTTTGTGGCTTGCTGTTTGATCCTTTTCTTACACTTGAAGAGTCAGCACAAAACATCTTCAATGTTGGCACTGAAGATGTCTGGCCACTTAAAAATTCAGACTGATTTCCGATGTAGCTGGATTGCTTTCCAGGTGGCATTAGCCGCATTGATCCGGACTCTCTGTAATGCCTTCAGGCAGGCCCTGTGACAGCTGTGCTGCTGGGCAGACGGCTGGGCTCGCAGAGCGGCCTCACAGTGGCTCACTCCTTGGCTAACCTGTTTGGGTGACTGTGTCCCAGTTAAAATCATTTCAGAATTTACTGAAAATCACACTTCAGACTGAACACGAGCCATTTTGCTGAGATAAGTCAGAGAAAAAACAAATACTGTATGGTATCACTTATATGTGGAATCTAAGTAAGTTAAACCTGTAAAAACAGAGTCAAATGGTGGTTCCCAGGAGAGGAGTACAGGGGAGAAGAGTGATGATGTGCAAGGGCCCCATCACTTATATGTGGAATCTAAGTAAGTTAAACCTGTGAAAAACAGAGAGTCAAATGGTGGTTCCCAGGAGAGGAGTACAGGGGAGAAGAGTGATGATGTGCAAGGGCCCAAGCTTGTCATGAGTAGTAAATATTTTCACTCTCCTTCTGCCAGATCACAGGCTGCTTAAGAGAGCACATCTGATTGCTCTTTGAATCCCTCCCAACACAGTACCTTGTGTTATAGAAGCTCTCTAAAGTGCGTATTAGCGAACAAAGGATGGATTGCTGGGCAGTTGCCAGCCTCTTGGAAAGAAAGGATGAGAAATAAGAAGCTCATCTGGGGACCTGAAAGGGGCAAAATATCCTAAAGTTCATCATTATCCGGTTGCTCAAATATTGAGCTGTGGTAAAACCCGAGGAGGTTGAATAATAGAATATTTGGCAGAAGTAGGACAGCCACTTAGCTGTAGTCCATTAGGCATTGAATTTCGCACCCTACCATTTGTAAGCCACCTTGCTTCCTTATTGCATGTATACCTCCAGTGCTTTAGAAACTTTGTCTGTGAGCTTATGTCTCCTTACAGTCAAGAATTTCATACTGAAATCATGATCCTTCCCCCTCCCCCACTATTGGATTGTTGTGACCATTTACCTTTGGGCTGTGGGGGTGAAACATCACTCTGCCGGTGCACTCAGCGGTGCACTCACCCCTGCAACATAGCAGCTGGCCAAAGCGTTTTAGACTGAGGACCCTTGTATAGCTGCGTCAGTAGCAAGCCATTGCCTGAGACAAAAATTGGGAGATAATTGGACCACTGGCATCTGGTTTTAAGGCAGTTTGTAGTTCCTGTGCTGCTGGTGTGCAAATGGATGTTCTGCCGCCTTCCCTCCAGGCCACATAATACCTACTCATCCTCGCCAGTCTCTTCTTTCAGGCTTCGGTCATCTTCCCTCTGTGCTCCTATCCAGTGTCCTCCACAGTCCTCTAAGGTGGGCTTTGTCCAGCCCAGAAATGAGCACAGCACTCCAGGGAGCGTCAGGCTAGTCAGAATACAATCCCTGGCCTCTATTTAGGTATGACAGCCAGTCTCTCTCTCTCTCTCTCTCTCTCTCTCTCTCTCTCTCTCTTCCTTCCACTCTCTCTTTTCCTCCCACCTTCCCTCCTTCCCTCTCCATTCTAATGATATACTTAAACCAATACTTCAACTTCAGTACTGAGAAAATGAGAAAATGATTAGGTCATGTGGTAGACTTGATCATATTTTTTATTTGTTTAATTCTTTAGCTCTCCTTTAGAATACAAACAGAAGGCCATCAGGAAATGATTGCAAAGATACACTCTTTTCCTCCCACCTTCCCTCCTTCCCTCTCCATTCTAATGATATACTTAAACCAATACTTCAACTTCAGTACTGAGAAAATGAGAAAATGATTAGGTCATGTGGTAGACTTGATCATATTTTTTATTTGTTTAATTCTTTAGCTCTCCTTTAGAATACAAACAGAAGGCCATCAGGAAATGATTGCAAAGATACACAGAAAGAATGTCCAGGCCAAAAGAGATGGTTCTGAATTATTGTTAAAGATGTAAGATTGCATTTTCCAAGCTATATTCCAGTGAGAGGTGAACAAATGTAAACAGGCCTCGCCTGAACTCATTTTTTGGGAGAGAAACAGGGTGGTAACTTATTTTGGTCCTACATGGCTCATTAAACATGGAAGTAGCCTGTTTACTGCTTGAATGAAAGAACTTAAATTAGATACCACAGATGAGTAGAAACAAACCAAACATAGGCTGCAACTTCTGGAAACGTGTCTTACAGAAATATTTGAAATCAGGACCTGTCTCAAATGCAAATATACCCAGAGTGTAAGCCCAGGAAAGTTTGACTGCAGAGGAGAGAGGCAGAGAAAAACACTGTGTTGGTATCGGATGGGGTGATTGCGGGTCATTTGGGTTGGCTGACCCGAGGCTTTTGTTGAGAGCAAGGTAGAAAGTGGTTTGAGCTTTTTGTGTGTGAAGGAGAGGCAATGACTGAGAATTCCTCCTGGGACCAGGCTGCCTGGTTTATTTTCAGTTACAGCTGAATAGTCCTTGGAGCCGATGTAGAGAGTTATGGAGTCTATTGTTTTCTAAATAATGTTTCCATGACTAGTTGCTAGGATTGGGTATGCGCCGAGTGTGGGCTGGGGAGTGACTGGGTGGGCAAAATAAAATGGTCTGTCCAGGTTGCTATGGCAGCCAACAGGAGGGCAAGTCCAATGAGAAAATGAACCCAAGTGACACAAAGAAGAAAACTGCACTAAGAACCACACATGTGCAGATCCTTGTTGGCTGTAGACTCATGTAGTGCTCCCAGACCTTCGCTTGGCTGGATGCTTCTTGTCATCCAGGTGCCAGCTGGGGTGCTACTTCCTCAGAGGGGCCCTCCCTGACCACCCACTCTACATGCCACACCCCCGGCCATCACTCCCTGCCAGTCAAGTCTACTTTTAGTTTCTTCTTTGTACTCATCACGAATGTTTTGGGTTTTTTGTTCGTTTGTTTTTGTTTTGTTTTTGCTTATTTGATTATTGTCACTAGAATGTAATAACCACCAAATCAGGGGCTATCCTTCCTCCCTGGATCCTCGGAGGCTGTTATAGATTCTGGCACAGAGTAGGAGCTCAGCAAACATTTGCAAAATGAACACTGTGTGCTGCTTATAGGGCAACCCTAGATTTTATTCATCTCTGAATTTTGAATTTCTGGCTCAGAAGCAAATGCGGGCCACTCTAAAGCAGGAGGATTATCCCTGTGACCTTTGTCTTCCTTGTCACTTGTTCCCAGGAGGCATTAGCCAATGCAAAGTCTAGAGGGAACTAGGGGCTTCCATTGAGCTGTTCAAAATTAGAAAAAGAGAGAGAGACTGGGGTTGAAAGCATAATGGCCTGAACATGGAGGTGAAACAGACCCCGCTTGCTAGAATACAGAACAGTAATCACTAACAGTTATGAAGCGCTTACTATGTACCAGCCACAGTGTCATTTAACTCCCACATCTACACAAAGAGCTCAGTTCCATTATTATACCTACTTTACACATCAGGAAGCTGAGGCACACAGTGTTTAAGTAACTTACCAAAGATCACCTAGTTGCTTATTGGTGGAGCCAGTATTCAATTGTATGTATAGGATCACGTTGAGAACTGAGATAATTTGTTTGAAATGTTTAGTTTGTACTCGTAAATGTGCGCCCTCTCCCTTCCTCCTCTCCCCCTCTCTTTCTCTCTTCTTGTTGGTTCCTTTCTGATTTCCTGATATAGTGGTTTAATGCTTTTCTATCAACTTCACTTTTTTATTTGTCTGGTGGGGAAATATAAGTATACAGTGACATGTTTAATAGTGCAAAACAGGAGGTGCAAATAGAAAAGCCAGTGCCAAACAATGAAATGGATGAACTAGGATACTGGGAATGGGATCCACAACCTGTTGGGTGCTTAATTCAACTGTGCCTGCAATGAGTGGCAGGTGATGAGGTTACAGTCTTCTGGTCTGAATTCAGTTGCTAAATAGCTTTGTGACTACTGCGTATGCCATTTAGCCTCTACAGACCTCTGTTTATCTTCTCTAAAACTAAGGGTAAGATGGGGTACCGAGGCAAGTAGACTCTAAAACTGTTTGTAACTCTACCAGCACATGATAACTTTGTTCCATGGCCTTCTGTGCTTTGGATGGACTCATTTGAAGAATACTGCAGTGGTTGGCCTCACAGCAGCGGTGCTACTGGAGACCAGAAGGCCCAGGTGTGACACAGCTGTATTCTTCTCGCACTGCCGCTGCATAGCAGGCAGCTCACCCCTTAGACTGATAAAACTTAGAAAAATAAGACAGCACATTTTGAATATTTACAGCAACTTGCTGTGAGTTAGAGCCTTTTCCTGGATACTGAAGCTTTTGACATTAAGGGAGGGTGAGAAGAAGAAGTATTTGCCTAAAACATTATGGCTAAAAAGCTATGGTTTGTAGATCAGGTAGCCCAGAGGCCAAGTTCAGGAGGGTTAGCTAACATTCTCAACAGAGGACAGGGGAGCGATTTTTCTTCTTAGGAGACATTTGGGAACATTTTTGATTGACGTGATTCAAGGATGCTATTGGTATCTAGTGGGTAGAGGCCAGGGATGCTGCTAAATATCCTACAATATACAGGATGGCCCCCGCCACAAGAATTATCTACCCCCAAATGTCATTAGTGCTGAGGTTAAGAAACCCCAAACAAAGCAGGGAAGCAGACAGAGTCATATCTAGAAAATTCGAGATCAGAGATCAGGAACCAGGTGAACACAGTGAGCAACAGCAGGACAAGCAGCCCAATGTAGGAGGTTTGGGCCACAAAGTTCCAGGAACTCAGCTAAGGATTAAGATTTAGGCCAGGCATCTGAAATGGGCACAGGCCACCAGCAGCATGAAGATTCTTATATGCCATCTGCTTTCTGAAATAGGAGCCTATTTTTATTTTTTAAAGAAGCTTCCTAATGCTAACTTCTCGCTTGGGGTCAAGTTTGGCATCGAGAAATAGGCATACTTCTGATCCTCACTACACCCATTGGAGATAAGCATGGCCTGTTATTATTATTTCCATTTTACTACTGGGCCCTCCGAGGCTGAAAAGGGTTAAGTGATAGCCACATATGACACAGTCAGTGAGTGACAGTCTTCAGACTCCCAGGTCTTGAACATGTTTGACTGATGAGGGTAGAGATCAAAGTCAAATCACATGGCCAGAACTGGGGAGGCAGAGTTAGGATGTAGACCAGTGATGGCGAACCTATGACATGCGTTTCAGAGGTGACACGCGAACTCATTTTTTTGGTTGATTTTTCTTTGTTAAATGGCATTTAAATATATAAAATAAATATCAAAAATATAAGTCTTTGTTTTACTATGGTTGCAAATATCAAAAAATTTCTATATGTGACACGGCACCAGAGTTAAGTTAGGGTTTTTCAGAATGCTGACACGCCGAGCTCAAAACGTTCGCCATCACTGATGTAGACAGTTCTGCAGAGACCTCCCCCATCCAAGCTGAAAGATGGGAAGGAAGTGGTCAGATAGGGGGTGTGTGGGTGAAGCTCAGGTTTTAGCACATAGGAATTTAGAAGAATTTTGTCACTTTTTATTGTGCAGGTCTTATTAATGAAATCAAGACTTTCATACGTTATGACATTAACTCTAATGACGCCTTGAAATTGAGGATCTAGACTTCTTAGTTGGTAAATAAAAGTAAAATGCAGGGCAGTGGCTTTCTTCAGCTAGTTACTTGCCAAAGCTTTTTGTTGCTACAGTTCTTAAAACTGGGCTTTGAAAAAATCAGCTACTTCTCATATTAAAGTGAAGGCCCTCAGCATGGGAATTGTCACCTCCGTCAGGTGTTGCCTGGTCAAATGGAAGCCAGGGAGTATTTTCCTGAACAACAGTTTCCAGAGTCACCACAAAAATAAACATTTGCATGGTAAATACTCTCCAACATCTTTTCTAAGAATCACATTTTGGGCAATTTTAGGAAGTGATTGTAAACCAGAACGAACTCTCTGGCATCCCCAGCTCCCACTCCATCAAATTTGAAACCACCAAAATAGGTGTCACAGAATCCAGGAAATAAAGCTGAAATATTACTAGAGTTCCATGGGCCCTCCTTCGACATTTATTTATTTTACAAAAGCTTCTATATAACTAGAACAAACATAATTAAGATAAAGAAGATGGTAGAGAGGGAGAAAATATTTTCAATCATTTTGCCAGGTTAGTGTTTATTACATAAAATATAACTAGTACTTATAAATCTAGAAGGACCAAATTGATAATGGATAGATTGACACAACAGTTATCATTGATTGACTGTTTGCTACTTTGCAGATATTTGGCATAGCATTTTAAGAACTTTATTTCATTTGATTCTTAAACAACACTGCACAGATGGGTATTGTTATGATCCCTGTTTGACACATAAGGAACATTAAGCTGAGAGAGGTAAATAACTTGTTTGAAAGGACAAAAAAAGAAAAAGTAAATAAATTTTTGAAAACTGTTTAACACAGTGACGAGACAAGAATGAGGTACTGGTTTTTGTCTATGCAACCAGCAAAAATAGAGAAGACAATGAAAAGTACTGCTGACAGAGCTGTGGTCAGAGGTGCACTCCAGCCCTGCACACACAGGGTCCTAGGCTGCAGGACATCCTGGGGAGGTGGGGGAGGGGGGAGATATACTGTTCAACCAGCATGGCCACTCTTCATCATTGTTTTTAAAGGAGAAAATCAAAAGGAGGATAAATGGGTTGATAGATGTTTTAGTAGAGGAGCAGTTGCCTGTTAATAAGCAAGCTGTTAAGGGCATTGTGGCACATTTATTAAGAGGGCTACATGACAGTCTTTATTTTTTATTTATTTATTTTTAAAATTTTATTGATTTTTTACAGAGAGGAAGGGCTAGGGATAGAGGGTTAGAAACATTGATGAGAGAGAAACATCGATCAGCTGCCTCCTGCACACCCCCTGCTGGGGATGTGCCCGCAACCAAGGTACATGCCCTTGACCGGAATCGAACCTGGGACCCTTTAGTCCACAGGCCGATGCTCTATCCACTGAGCCAAACTGGTTAGGGCCATGACAGTCTTTAGAAACAACAGATCTGAAGATGATCTTCAGGGCACCCCATTGTCAGGAGTGTGGGCTGTGGGGGTTATTTTGTCAGACAATTGGAGGAGACAGTAGGGCAACGTGATGACTTTTAAAAATATATATATTTTATTGATTTTTTACAGAGAGGAAGGGAGAGGGATAGAGAGTTAGAAACATCAATGAGAGAGAAACATCGATCAGCTGCCTCCTGCACACCCCCTGCTGGGGATGTGCCCGAAACCAAGGTACATGCCCTTGACTGGAATCAAACCTGGGACCCTTCAGTCTGCAGGCCAACACTCTATCCACTGAGCCAAACCGGTTAGGGCCATGATGACCTTTTTAGGTACTGATCCAGGGAAGGCTTTTTTCCTGCCTGTTTTTAAAAACTTATTTTCTCCCCTATCAGGTATTATTTTGTTCAGGTTCTCCTGTATGTAGGCTCATCATGTCCTTTATTTTTTCTTCATAGCATTTACCACCATGTGCAATTACATGTTTATTTTCCCTACTTCTAGTTTGTTAATGTCTATTTTCCTCACTGACTATAACAGGTTCTGTGAGGACAGGGGCCATCACTTTTGTAACCCCAGTGTTTGACTGGGTGCCTGTCACCCATGGTACTTATTAACAATTTCCTGAATAAATGGGTGTATATATATTAGAACTTGAGTTTTATGTTTGACTATTGCCCTTAAAATGGAAATGTTTCTTAAGATGTCCTCTCCTGTTCTCTTTAGGCTCACCATATATTGTTCATAATGATGAGATTTGCCTTTAAAACATACATGAAACGGCTCTTACTGGTCCTAGGAATTTTATAATTTGATCCTTCACAGTATCATTATTGTACAACTTCCTTCCCCACCAGATTTCAATTTTATCCTGGATGTTGTTTATAACTTGGTTTGAATCTTCCATCTCAAAACTCGTTTCTATGTGCAACAAATACTTACTCAGCCCCTACTCTCTCTCTCGGGCACTATGGGAGGTGCTGGCGATGCAGAGCTAAATCTGATTCCATTCTGGTTTCCTAGGAGTTCCCTGGGGATCGGAGAAGGCAGACAATTAGCTGTGTTGCCATGTGGTCAGCTCTATTGTGATAGAGATATGAACAAGGGGCTAGTGGAGATGGCTGAGGGTGGACAGTGGCTTCCTGGGAATGGCTATTTTGTTCTTTACAAAAGATCTGAATCAGAATCAATTAATCACCTGAGTTCCTATTGTGTTTGCATCTGTGTGTATTTGCACACCTTAGTCCCTAAACTTAGGCATGCAGCATTAAAGATAATCATAAAAGAAATAGGAGACAAGGATTATATACTCAAGCATTAGGGAGAAATTGTAAATCTCTGTTATAGGATGTTGATTGGTCTGAGGTTCTTCATATTTCTAAGAACAGGTGGCAGGCACAGGTGACTGTGCTGTGGCAGGGACTAAAGGTACTGCTAGCAGAAGTGGTGCCCTGAGCAAAGGCATGAAGGCTGAAGTTGGTAAACTACACAGGAAATAGGATGTCAATTAAGTGGGCAACTGGAGAAAGATGAAGATACAAAAAGGCCCATGGGTCCTTTAAGGCATGGGGATCAGAATTATGGAACTGAGAAACAAAGGAGGACTCTAAGAAGGGAGGGAGAGTACTGAATAGGCTGACCACAAAGTCAGGATTGGGAAGGAGGAGTGTGAAATGGATATGGAACTGGAGAAGGGCTGAAGGATGGAGAACTGGATGAGGAAGGAGAGCCCACCTTTGTGCTCCTGGGGGGCACAGAGGAAGTAGGTGTCCACAGATACCTTCTGCAGAAGTGTCTGGCTCAGTAGGCACTGGGTGATGGACCAGGAGCTGTGGTGAGTTAAGAGAATGGGAGTTGAGAGGTGAAGGCAGTATAAATTACCTACTCTCTTGGCATGAAGAGAATGAGATAGACCATCTCATACATGCCGGGGTATGTAGGATTCAGGAGGAGATTTTTAAAACCAGGAAAGAATTTCAGAATGAGAGGGAAAGGAGGTGAGCAATGGAATGATGTCTCGGAGCAGCAGGGAGGGCTCCTGCGGGCTGAAGGGGGACTTGCCCCATGTATTGGGGCACCCCAAACACGCTAGTTCTTCCAGAGCGATCGTCCTCAGAGTGTAAAACCCAAGAGGGGAAGTTCTATTTCTGTTTCAGGGTATAGGATGGAGCTTTATACAGGTTAGTGTGCAGGAGGGTAAAGAATAAACATTATTACAAGGAGGGTCATCAGTGCCCATGACAGTGACCTTAACAAAAACAAACTCTCTGAGAAGAAATCATTCGTCAAAGTAAATATGAACTGTCTTGCTCTAAGTGGGTGCATCTCAGCAGTAATTTATCACACGCCCTGTTTGGAGGAAATGAGTAGCGCACAAGGCTTTTGAGTCTTGAGCAATATAAAATAGCCTGGACACACTGTTATGAAGGAGATACACTGAGTGGCCAGATTATTATGACCACCCCATCAGCTCTTCATTGACACTTCCAAAAATACTGAATATTGAAAAGCTTCTTAAGCAAATACTCTCAAGGTTTTATTATTATTTATTAATTGCATAACTAATTCACTTCATTGTACTGATGGGGTGGTCATAATAATCTGGCCGGTCATAATAATCTGGCCATTTATAAACTATTCTCGGCCTTAAATGTTACTATTTCTGTTGTTTTAACAAAGTGGCTGATTCTAAATATTGCAAAGCAAAAAATCTCAAAAATGCTCTGTCTGAGAAAATCAGGCAGAATACAAATCAGGATAACTTGTCCTTGTCAGGATAAAATTATCCCAGAGAGAACTTGGCTGCCATTCTAACCTGTGGACATTCTGTATTTATTTCTTTGTTTGGGTTGCCTGTCATAGCCTAAAATCATTGAGATTGCTTTACATGGGTGAATGAATGGGAGTATTCATAGATTAATTTTCAGCAGTTCCAATCAGGGTTTTCCCCAAGAATATCTTGAAGTAGGCACACAGCTGGCTTGTGAATGGATGCTCTGATGTACTGTTGTTTGCAAAACTGAGTTAATGGGTTAAAAAATGTGAGAGGGAGTGGGACTTATGATAAATTAATTTAGCTTTCCCTTCCCATGTTTTTTTTTCTGCATTGAACTGATGACTCTTTCCAGAGAAGTGCTGACTTCACGTTTCCAGAGCCTGTGCTCCAGGCTGTTGCCTGGGGAGGACCCTATGGCACAGCTGCCCTAGCCCAACTCTAGGTCAAGGCTTATCCTGACCCCTCAATGCGAATGCAGACATCTAGCAATGAGGCTTTCTGCTCAATTCTCTATAGTAAATCTCATTGACGCCCAACTTTCAGCCTCTGTTGTCTGCCTTTGATGTATGTACAGTATAGTAAGAGCCTTAGTTGACCTCCCTAGATTTTTCTCCTGGGTGCTTAGCTTTGGGTTAACTCTCCAAGGCTTCAGTGAATGTGTAGGTTCTGTCTTTTTTCTCCTTCACCATTTCCTTTTCTTCCTGCCTGAATGTGGACATGATGTCTAACGTTGCAGCAGCCATGCTGTGTGCATGAGCGCAAATCCTTGTTAAATAAGGCTTTGTGCAAAGATAGGAGTTTGGGCCTTGCATAAGCTCTAGCCCGGGACTTCTCACAACAAGGCTTCTTTTATACAAGAAATTTAAACCCTCTAAACTTTCTGGTAAGATGCAGTTGAATGCGGTCCCAGTTGCTTCATCTCCTCATCAGTTCTCGCAGTGGTTCCAAAACATTTTTAATGATGTTTGTCATTAAAACAATTGAAAACATATTTATATATATTCATTTGTATTTTTTTATTTATAAACTATTCACATGTACTACTACATTATACATAAAGCAAAACAGATAAAGACAAAAAGCATTTAAAAATAATGCTGTATTTTATCTTATTTGTTAATAATACAAACCTTTTTACTCTTGGTACAGAGCAATGTGGTTGGGATTTAATATGCTTTCAAATTTTTTGAAGGTCTTAGCCTAACACTTTGTGATAAAAAGATCTGAAGGTCTGTCTTCAAGGTTAGCTTGGATCTGTGTTTGATTTTACTGGCTGTGAAATCTCAAAAAGGTTTCTTACAAAGATTATATTTGTTCAAAGGGAATAAGTAGATCATTGGTTACATTTATTAAATCTAGATACTCACTTTTTCCATTTCATCTATCAATAATGCAAAGCCGTTTGATTAAATTTGGCCAGTAAATCTCAAGTTTCCTCTGATGACTTTCCCTGCAAACTAATTGGGATGATGCTTTTTATCCTTTTACAATTAGTTTTAAAACCCACAGCCCGGATTTTCTCATGCGGAAGATTTTTAGGTGGATTGGAAAGTTCAGTTTCCAATTTAATATGTGCAGATAGGAGTTTTTATATATGACACCTCATTTTCAGCAAAAAATTACCTCATAATGGAATTGTTTCCAATGATTCATTTTCAAAATGCTCCCTCCAGAGCCCAAGTCTCTTTTGAAAAGCCTTAATTTCCCCCCTCATTGCCATCTTTATGATGAAGGGAGAATTTGTGTGTATATATTTTTATTGAAGTATCTATTTGATACCATCTTATAGAAGGCATTTGTCATACCAAGAGAGGTCGTAAATTTTAAATTGTCTTTTTTTTGGTATAATAAAAATGGGTAGCTCAGTTGAAAGTTCAATAATATTTTACTTATTTTTTTTTTTACAATGAGATAGACAGCAAACCTTGATGTGAAGTAAAGGATTTCCTTGGTCACTCTCCGTCTCACTGCAAATTATTGAAAGATTATGTTTTATTCCAGTGGGTTGTTTTTGTAATAAGTACAGTCAGTTCTGCTGTAAAGCTTACTTGAAAATGAGACTTCATTCCAATGCAGTGGATATGCTGTGGAATGCTTTGAGCATAACACAAATTTTGTGTTTGCTTCTGTGCAGTTTCATCCACGAGAGACGCTGCGTGTACCTGGGTGAATGCAGAAAATAGCTGAATCCAGTCACAGACACACACACGCCTCAAACTCCTACCAGCTGCCGCAGTTTACCATGTTATAAACCATGTTAGGTGTATTGTGAGCCATACTTGTTGACATCAGGTGTTACAACTTTCTATCCAGTTTCAGATAACCCTTCTTCACCACTTTATAATAACCCATAAGCTGCAATCCTTCCATTTCCACAAACCTTCAGGGTACACTGCAGAATTTATTATATATTTATGTATTTCTTAGCCATTTAATGCATGTAAAATTGTGCTTCTGTTTTTATTACATGTCAGCTTAAGAAGTATTTGCTACGGCCCTCGCTGGTTTGGCTCAGTGGATAGAGCATCGGCTTATGGATTGAAGGGCCTTGGGTTCGATTCCAGTCAAGGGCACATACCTCAGTTGCAGACTTGATCCCCAGCCCTAGTCGGGGTGTGTATAGGAGGCAACCAATAGATATGTCTCTCTCACATCGATGTTTCTGTCTCTCTCCCCATCCCTTCCACTATCTCTAAAAATCAATGGAAAAAATATCCTTAGGTGAGGAGTAACAACAACAACAAAATTTGGCACTGAAGTTGTTGAGAGTGTGTCTTTACCCATTTTCTCCATGAGCCCTGTGGTTTTTATTGCACTTTTGCGTAGTGTGGCGCTGTGATTTTTAAGGATGCATATGTTATATTACAGCAGAACTGACTGCATTGCATTGATGATCTCCAGTAGCCGTTTGTGCAGTCCTGATTTTAACTTCTTTGTAGCAATGGTTTGCTTGTGAATTACTCAGGAATAGGTTTCAGAGTGAGATGCCATTGTTGCAACTTTCCTTCCTTTTCTCCTTCCTAAAGAGAGAAGTACTTATAGTGATTCTGATTTAATTGGTCTGGGAAGACACCTGGCCGCGAGAATTTTTAAAACTTAGTTAATTCTAATGTACAGTTGGAGCTGAGAATCACTGCGTGAGTCTCACCAAAAGTAAATCTGTATGTATTTTATCACTGGAAACAGATACTAGCAAATACCATAAGCTGAGACATGTTGAAACCCCAGTACTTTCATCCAACTGTGCAGCAAACCTCCCACATTGTATAATTTGTACTAATACAACTCTCTAAATATGCAGCAATATTTCTAATGCATCTTTCAACAATGTTTTCTAGGTTGAGGCACATATCACATTTAGCAGCACTGGAACAATTGTCGTGGTTGGCTCCATGGGTAGGATGCTCAGTTTTTAAATGTTGCCAATTGTGAGGATACCGCCATTAGCTAATATCGCAAGAATCAACAAACACTTATGTGATTCATCTTTAACAATAGTCAATATAGATTCATATTTCAATGAACAGGAAAACAAATTCCTGTGTTCAAATCTGATTAAATTATTCCTTGATTTTAGTTTGTAATGTGGCCGATGAATAGATCAGACTAGAAGTGACAGCCCATTTTGGGTTCATTTGTTTGTATTTGCATTATTACTGCTATCATCAGTCTGTGGTTTGATTGTGGGAATCTTTTTTTAAATATATTTTATTGATTTTTTACAGAGAGGAAGGGAGAAGGATAGAGAGTTAGAAACATCGATCAGCTGCCTCCTGCACACTCCCTACTGGGTATGTGCCCGCAACCAAGGTACATGCCCTTGACCGGAATCGAACCTGGGACCCTTGAGTCCACAGGCCGACGCTCTATCCACTGAGCCAAACCGGTTAGGGCTGTGGGAATCTTTTTAAACCACTTGTCTATGTTGTGCAGGTTAGCTTAATACAACTAGGTGGTATAACCTGCACATGGTTTTAACTGAGTCGCAGCTTTAGCAATGTCACCACATGCTAGTGATCGAGGAGCTTCATATTTTCCCCTTGGGAATCCCCTTCCACTGTGTGAGATACAAACGAAGTGAGGGAGTCACTGTCAGTCATATATTAGATATTGCCCTGACGGGGTAATTCAGTTGGTTAGACTTAGAGCAGTGGTCGGCAAACTGCGGCCCCTTGAGTGTGGCTCTTCCACAAAATACCATGTGCGGGCGTGCACATACAGTGCAATTGAAACTTCGTGGCCACACTCAAGGGGCCAAAGAGCCGCATGTGGCTCGTGAGCCGCAGTTTGCTGACCACTGACTTAGAGCATCATCCCGATATGCCAGTGTTGCAGGTTTGATCCCCTTCAGGGCACATGCAAGAGTCAACCAATGAATGCATAAATAAGTGGAACAACAAATCGATGTTTCTCTCTCCTTTCCTCTCTCTCAAGCCAATAAAGAAAAGGAATAATATATTAGAAATTAATAAGGTTAAATTATTTTTTCAATAAAACATATATATGCATCTATACATACGTACACACATATATGCATCTATATCTATATCTATCTATATCTCTATATCTATATCTATATCTATATCTATATCTCTATCTATATCTATCTATTCCAATACATTTCTTCCAGTGCCACAGTGGATTGTTTTGTGTGCCTCTTAGGAGACCATGGGGCTACAACTAGAATTCAGGCTCCTGTGCAGAGATTCGGAGGTATAATCCTGGCCTCTCCCTACAGTTCCAGCTATAGTCTGGGTCAGTCCCAGGCTCACACCTGGTGCTCCCACATCAGTGAATCATAAGCAAGGTAGCAGGTGGGGTGGGGTGCCAGGTAGGAAGACCTAGAGAAAAACCTCTTTCCAAACTCCTAGGCAGCCTGTGGGTCTCTGTTATTTCTTGTCCAGTGGTTATGTTAAAGCTAAATACTGAATGCTGATGCCTACAGCAAGGAAGGACAATGAACAAATTCATTAATTACGCTTCTGTTTACCCTTATATCCCACTAAGCCATGAATTTGAATAATTATGGCCTTTTATTTTGGCTCAGTGATATTAACATGAGAAAGTATTTGCCAAACCTGACTCCCTGGTGTAAAATGTTGGGAAGTTCCAAGGAGCTTATTGCAAGTAGCACCAATTAACAATGTGCATTAGGATGTACTGAAGGAGCAGGGCTCATGGACTTCAAACAAAAATGTTGTTGCCCTCTGAGCCCTTTCCACTCTGCTTTGTGGGATCCATTCTTCCCCGCTCCTTGGGTTAATGCTAGTGGTTCTATAACTCCCCTGTCACTCTTGGAAAACAAAACGTCCACAGCTACCTTGAGTGGCAAAAAACATAATCATATTTTGCAATTAGGTCAAGGTCAAACTTTTGTGGGAAAATCAAGTTTTATGACACTGTAAGCTTTCCAAGAAAAGATTTGTGTCTGAGTATGATTAATTTGAACATCAGTGGTTTTAGTTTTTAGCTGTTATATGCTTGGAATATTTCATCCTTTGATAGAAATCAGGGCCTTGTGGGGAAGCAGTAGGCAGCCAAGGTTCAGTCTCAATCAAAATGTTCAGAGGCAGAGACTTGGCCAGACATAGCTGGGTTCTTAGGTGCTCCAGGTTGGGGACTTCTCTCTCTCATCCCATCTTGCTGATGGCCGTGAGCCTGCATTCTGTGTGCCAGAAATCCTTTTGGAATTTAGGGTGAAACAGTGAAGAAACAAAAGTCCCTACTCTTATGGAGTTTATATTCTAGTGAGGATGTGGTTTGCTTGCAATTAGCAAGCACACAGTGTCAGAGTGTTTAAGTCTCAAAAAGAAAAATGACAAGACTAAAGAGCTAGAGATTAGGGTGTGGGGGTGCTGTGTTAGAGGGGTGGTCAAGCTGGGCATCTCTGTGGAAGAGACCTTTGAATACATGACATAATACATGAAGAGAAAAGATTTTCTTTAGATACCATTCCATCCAAGCAGCCTCAGCAAAGAAGGAGGCTCCTGATTGTCCAAGAATTTCACCAATATCTGGCCATAACCTAACCCCAAATCTCCCTTGCTAACATGGCAACTAATTTTAATTTTAATTCACAAATCATTTTTCTTTATCCAGGATAATGTCACAACCTTGCTAAGGCCGAGGCAAGCCAGGTGCCATCTTTTTGCCGGTCTCAAAGTAACAATAAAATAGAAAGAGCCCTTTAAAGAGATCACTTTTACAAAGAGGAGAAATGGAGTTGGGAATTTCCAGGTGACATTTAATTCTCGAGCTCTCACTGCTTAAACAAACAAACAAACAAAGAACCTACACAACAATCCACCATCCTCTTGGTGAAACTGATAAAAATAACATGTCATTTACTCTGGGATAAACACACTGGCCAGGCGGGAAATCGCAGTCTATCTAAATGAAATCACAAGGACAGGATGCTTCCTTTTCTCATTTGACTGAAAACAGCTGGGACACCTGTAATCCGAGCCCCCTGGCGCTGTGATTCTGGTTGGCTCACCTGGCTGCCTGGTGAGGGGAGAGAGAGTAGGTTCTGTACAAGGCACTGTGCTGTGTATGACTTGACTCTGCTCTTGAGGAGTTTATGTGGGTAAATCCCTTTACAAGCTCGTGATTCAATCCAGATACGAAATGTTTCCAGACCTCGCAGTAAGTTTTCATCCTCCAGGAAGGAAACGGGTATCTCGGGGAATGAATGGCCTATTTCCCTCAAAGGCCAGGTCTCCACAGTCAAAGCAAAGAATCAGGGCAACTATCCAGATAATTCAGGACACCCAAATCTATCCTGGCCTGAAATAGGCACGTGTAAAAGCAACCTTCTTTGCAGGATCTGGTCCCCATATAATTCTGGGGGGGTTGAGGTACCCCAGCATTTTCTTAGGAAATTGGCATCATTTGCTACCTCAGACAAGGGAGAGGTAAGAGTATTAATGTGACCCACTTTCTCCGCCCCTGGCTCTTTCTGCTGGATACATGACACTTCGACTTCCATTCTGAACAGCTCTTTCCTTTCCTGAGCTGCACTACCTGTGACCTGGGGGAGAAACAGTACTAAATAGCACATGAGGCACAAGCAGGTGGGTGGTTTAGGCCTCTTGACTGGGAGATTCAGAAATTGAGGTCCTAGTAGTATGTGCTTTATTGCTGTGATCGAGGGCTCACTTTTTTTTACATTTAGGATTTTATTTGTCTGTATTTGTTTGGGGAGATTCAGAAATTGAGGCCCTAGTAGTATGTGCTTTATTGCTGTGATAGAGGGCTCACTTTTTTACATTTAGGATTTTATTTGTCTGTATTTGTTTGGCTTAAATCATTATTTAGTTAAACATTATTTTAGAATAGTTTTGGGCTTACAGAAAAGTGGTGAAGATTGTCCAGAGAGTTCCCTTAAACCCCACACCCATTTTCTCTATTGTCCATATCTTACATTTATATGGTTCATTTGTTACAATTAATGATTTTATATTGATATCTTATTTTTAACTAAAGTCTTTACTTTATCCTTATTTCCTTAGTTTTTCCCTATAGTCCTTTCTCTGTCTCAGGATCCCACCCAGGGCTGCATTCAGTTGTCCTGTCTCCTTAGGCTCCTCTTGGCTGGGACAGTTTCTCAGACTGTCTTGTTTTTGATGACTTGACAGTTTTGAGGAGTACTGGTCAGCTATTTTGTAGAATGCCCCTCAGCTGAGGTTTGTCTGATGTCATGATTACACTGGGGTTATGGGTTTTGAGGACGAACATCATAGCATACAGTGTCATTCTCAGCATTTCAATCAGGAGCATGTGATATGGACATGACTTGTTATTGGTAGTGGTGTTCACCAGGTTTCTCCACTGTAAAGATACTGATATAAACTCTTAATTCCACACTTATTGTAAGTCTGTATTCATATTTATATCTATCAATCTATAAAATAGAATTGACCCTTGAACAATGTGGGCTTGAACAGCCTGGTTCACTTATACATGATTTCCCCCGCAATTGATCAGTGCAGTTCAGTTGAGCCTCCAAGTTCAAACCCACATTTTTCAAGGATGAACTGGCACTTGGGAATCCATGTAAGGGCCGACTTAAGTTATACGTAGGTTTTCGACTGTAAGTTGAAATCCCTAAACCATGCATTGTTCAAGGGTCAATTGTATACATACAGTGATGGGCTGCATAACAACATTGAGGTCAAGATGCACCACATGTAACGATGGTCTCATAAGATTATAATGAAGCTGAAAAATTCCTATCACCCAGTGACATCATAACCAGTTCTCATGCATCACAGCACAACACATGTGGTGATGTTGGTGTAAGCAATCCTACTGCACTGCCAGTCATTTAAAAGTATAACACAATTATGCACAGTACATAATACTTGCTAATGATAATAAATGACTGTTTCTGGTTTCTGAATTTACTATACTATATACTTTTTATCATCACTTTAGAGTGAACTTTTTCTATTTATTTTTCAAAAAGTGTGTTGTACAACAGTATGCCGTGTCATGCTGGCAGCAGCCTCATGTGTCTGGTGTTGCCGCATCTCTTGATTGCATCATTTCCCCTGGTGCTTGATTTTTATGCATCCTCTTATCCTAGGAATGTGGATATTATACCCTTTATTCCCAAGATTTACTGTGATGTTCTGTTTTATCATGAATAATAATAGATAACATCCTATCCTTATAACGGGAACATATTTCCTGTGTTTTTCTTCTGGATTAATATTGACTACATTGTCTCTTCACTATAGACTTTGTGGCCATGATGAATTAATAAACCTCGCAAAGCTGAGTCATTATTACTTGTAGGAGTAAACAACAATATTTTTATTTGCTATAAGCC
Source organism: Myotis brandtii (assembly GCF_000412655.1). Taxonomy (NCBI): domain Eukaryota; kingdom Metazoa; phylum Chordata; class Mammalia; order Chiroptera; family Vespertilionidae; genus Myotis; species Myotis brandtii. Next base: position 4,374,178 of record NW_005366214.1, read on the forward strand.
ATCTATGATGCTGGGCACTTACATTTATCTCATAAAGTCCTCATAGCTTTAGAAGTTTTCTTATTTCTACTTTATAGGTTATTGAATCTCAGAAGGTTGATGTAACTTGCCAAGGTCATGCAACTGTCAGTGAAAGAGCTAGATTTGTACTGAGAAATACCTGCCTCCAAATCTGTGGTCCTAATTGCTGTAAAGTGCTACTTCGGAATAGTGCTAACAGAGCTGGCACTAGGCAAACGTAAGGAAAAGGTAGACTTTTATTTGTAATATAACTCCAGTGCCTCTACTTCCATATCGGGAAGAAGTAGACTTCATGCCTTCAACCAATGGAAAGACCCTTAATGGGCAGGTAGCTAGCAACATTCAGACCTTTCAGTTTATCTTCAGTGTTGTGCCATGTAGGTAGCTGCCTCTTTGACTGGATGCCGAGAAACATCCTGGGTTATTCTTCTTACTAAATAGTAGGTTCTGGTTACGGGTTGCATAATGGACTTTTGAACAGCCCAAGAGAAAGATCTCTGTACAGCTTCACAGGAGAGAAGACTGCCGGATGTTGCACTGCCTTTTCGGAATCAGGATCTACTGTTTCCCACTTTGGCTCTTCCTAATGTCTGTATTTAAGTGGCCCAGTAGGTAGCATTACCAATACAATGAACTCATTTGAATTAGGGAACCCAAGGTGGTTGTTAGGCAAGGGGATTTTCCCCACAGTGTATCACTATCTCATACCCTGTGCTTGTAGAACTTGCTCAGAAAACAGTGCAGAGTGGTGCTGGTGAAGATTTATTTAGTGCTTAGCAATAGTGTTATTGCTGTGTTATGTAGAATGAGAAGTTCAAACCACATTATGTACAATAAATAAATCTTCCAAAAGAATTCTCTCTGGAAGCCCAAAGCTTGTATTATTCCAAACAATGATGGGGCAATGTTCAGAGAACTCAAGAGACTCCCTTAGAATTTGAAGGAGTTATTCATGAATTACAGTAATTTGCATTGAGTTCATTTACAAACTTAACACTCCTGGTCCTTTATTCATTGCACCCTGACTTTGTGCAAGGCGCTGTTCTAGGCACAGGAGATATGAAGATGGGCAGGACAAAATCACTGCACCCCCAGAAGCCCACAGTCTGGTGAGTGAAAAAGGTCAGTAAATAGTCAGAAATAATGTGATAAATGCAACCAGAGAGAATGACTTCTTTGGAGAGAATTAGATACTGTTTACAGAAGTTAGGGAAAACTTTCTTCACAATGAAGGTGAAATCTGAACTGAATCTTGAAGAATGAGTAGTAAACAGGGAGACCTGGCTGACGTTGGAGTTTATGGAAAGGCATGCAGATGTGAAACAGCACAAAGTGTTCTTGTAACTACAACTACTGATGTACGGATAGGGTGTAGTTTGTTTCAGGGACGTGCCAAGTAAGTAAGAGGCAGTTCATTATTAAAGTTCTGTGTATCTTGCCTAGAGGTAGGGTTATTTTTCTGCAAGCAGTGGGGACGTTGAACAACAACATTGATATAATATCACACTGAGTACATAGCAGGGGTAGGGACCTAGTCTCATTCCTCTTTATCTTCCCCAGTACCACACACAGTACTTGGGACATAGTTGGTGATTAATACATGATTTTTGGATTGATGTAGATTATTTTAATGATCATATTTATTATAAATCCCCATTCTGGGTCTTTTCCTCATCCTTAGTATATGTCATATTCCTGAATAGAGCTCCTACCTGGGCATTAGGATGAAATCAAACTCATCTTCTGTGACCATCAGCAACAACTACATGCATATACATCCAAATCTGTCTTTTAAGGTACCTATGTGATGCATATGTACCAAATATCAAGGTTTCAAGGTTTGGCCCTTTATCTTTTACCAAACAGCTTAATGAGATATTTGCTTTACAACTCTCCAAGTGAATGCAGCTTCCTAGGCTGGGAAGAGAATAACTGGGAAGTTATTCTCAACAAGGTTGAACACCAATAATACAAACCAATGGATTTTATGTGTTAGAAGAAATTCAGAATTCTGGCTAAGATTGCTATTGTTATAACATTTAACATTAATCTAGTCATTTGAAATGGTTTAGAAAACAAACCATCCTCTTATTAACTGGCCTTAGAGAGTAAGTGCCTACACTTGTAATACTATTATTTTTTAAAATCTTTACTGTCATTAAGTGAAAAAAATTTGGCTAATTCTAGTTTGTCCTATCAAAGATTAAAATTAGTCACAGAATATTGGAATTAGCCAGTTTGAACTTTAGTTGTTATGCACACAAACATAACACAATATGGAATTATTTTCATGAAGAACTAGGCAGATGGGATTGATATTCTGCTAAATTTAAGTGGATATGAAAGAGGTTTAAAAGAACAAATGACAATGATTTGGTAGATCATAGAGGATAGGTTATTGTACCCATATGGGACAATATGTGGTAAAGATCAGGATGGAAAACTACTAATTTCCCCCCAGTATCCATTTTTTTCTTCTCCCATAGTGGAAGACTTAGCTGGACATAAACAAAAAGACTGTATATATCAGCCTCCAGTATAGTTAAATGTGGCCATCCATCCATGCTAATTTCCCCCCAGTATCCATTCTTTTCTTCTCCCATAGAGAAGACTTAGCTGGACATAAAGAAAAAGACTGTATAGCTCAGCCTCCAGTATAGTTAAATGTGGCCATCCATCCATCTTCTGGTCAAGAGAATATGACCATAAGTAGTATGTGCTACTTCTGAATTGTACCTTTAAAAGAAAAGGGTACGCCATTTCCTTCCTTTTGTCTCCCTTTCTCATCCTTCAGTGAGGAACACAGACTTGGTGATGAACACAGATGACAACCAAGGTATGAAGGGCAATAAGATAGAAAGAACCTGGGCTCAAACATCAAGGAAGCCCTGGACTATGTCATTACTATTTTGGATCATTGCTACAACAAACAAGGCTTTATCCTAATACAGTTGGGAATCAGGAGGAAGATGTGTCAGTCAAGTGCCTTTGTGTTTCAAATAACAAAAACTCAATCCAGACTGGTCAGAACAATAGGAAATCTATTGGCTGATGAAACTGGAAACTAGAGGTAGACAGGCTTCTGTGGTGATTTAATACAGTGACTTGAAGTACCTTCCAGGGCTTTGATGCTTTTTGTCCATAATTCTTTCCATCCATCTTCCTCTGTAAGTCAGTAGATATTGCTAGCAACTCCTAAGCTACATGCATTTTGTTAATTTCTCCAGTGAAGAGTTGTGGGAGTATGCAGGGAGTTTCCTGTTTCTTGACATTGAACAAGGTAATTGATTTTCATTTTGACTGGAACAATTTTAGGTCACATGTCTATACCTGAATTACTCACTATGGCCAAGATAATGCCATATACTTACTAGCTTATCTTCAGGTTATCAATAATTATTGTAAAGGGGATATCATTGAATCGTTTAAGCCAACAAGCATCCCTAGGATTGGAGGAAGGGTCAGTCAAACTCAAGATTCATGGCTGCTACTCAGTGGGAGTGGAGTATAATGGATGCTGGCTTCTTGTTTCTCGACATTGAACAAAGTAATTGAGTTTCATTTTGACTGGAACAATTTTAGGTCGCATATCTGTACCTGAATTACTCACTATGGCCAAGATAATTCCATATACTTACTAGCTTATCTTTGGGTAATCAATAATTGTTGTAAAGGGGATATCATTGAATAGTTTAAGCCAACAAGCATCCCTAGGACTGGAGGAAGGGTCAGTCAAACTCAAGATTCATGGCTGCTACTCAGTGGGAGTGGAGTATAATGGATGCTGGGGAAGCATAGACAATGTCCACCACCAGCGGTGAGTGTGGGCCTTCTGTGGCACAGGAGTAAAGTACACATGCTGTCTTGCAGGTGCAATATACATAGGAAGGGTAGGGCTGCTACAGACAGTGTTTGGAAGTCATGATCGGGATCTTGTATATACTTTGGGCATTTGGGCTAAGGTGAAGGTGATTTTTGACAGTAGCACAATAGAAAATATAAATTATATAATGATTCCCTAAGGGAGTCTAAGGAAAGGTATTCCTGGGTAGCTTTTTTTTAATCTTATCACTGTGTGTGTGTGTGTGTGTGTATGTGTGCATTTTTGTGCATTCTCTGATAAAAGGCCCTAGGGACAGGGAATGGAATATATATGATTAAGAAACACATCCACACACTTACATAAAGTAATTAGTCTCTTATTAAATTTCAGAGATTATGAATTAGGTAAATTTTTTTGGTTGTTGCTCCTGTTTTGTTTTGTTTTTTTGTTAATCCTCACCTGAGGAGATTTTTTCCATTGAGAGAGAGAGGAAGGGGTAGAGGAATGGAGGAGGGAAAGAGAGGAAGAGGAAGAAGAAGAGGGAGAGGGAGAAGGAGCAGGAGAGGGAGAGGGAGAGTAGGAATGAGAGAGAAACATTGATGTGTATGATTGGTTGCCTTGCCTCCTGCACATACCCTGAGGCTGGGAAACAAACCCACAACCCTTTGGTGTGCAGGCCACACTCTAACACCAGCCAGGGCTGTTGCTCCTGTTTTGATTTGCCTAAATTATCCAGACAGTTGACACAGTCATCTACTCTGCCTTGGCTGAACAAACTTGGAATGGAGCCTGGTTCTTCCGAATTTAAGAAAAACAAAGGTTGCATTTATAGTTTAGCCCTACCTTTGACTCTAAGGGCAGCTGAACATAAAGGTGGAGACTATAGTTTCTATATCCTGAATCATCCGGCTGTGCCCAGCACAGACCTCTGCTTCTGTCACTTGGCAGGATAAATAAAACTTGGAAATCAAGTTTCTGTAGAAAAAAATCTTAAGAGTTGTCTAGAACAAAGTAAAATATTACACAATGGGTAAAAAATGTGCACTCTATGTTAATTATTTCAGGCAGCTATGTTAATGCTAAGTCTCTGATTCTCGGTAGAATTCCTGTGCTGTATGTTCTTCAGATTTGGCCAGCTTCAGTCATTTCTCTCTAGGGGTGTCATGGTTTGATCTTGGGGCCAGAGCGGATCAATTACTTGAAACAGTACTTTTAGGGCCTTTATATCAGGCTAAGATTATCACATGATTTCAGATAGGTTTTCATTATCTTATTACCTTGCTGTTGGCACATGAAATAATATAGATAGTTTCAACCGAGCGTGACACAGAAGGAAGAAAAAAGCTTTTGTGTTCATCCCAGAGCCACAAAAGAAAATCCCCTTAACAGCTCTTTTTGCTGATAGAAAACTATTTACCAGAATTCCCAGGAAATCTGGAAAGTATTATTGATCATTCCTTGCTTCCTGAGAGTATTTTTTGAGGGATTCTGCTTTTAAATTCTGTTGGGTTTTTTTTTTGAAGCTTTTGAGGTTACAATATTCACCATTAAATGTGGTTGTGTCAGACATAGAGGGACTAAATCTTGACATTTCAGATGAAACTGGAATGATAGGAGATGCAGAGAGAGCACGACATGGAGGATTCTGACCTCCTTTTCAGAACTGAGACATAACGAGTACTATTGGTCCTGTTTAAATCCCCTGGTGACACTAAGGCAGTTGTTATCTTGTCATTTTTAAATAAATACCTAAAGCTTACCCAATTAAATATGCCCAGTTCTTTATTTGGCTTTCATATTTGCTTACACATGCATACACATATCTGCATGTATTTAAACAGATCTGCTGCCTCCAAACCTTTTCCCCCTTCAGGTTGAATTGATATTCTCTTATGTTTTTACTGTTCAATAGCAAAGCTTACTTTTGGGAGGAGAATCCCTGAGAAATATAACCTGAGCTCTACTTCCAGGATAAGATGATGGTGTGACGCCGAATCACAGAATCTCCCTCTCCCAAAAGTCAGTGGCATGGCCAAAGATTGAATAAATTTAAAAACCAGTAAAGTAGCCATGGAATGAAGGTAGAGTTAAAATATATTTTAAAAAACAGCATTCCCTGGTCCTACGCACAGCACCATTCGTGAATTCTTTTCTTGATGGAGTATTGCTTCAGGTTCCAAATACAGACTCAAATGGACTTTGGGAAATGCAGCTCCTTTGTAAGCCATAGACCATCTGAACTTAATGTTCTTTTGTTTTCAATAATATATGAGGTACAGCAGGAGTTCCTAAGTACTTCTCCATCCCTTGATTGCTTTCCCCAAATAAGTCCTGACAGCTCCATTTTATAGTCGTCAGGACTATTTCTGGTACTTCAGAGGTGTATTTTTGGAATTTCTGATTTTGCTTCCATGCAGTTACTAAGTCCTGACATGATGACATGATGACTCTCACAGCTGAACACAGTCCCAGGCAAGTCGCTATTTCCAATGGCCATGTTGGCTCAGACAGCAAAGGTGAAATAATTGGCCAGAAGTTTATGCCATTAATGAAGTTTCGCATACATATTCATCAGACTCTTTGAACTGAAACTAAAGGGAAGTTTTCCATAGGTTATAAACGTTCACCTCTTCTTTACTTTATACTCTTACCCTTTCTTATAACTCTTCCTGACCTTTCAAAAATCCAGAAGCTGAAAGAGACCTCGATAAGCCCCACTGTAATCTTCTCTAATAAGAGTAAGTGATGATAATAATAATGATTACTTTTTGGATGCCCATCTGAGCCAGGCGTTGTTGTGGGTACTTTGTATTCAGTATCATTTATTTCTCCACAGAGAAGAAGGACAGAGAAGCTCAGGCCTGCATTTCTGCTACTAATAATTCTAATTGTAACTGCCATTTACCGAGTGCTGTGAGGTGTTCTCTTCATGCCACTTTACAGATGAATAAAGCCTCTAAAGAGTTGCACCAAAAGTCTCATAAATAGCGTCACTGAAACCCGAACCTGACTGACTGCAAATCCTTTGATCTTTGGTGGACTTAGGATCGAGTTTAAACTGGGCCATATGAGACAGACAGGCAGATTCAGTAATACCTGGCAAGGTGCTGGCCCCTTTTCTACTCTGTGCTGCCTGGGGTCCCTGGTGGGCCACTGACTTCTGTGGGCTATTGATGGGATCGTCTGCTTTAGTGATGATAATAATAATGATTACTTTTTGGATGCCCATCTGAGCCAGGCGTTGTTGTGGGTACTTTGTATTCAGTATCATTTATTTCTCTGCAGAGAAAGACAGAGAAGCTCAGGCCTGAATTTCTGCTACTAATAATTTTAATTGTAACTGCCATTTACCGAGTGCCCTGAGGTGTTCTCTTCACGCCAGTTTACAGATGAATAAAGCCTCTAAAGCAGCGGTTCTCAACCTGTGGGTCTCGACTTCTTTGGGGATAGAACGACCCTTTCACAGGGGTCGCCTAAGACCATCGGAAAACACATATATAATTACATATTGTTTTTGCGATTAATCACTATGCTTTAATTATGTTCAATTTGTAACAATGAAAATACATCCTGCATATCAGATATTTACATTACGATTCATAACAGTAGCAAAATTACAGTTATGAAGTAGCAACGAAAATAATTTTATGGTTGGGGGTCACCACAACATGAGGAACTGTATAGATGAATAAAGCCTCTAAAGAGTTGCACCAAAAGTCTCATAAATAGTGTCACTGAAATCCGAACCTGACTGACTGCAAATCCTTTGATCTTTGGTGGACTTAGGATCGAGTTTAAACTGGGCCATATGAGACAGACAGGCAGATTCAGTAATACCTGGCAAGGTGCTGGCCCCTTTTCTACTCTGTGCTGCCTGGGGTCCCTGGTGGGCCACTGACTTCTGTGGGCTATTGATGGGATCGTCTGCTTTCTGGATGGTGAGGCAACAAGCTTCTTTTTATACCCTCCTGTCTGCTGATTGGAGGGGAAATTTACTGAGGCTTTATGGCCAATGAGAGAAAGCACAGGGAAGACTTTTGGAAGAAAGAGGAGAGACTGCCTCCATGGGTGGCCCAGGGTTGTCCATGCCTGCTAGAGTTTCAGCCCTTAAGACCTCCCTCCTGAATACTCTTTCCCAATAGAGACCATTGAAAGCTCCAGTCCTGGAGTTCAAGTCAAACAACTCCATCCTGGCCTTCACGATGAGTGGAGTGGTAAAAGTGTCACGTATTGGAAAAAATCAAGGGGTATGAGCTAGACAAGACTAGTTCAAGTTCCAGTTATGCCACTTAAGGACTGTATGAGTTTAGACAAGTTACTTTTACTTTTTCCAGACTCAGTGTCTTTACCTGTAAAATGGAATAATGATAGTTATAGTGTAGAGTTTATGTTGGGAACTAAACAATAAGTATGCAAAATTTCTTCAAATAAAGATATTTCCCACTTGATAGGGAAGCCAGAATAATTCTGGGAGAAATGTTAATTTACTTAAATAAAGTTCCAAACAGATGGGAGAGAAACAAATGTAGTTAGGTAGAGACACAGCACCAGGTTACAAAATTTATCTTGGCGCTTCGTTCTTATATGTTTTACTGCTGTTATAATTTTTCATGTTGGTTTTAGCAATGTATTTATTAGGCACAAAAATTAACTCACATCATGCAAAATGAGACTGTTTTAAGAAGAAAAATGAAATCCATGTTGAAGGAAGAATTAAGATGAAACAGCTTAAGCATTGATGAGTGTTATTAGATTAATATACTGATTGGGAAACACATTTGTAAATAGAAAAGGTTTTCAAGGCTGCACAAGGGTTGGTAAGAATTCAGCTGTTTGGAAAACGAGCCGACATGTTCACAGTTATAGGCCACAGACACCTCTCTGTTTAAAGAAGTTACTGCAGGATTCACCCGTGGAGGTGAATTCTGGATCAAGTTTTGCAGTGTTTTCTGATCTATGAAGACGGGTCCAAATGGGAAAAAGTGGCAATCAGAAATATATTTAAATCTATCAGTAGGTTCAGAAAGGCTTTCTGTTATTAAAGTGTATCAATTAAAAAGTGGGTCTCTAAGCCCAAGAAATTTTTCAATCCCATTTTCCCTGCAATATGTCCCAGTATTTACAGAATCAAGGGTGTCATTAATTACTTACTCCTTAGCCACTGAGAGTCACTTAACTACCCCAGCAATACAAATTTGCATACGGTATACAGTTTCTTTCTACAAAAATATTCACATGAAGAAGGAATAACATGTTTCACAACAGTGAATTTTCAATATGAAAAAAGAAGCATCGCTGACTTGCCTTCCCAAAAGGCTCTACCAAAGCAAACTCCTGAAGTACATCCCAGTACTATTAGAGCAATGTTTTCTCCACCAGACGCAAAACCCAAAAGACATAATGACAAAAACCCACAGATTTGACCTCGTATAAAGGAAAACTTCTGTATAGCCAAAGGTACCATAAAGTTGAAAATTGTGGTAATGGAGATATTTGAAGCATATACAAGATTAATAATCCTAATATACACGGTGGGGCAAAAGTAGATTTATAGTTTTCATAGGGAAAATACAATATTTAATAAGTAGTAATTCAAGAATAAACCCAGTTTTGTGTATTTATTTTGCCACACCCTATATGAAGAATTATTACAAAGTAATAGAAGAAAAAGACTAATGACCTAATAGAAACTGTGCAAAGGATATGATGACTCCGTGCACAGAAGAAATGACATATAGCCAGTAAGCATTTTAAAGATTCAGACCCTTTCTGGAAAGCAGGAAAATGCACATTCAAACCATGGAATACTGTTTTTTTGACCACCAGATTGGAAAATTATAAGATTACAAGATTCTATTACTTTACTGCTCTCAACAAGAAAAGCCCTGGAGTAGCATCCAATAATGGTGTTATAGGGAAAAGGGGAGGTGGAATCAGAACGTGAAAGACTTCCACTCCACTTCCAAGATGAATGCCTCCATCTGACTACACAGAGCATTTTGGGAGTACAGTCTCTGCTGAAGTCAGAAGGCTGTGTGGGAGGAACCACATCCCGCATCACACAGCTTTGACCACCTCACCTACTGTTCCTCTCTCCCTTTTCCACATTATCAGTCACCTCATCCTCCACCCCTTCAAAATCCAGGCGATGCTATTCCCTAGTGCACCCAGACCCTCGGGGAGGGTGATCCAGGCTCACTCCAGCTGTTCCTGCTGTGGGACGTGGCTGAACCAGAGTAACTTCCTTGCCTGGTTCCCTCTCTACTCCCCACCTCACCCAGAACTTTAGTGAATGTATTGTTCTCCATCATATTGAACATACAGTGGAGATTTGAAGATATTTGTGGTTGACTGACTAAAAACACATATACAAAGACATGTAGGGAGGTAACATACCATAGGGATCAAGAGATTGGTGTGGGTTAGAAACTCGGATCATTCCCCGTGTCCTTGGACAACTGTCTTGCTTTCTCTTTTTATACCCTCCTGTCTGCTGATTGGAGGGGAAATTTACTGAGGCTTTATGGCCAATGAGAGAAAGCACAAGAAAGACTTTTGGAATAAAGAGGAGAGACTGCCTCCATGGGTGGCCCTGGGTTGTCCATGCCTGCTGGAGTTTCAGCCCTTAAGACCTCCCTCCTGAATACTCTTTCCCAATAGAGACCATTGAAAGCTCCAGTCCTGGAGTTCAAGTCAAACAACTCCATCCTGGCCTTCACGATGAGTGGAGTGGTAAAAGTGTCACGTATTGGAAAAAATCAAGGGGTATGAGCTAGACAAGACTAGTTCAAGTTCCAATTATGCCACTTAAGGACTGTATGAGTTTAGACAAGTTACTTTTACTTTTTCCAGACTCAGTGTCTTTACCTGTAAAATGGTGATAATGATAGTTATAGTGTAGAGTTTATGTTGGGAACTAAACAATAAGTATGCAAAATTTCTTCAAATAAAGATATTTCCCACTTGATAGGGAAGCCAGAATAATTCTGGGAGAAATGTTAATTTACTTAAATAAAGTTCCAAACAGATGGGAGAGAAACAAATGTAGTTAGGTAGAGACACAGCACCAGGTTACAAAATTTATCTTGGCGCTTCGTTCTTATATGTTTTACTGCTGTTATAATTTTTCATGTTGGTTTTAGCAATGTATTTATTAGGCACAAAAATTAACTCACATCATGCAAAATGAGACTGTTTTAAGAAGAAAAATGAAATCCATGTTGAAGGAAGAATTAAGATGAAACAGCTTAAGCATTGATGAGTGTTATTAGATTAATATACTGATTGGGAAACACATTTGTAAATAGAAAAGGTTTTCAAGGCTGCACAAGGGTTGGTAAGAATTCAGCTGTTTGGAAAACGAGCCGACATGTTCACAGTTATAGGCCACAGACACCTCTCTGTTTAAAGAAGTTACTGCAGGATTCACCCGTGGAGGTGAATTCTGGATCAAGTTTTGCAGTGTTTTCTGATCTATGAAGACGGGTCCAAATGGGAAAAAGTGGCAATCAGAAATATATTTAAATCTATCAGTAGGTTCAGAAAGGCTTTCTGTTATTAAAGTGTATCAATTAAAAAGTGGGTCTCTAAGCCCAAGAAATTTTTCAATCCCATTTTCCCTGCAATATGTCCCAGTATTTACAGAATCAAGGGTGTCATTAATTACTTACTCCTTAGCCACTAAGAGTCACTTAACTACCCCAGCAATACAAATTTGCATACGGTATACAGTTTCTTTCTACAAAAATATTCACATGAAGAAGGAATAACATGTTTCACAACAGTGAATTTTCAATATGAAAAAAGAAGCATCGCTGACTTGCCTTCCCAAAAGGCTCTACCAAAGCAAACTCCTGAAGTACATCCCAGTACTATTAGAGCAATGTTTTCTCCACCAGACGCAAAACCCAAAAGACATAATGACAAAAACCCACAGATTTGACCTCGTATAAAGGAAAACTTCTGTATAGCCAAAGGTACCATAAAGTTGAAAATTGTGGTAATGGAGATTTTTGAAGCATATACAAGATTAATAATCCTAATATACACGGTGGGGCAAAAGTAGATTTATAGTTTTCATAGGGAAAATACAATATTTAATAAGTAGTAATTCAAGAATAAACCTAGTTTTGTGTATTTATTTTGCCACACCCTATATGAAGAATTCCAACAAAGTAATAGAAGAAAAAGACTAATGACCTAATAGAAACTGTGCAAAGGATATGATGACTCCGTGCACAGAAGAAATGACATATAGCCAGTAAGCATTTTAAAGATTCAGACCCTTTCTGGAAAGCAGGAAAATGCACATTCAAACCATGGAATACTGTTTTTTTGACCACCAGATTGGAAAATTATAAGATTACAAGATTCTATTACTTTACTGCTCTCAACAAGAAAAGCCCTGGAGTAGCATCCAATAATGGTGTTATAGGGAAAAGGGGAGGTGGAATCAGAACGTGAAAGACTTCCACTCCACTTCCAAGATGAATGCCTCCATCTGACTACACAGAGCATTTTGGGAGTACAGTGTCTGCTGAAGTCAGAAGGCTGTGTGGGAGGAACCACATCCCGCATCACACAGCTTTGACCACCTCACCTACTGTTCCTCTCTCCCTTTTCCACATTATCAGTCACCTCATCCTCCACCCCTTCAAAATCCAGGCGATGCTATTCCCTAGTGCACCCAGACCCTCGGGGAGGGTGATCCAGGCTCACTCCAGCTGTTCCTGCTGTGGGACGTGGCTGAACCAGAGTAACTTCCTTGCCTGGTTCCCTCTCTACTCCCCACCTCACCCAGAACTTTAGTGAATGTATTGTTCTCCATCATATTGAACATACAGTGGAGATTTGGAGATATTTGTGGTTGACTGACTAAAAACACATATACAAAGACATGTAGAGAGGTAACATACCATAGGGATCAAGAGATTGGTGTGGGTTAGAAACTCGGATCATTCCCCGTGTCCTTGGACAACTGTCTTGCTTTCTTTATTTGTACAATCAGATTGGCAGAGCTTTCCTCAGGCAGTGTGGTGGGGTGTAATGAGATTATATTGGCAAAATGTGCCAAGCGGTTAGCACAGCACAGGGGTCACGGTCATCTGGGCCACTGCAGCCGTCACCAAACCATCACTCAGCACAGCCTGCAGGATAGATTTGGCTCCAGCCATCTCTACCGCCCGTCTGTGCATAATGACCAGTCATTCTCCGCAAGAAAAAGGCAGCTCATGCTGAGACAGGAAAGAAAGAACTTGCACTCATGCCTGTAGCGATTCAGCAACATCACACCAGCTACTTGAAAAAGGTGGTGAAGTGCTTGCCTTTTCTTGCAGTAACAGGACAGCTCTAAATCAGGACCTCAACCTGAAAAACAAAACATTATAGCCTCTTAGAAAATCACGATCACACATTATTCTGCCTTATCCATTTAGTTACATGTTGCCTCTTTATTGGCTTTTAATAATTTATGTAGGTAAGAGGCTTGGGATGGAAGGCTGACTCTTCCCATTCCTGCAACTGTGCAGCGAAATGTTATTGGTGTTTTTAGATGGTTCTAGCGCCGTCAGCCCAGGGGGAAATTGCACTATCAAAATTGACAGGGTCATTAAATCCTTTCAGCTTTAATTCTTGTTTCTAGCTAGTTTCATTGTGAAAAAAAATGGTTCAAAACCAGAGGATTAAAATGCAAATATACTCTCTCCTTCCTGCACATAGATTGTGTGGGATAGTGTCGCTGGGTAATTATCTTCCAATAACCTTCCAGCATGACCCACCTTTTCATACTGTGAGTCCACAGACCCTTTCAACACATCTTCACAGAATGTCTAGCTTTCATTCCAGGATGTTTCAAAGGCTATCTGTTATGTTATTTTTTAAAGTAATTTTAATATATGTTTTTATTTTTCAATTACAGTTTACAGTCTGTATTAGTTTCCGATGTGCAGCATGGTGGTCTAACCTAGTCACTGCCATATTTTTGCAGTTTTAATCAAGTCATGTGTTTACGGAACAGAATGTATATGAAAAGTAAAATTTAAATGATAGGCACTTTAGAAATTCTTACAATTTGTAAACACCTAGATGGCAATTAATAATAACAGGAACAGGGGAGGAAAGGTACATGAAAACTATTCATGGTTATTTGGGAGAAAACCAAACAATGGCCAGAATGGAATAGTTTGGGGCCATTAAAATGATTAGTGGTGTGAACCATGTCAGGAGATGGGGCCAGATTTTGAAACAACATTGAGTAGAAAAAGCTGACTCCAAATTATATCCTGATTACAACTAAGTAAAACACCAGCATATTTATTAACAACAATTGAAACAGAACAGGAACATAAACATTGATGACTGAGAGTTTGGGGATTTTTGTTTTTATAAAAAGATTGAAGTCTACAATGAAGTTATTAAAAAGGAAAGAAAATAGTCGAACAGGTCTGCTCTAATCTTTGTTCTGCTCTGCTCTGAATAAGTAGCAGGGCGGCAGCTGAGTGATGGAGAGCCTGGGCTCTGGAATCAGTGAGAACTGAGCTCAGATCCTGGTCCCCACCCCCACCTTCATCCACGTGACCATGATCCAGACACTTGTGTTTCCTTAGCTACGTAATGGGGATAAGACACCAGTTCCGTAGCATTGTTGGGACACTAAATGAGATGTTGGAAGCCAAAGGGGCTTTGCATGGTCTGCTAATTGTTATCATGTAATTAATACATATTATATACTAATAAACATGCCTCCCAAGCAGGTGCCACACCCTGGCGTAGCCTCCAATAACGGTGTTACAGGAAAAAGGGGAGGTGGAATCAGAATTTGAGAGACTTCCACTTTACTTCCAAGATGCATGCCTCTACCTGTCACATCACATCTACTGCTGTTGCAACTTGCAAGTGAATTGAATAAATATTTGTGGAACTAATGGTTTTGTAGCACATTCCCGTATTTACCTTGCTCTCCATGATATAATTGGACTCACTGCTACTAAAATGAGCTTAGGTTGTGTTCATTTACAGTCTCCTCAGTCCTAGATTTGTGAGAAGCACTGAAAAGAAACAAACAGAAATGGAGTTGCCCTTAAATGAGGGGTAGGTGAGGAGAGGGAGAGGAAGAAGGAGAGAGAAAAGAAAAATTGGTGCGGTGTATGAGATTTGAAATCTGCACTAGACCTTGGCTTTCTACTTTCCGTAGCTTCTTCATTCAGTTAAAATAGTTCTGTTCCATACTTTCTCTCTAGTTTGATACCCACCAGTGTTGATTACCTCCTGGATGGCTGGCACTGTTGGGTAACACTTGCTTCTGTTATGGTTTTTCCTCCCCTGAGCTACATCTTGGTTTCATGGCAGTTGGATATAAATCCAAGATGATGTGAAGTTTTGGTAGTATTGGCCATAGATTCTCTTTAATTTATTTGAATTTCTTTGTTTATCCATGCTAAGAAAGCTGGGTCTCAGTGCAAGCATTGCATCTCCTCTGTGGACCTCAGGACAGAATTCAGCACCCTTTTCCCCCCTGGCTGGCACCTCAAAGACCTCTTTCACAGCACAAATCACAGTGTTTTCTAAATGTGAATCAACCTAACCTTCCACCAGACGGGAAGCTCCTTGAGGGCAAGGATCATGTCTTTTCTCTTTTATCCCCAGTACTTAAATGGTGCCTGGCACAAGAATGGTGACTGAAAGACCAGTCAGAATGTGTAGGAAATGCCAATTAGTGCAGGATTCTCTACGAATTTTTCTTTCGAGTCCAGATAGAATCTAAGTGTAGAAGGGAAACTTGATGATTCTGGGTTTATATTCCTGTCTTGCTATTGACTAATGATATAATTCTTTTTAAATCATTTAACTTAAATGGTGCCTGGCACAAGAATGGTAACTGAAAGACCAGTCAGAATGTGCAGGAAATGCCAATTAGTGCAGGATTCTCTACGAATTTTTCTTTCGAGTCCAGATAGAATCTAAGTGTAGAAGGGAAACTTGATGATTCTGGGTTTATATTCCTGTCTTGCTATTGACTAATGATATAATTCTTTTTAAATCATTTAACAATTTGCTTTAATGTTCTCCTCTGAGACTGCAGGGTGGAGGTTGGGAGAAGAAGAAAAGCAATGATGTTATCTACACTAATAAAAGAGAAAGATGCAAATTGACGCCCACCAGCCAATCAGGAGTG
This sequence comes from Myotis brandtii, assembly GCF_000412655.1. Lineage (NCBI taxonomy): Eukaryota > Metazoa > Chordata > Mammalia > Chiroptera > Vespertilionidae > Myotis > Myotis brandtii. Next base: position 4,390,194 of record NW_005366214.1, read on the forward strand.
AGTATGCAAATTAACCCAGCAAAGATGGTGGGTTAATTTACATACACAGGCACCGAGCGGCTGGGGGCAGGGTGGGACACTTGCCATGGCAACAACACAGGCATTCCACACCGCCCCAGCTGCTCTGGGCCTCTGGATAGCACGGGAAGGCGGAAAGGTGGCTCCGGGCCAGAGCAAAGGCAGAAAGGCGGCTTCAGCCGGAGTGAAGGCGGTGCCGGCAGCCAGGGGAAGGAAGGCCCATTCTTGCACGAATCTTCGTGCATCAGGCCTCTAGTAAGCAATAAAGGCCTTAGCAACATATGGACAATTTGCGAAGAGCTGGACTAAGTTATCTAAAAGATGTCAGGCAACTTCTCAGAATTACAAGCAGCCTGGTAAGAATATGCCAGAACACCATGAAAATGCCTGAAAAAGGACAATTATGTATGAGTGGGAGATTATGATTTTCCTTATATGGTAGGAACCATTTGCTAGAATCCTTGTCTCCTTTGCTGGTTCTAGCTCCTCAGTCCACACCAGAAATGTAGGTTTGGTTCCTTGGGATTCCACCTTCCCTCTCTGAGGCCTTCCCCCACGACCTCATTCACAACCCTGGCTCTACCTACTAACATTAGGCTGAGGTTTTCCATATTCATTTCTCTAGCCCAGTGGGAAGTTCCACTTGTATATATGTTTCCCAGGCATTTTACACTCAATGAATTTATTTTCTGCCTTCCCAGTCCTCTTTCTGTGCTTTAGATGTGGCAGGAACATTATATTACCATCCACCCAATCAGCCATGCCTGAAACTCAAGGATCACCTGAGACTCCTCCCTCTCTCTCAGCTTTCACACCCAGAGGTTATAAAATACTGTTGATTTCTTTTCCTGTACCATCTCCTATACCTACTCCTCTCCATCACCATGACTATTGTCCTAGTTCTGGGCTTTATTATGCTCTCCTGACCTACTGCTGTATCTCCTATTCTGATCTTCTACTTCCCAGACTCACCTGCCCTAATCTGTCTATCACTTTCCCCTTCAGAGGGACTTTTCTGAAACCTGGTCAGGTCTCCCTTGCTTAAGACCCTTTGGTGACTCCCCATGGCTATAGCATAATGTTCCTTATCTTACCTAATAATAGACAAACATGGTAATTGACCATACCTTCGCTACGCCTCCCATCGGCTAATCAGCGAGATATGCAAATTAACTGCCAACAAAGATGGCGGCCGGCAGCCACGGAGCTGGAATGAGCAGGAGGCTTGCTTGCTCCAGTGATGGAGGAAGCCAAGGTTCCCCGCCTGCCGCGGCCAGCTCTAAGCTACACTCAAAGCAACAAAGTTTCAATTATAGAAGCTAAACAAACCCCTGATACCTGCTTTCAGCCGGCCATGGCCATGGAGCTGGAGCCTTGGGTTGCCCCTGGTGATGGAGGAAGCCAAGCCCTGGCCGTCTCTGAGCTCCACTCCAGGTTACAAATTTTCAATTATAGAAGGTAAATAAAACCCAGAAAAAAAAAAAAAAAGGAAAAAAAAAGGAGAGGCTGGGAGCTTCCGTCACCGGCGGGCTTGGCCAGCCTGAAACGGCCCTCAGCCCCTCACCCAGACTGGCCAGACACCCCAGTGGGGACCCCCCACCCTAAAGGGGGTGTGGATAGCCAGAAAACAACCATCAGCCCCTCACCCAGGCTGGCCAGGCACCCCAGTGGGACCCCCCACCCTGATCTGGGACACCCTTCAGGGCAAACCAGCCAGCCCCCACCCATGTACCAGGCATATAATAAAAGGGTAATATGCAAAAAGACCCTAACAGCAGAACAACTGGGAATGACTGGTCACTATGACACACACTGACCACCAGGGGCAGATGCTCAATGTAGGAGCTGCCCCCTGGTGGTCAGTGCACTCCCACAGAGGGAGCTCTGCTCAGCCACAAGCCAGGCTGAGGGGCTGCCAGTACAGCGGTGGTGGTGGGAGCCTCTCCCACCTCCTCAGCAGGGCTAAGGATGTCTGACTGCAGCTTAGGCCTGCTACCCCCTAGCAAGTGGACATCCCTTGAGGGCTCCCGGGCTTCCAGAGGGATGTCTGACTGCCAGCTTAAGCCCAATCCCCTGGGGAGTGGGCCTAAGACAGCAGGTGGTCATCCCCCGAGGGGTCCCAGACTGCGAGAGGACACAGGCCGGGCTGGAAGGAAGGAAGGAAGGAAGGAAGGAAGGAAGGAAGGAAGGAAGGAAGGAAGGAAGGAAGGAAGGAAGGAAGGAAGGAAGGAAGGAAGGAAGGAAGGAAGGAAGGAAGGAAGGAAGGAAGGAAGGAAGGAAGGAAGGAAGGAAGGAAGGAAGGAAGGAAGGAAGGAAGGAAGGAAGGAAGGAAGGAAGGAAGGAAGGAAGGAAGGAAGGAAGGAAGGAAGGAAGGAAGGAAGGAAGGGAGGAAGGGACTGTTTATTTCCAAGAGATTTAAAACAGAACTTTGGAGAAACTTGATAATATGTAATTGTATAGCGATTTTTAACATTCCAAAAGAGTGTGGACTGCAATGTTGAGTATTATGTGGATGAGTGTCCTGTGTCAAATATTTGATTACATAATGTTAAGCATGTTTAATTCTGCATAAGTTATCTATTGCTACACAACAATTTCCCCCCAAATTTTGCAGCTTTTCTGGGTGATTCTGGCTCAGTCTCTTGTAGGTTACAGTTAAGATGGTGTCCAGGGTTGCAGTCATCTGAAGGATTGACTGGAGCTGGAGCAAGATCCACATCCAAGAAAGCTCACTCATGTGACTATTGAAGGGAGGCATTAGCTCTTTGCCATATGGGCTTTTCTTTGACACATAGCAACTGGTTTTGCCCAGACCAAGTGATTCCAGAGGAAGGACAAGGAGAAGGCTTTGGTACCTTTTCTGACCTAGTGTTAAGACTAGGGAGGCACACATTCTCATTTCTGCTATAATCTATTCATTAGAATTCAGTCACTAAATTCATAATGCAACCAGAGGGGAAATAACCTTCAACCTTTGCAGGGAAATGTACCAGATGATTTGTGACTATATGTTAAAACCACAACATATTTCTGTAGAACGTCTCAGAGCCTTAAATACTCTAGCAGTGGTTCTCAACCTTCCTGATGCCGCGACCCTTTAATACAGTTCCTCATGTTGTGGTGACACCCAACCATAAAGTTATTTTTGTTGCTACTTCATAACTGTAATTTTGCTACTGTTATGAATCGTAATGTAAATATCTGATATGCAGGATGTATTTTCATTGTTACAAATTGAACATAATTAAAGCATAGTGATTAATCACAAAAACAATATGTAATTATATATGTGTTTTCCGATGGTCTTAGGCGACCCCTGTGAAAGGGTCATTCGACCCCCAAAGGGGTCGTGACCCACTGGTTGAGAACCGCTGCAAGGGGAGATGGGTAAACCATCACATCATGCCCCCGATGATGACATGTAGTGTTGCTCATCTCCCATAAGGTGGAGAGTCCGCGTGCTCTTCTGTGGTAGGGGCAGAATTTCTGGCAGAGGTCGCCCTGCCCAGCGACCACGTTTGCTCTGCTGACACATGCGGGCTTCCTAGACGAGGGGCATGTTGCCCCACGATGAACACTTGCCATCGTCACCTGTCAGCGAAGGCAGGTGCATTATTTTTAGTTTAGGAGCGATAACTCAAATAATTGAGGGTATCTGTGGGAGTTTCAGAGTGCTTTAATCTCACTCCTTCCCTCCTGAGTTCTGAGCCAATCCCCTCGGATTCCAGCCGGCATGGTTGCTTTATTTCTGGTAAACCTGGGTTGCAGGGCACAGCTTGGCTCTGTGGTGGTAAATGGACTTCTTACTCCTGAAATGACTTTTCCATCCGGTCCCCAGCAGTCGCCTACTGGATGAAGGAGGGGAGTGGAAGTGCAGCTCCAAAAGTGTCAGAGAGGGTGAGGGGCAGGCCCAGAGGGCAGATTGCGGCTCCTTAGTGCCACCCAGCAGAGGAAGGCTCAGCCTCTTCACTAGTGGGGGAAGAGGTGGAAAGGTGGCGGGAGTGGGAGAGGTGGAGGCAAAGAAGGCTGAGAGAAGGGCTAAAGGGCCTCCTCACCCCTAAACACTTCCAAGATGAAACCTTGTCAGAAACAAGGAGAGAACAATGGCTTGGCAACTGATGTTTTCCTCACAAATATTAGCACAAAGTATTTTTTTGTATGTTTTTATTGATTTCAGAGAGAGGGAGAGGGAGGGATAGAAACATCAAAGATTAGAGAGAATCATTGATCGGCTGCCTCCTGCACACCCTCTACTGGGTATCAAGCTGCAACCTGGGCATGTGCCCTGACCTGACCGGGAATAGAACCCTGACCTCCTGGCTCATAGGTCGACCCTCAACCACTGAGCCACGCTGGCTAGCAGCACAAAGTGTTCATTCTCCAGATGCAGTAGGCTTTTAACTGCAGAATACAAAGGAAAGTGATAGGAAGGAGGTAAGTGTGATTATAATATAGTATGTTACTGAATCAAATTTTATTTTATTTTATATTATTGGATATTATAGATGCTACCCCAATTTAAAATTTCTTATTCCTGGCTGTGAGAGAAATGGTTCAGACTTCACATGGCTTCTCTTCGTTTTTTCAGTTATTAGAAACAACTTGCTGTTCCATGAATGAAACCAGGCTATCAGGCCACAATTTTTATTTCTTATTTTCAAATTGAAATAGAGGATTTTAATATTTGTCATATAAGATATAGAGTACAAGTGTCTTATTTTTGGTTTGAAGTTGCATCATCTGGTATTTTAATTCAATTTCTGTTACTGTGTGTTCTTAACCTCTCTGTGCCTCAGTTTTCTCATCTGTAAAATGGGAATAATGAATAGTACCTACCTCATGGGGCGGCTATGAAAATTGAGTGAGTTGATATCTGAAGAGGATTTAGAACAGTGTGTGACTCACAGTAAGTGGTTCATAAGTGTTAGATGTCATCATTATCTAGTGAACAAAGCTTCCTAGAGAGATGCATCAGATTCAAAATGCTGTGATAGGTTTTGTCAAACTTAGAGTAAAGCTAGCTACTATTTTAAAAAAGCCAAAGTGTGTAATTGCTTAAACACAATACAGATTTATTTTTTACTCACATAAAGTCTAAGATGTATGTTCCTAAGCAGCCTGCAGTTGACCCTCAAATGGTAATTCAAGGACCAGGCTCCTTCCATATTTTGGTTGTACCATCTTAAATATAAGGTTTTCAAGGGTACATGGGACAGAGACATTCAGCCAGTAGACAGGAGAGGTGCCTGAGGTACTCCCTTCTTAATCACCTCAGACTTCAGGTGACACACACCACTTCTGCTCACATCCTGTTGGCAAGAACTAGTCACGTGATCTCACCTAGAAAGGAAGCTGGGAAATGTAGTCCCTGCTGGGCAGCTACATCCCAGCAGGCCCTCTCAAATGTGGAAAGGTAGCATGAATAGATATTTGTGGATGTTTTGTGAGTTGGCTCTTGGCTGACTTCACCATATGCTCCCACCCCTCAAAGTTCAACTCCAGGGGTGATTAAGTACTGTGACCCAATGTATCCCCATTGATTGTGGTTTATTCAGAAGGGAAACATTAAGAACACATATATAAATATTCGATTCTGAATGAACATTACTTGAATTTCATATGTTTTTATTTGAGGCCTTTGGGGAAAAAATAAAGCATCGGACTTTTATGAACTGAATTTGACCAGTTTAGATAGAGACTGCCAAATAGCTTCTTGCTCAGTCATATTTTGGGCCTGAGTTATTTGCCTAACAACTTCAGCTCTCAAGTTTGCCCATGTTGACACAGCTAAAGCAGCAGGTGACAACCGAAACTGCAGAGGTGGAAAGAAACCAGCATCCCTCCTGAGCCAAATTATAATAATCTGTGTGGTGGTTTACAGGCTATAAATCACATTCAGACTCTTTATTCAACTTGGTTCCATGTTATACCAAGGGGGATGAAGAATGCTTTAGGAGGAAAGTCAGCACTTTTTAAAGTCAATTTAGTAAGAAAGTCACATTATTTTCTATAGAACAACAAAGAGCTGTGCTATCATTAACTCAGCAGTTGTATTATGTTTTAATTCTGCTACTTAAGGCATTTAAACCTCTTCTTTCATTTAAATAGTGAACTGCTACTTCACTGTGGATACTCTTTTTACTGTGGTGCATATACCAGCCCTAAATTTGTAAATCTGACATTCCAGTTTATGTATACAGGTTCATCCCAATGTTTCAAGAATGGAGAAATAACAGTTACTCTCTTTTATTAACACAAAAGAAAGGGAGGCATAGCTGGGTCAAACCTTCAGATAATCGAAAACCCTTATCATTGTATTCCATCATCCTTTTATGAGGCTCCTTTCTGAAAGTGCCAGAGGGTGGGCTGTGTATTCATTTCTTCTCCCATCTCTTGTCCTTTTCTTTCATCTTCTCTGGGGGAAGATAATTAATGAGACAGTCAAAAGCAGGGTAAGGAAGAAGAAAGACAGTAAATGGAAAGCCAAGATAAATCGGCCCCTGAATAACTGAGAAATGATGGTCCTCTCACCTACTCTGAACTTCCTGGGCTTGTTCCTATTAATACCCTTCAGTTGATGGAAAAACTACTTCTGATGCTCAATTATGGAAAAAATTAGCCTTCCTGAGATATTGAAAGGCTTAACCCAAAGTTGGAATATTTATCATCTGTAAATTAATTTTATTATTGGTTTCAAATGAGGTCTCTTTTTTTGTGCTAGTTTATTTATCAGAAATTAGCCTTTTGCATCAGAGGATATATAATAGATATAAGATACTTCCTCATTTATTCTTGGAACCATGAGAGTAAATTACATGATATAGTACTGTCTTTAGTTTTGTCTTAATTAGATTTGATATGTTATTGTTTTTTACTATAACAAGAAATAAATGATGAGACTATTTTTCCTAATATAACTAATGAGGCATGATAATAGTTCAAAGCTAATGAGATAGAATACCCACACGTCTCATAGATTTATGCTTCACATTCTTTGGGGTTCTTACATGAGAAGCCACTTAAAATACTTAAGGAAAGGATAATGCAATTAAAGCCTAATTTATGAACTACTTTAAGGTGAGCAATTATATTCTTAATTAACAAATTTACTACTACATTAATTTATAGCAAACCATCTGAAACACATCACTCTAAACATTTACTGTGACATTATTCATTAGAGACAGAATGCTGTATATGTCAGGCACAGCTGGAACCTCATCCAAGGGAATGCAGGGCACCAAAGAGCTCCATTATCAGGTGGAGCCATTTATTTGGAGTTCGTTCATGGGGATACCAGAGACATAGCCACAGGGTTTTATAAATAATACATCTTTTTATTTTTTCCTAAGCCCTAAATTCCCCATCTCTAAAATGGCAAAATCAGTCCTTTATTGACTAATAAAGCTATTACTATTAGGTTGCCCAAGTTCTTTGAAAACCTGAGATGTTAAATAATGATAAACGGTCTTGTTCATCTTGGGGAATGAGTGTTTTTCACAACCTAGGAGCTCCCTAGAGCATAAAGGAAGTAGCCAAAAAGATGCACAGTCATAGTTTTATGATTTAGCATCATGTTAGCTAAGGAATCGGTCATGCCAGAGACTTCCTCGCAGTGCATGTTCCCCCCATTAAATTTTAGAGGGTAGGAAAGAATTGGGCTGTCTTGGAACTTAATTTGGAAAGATGTAAACAATTATTTTGACCTGCTTTTGGTTCTTTGGTAGCACTCATGTTACCTACTAGAGTACTGAAGGCAGTTAAATGTACTGATTGACATATTGAACAATGGAGTAGGCACAATAATGAGTATATTTATAGATGGAAGTGACTAAGGAGTAAAGAATTCTATGAGGAATAACATGACTCACTCAGACTTAAAACGATCTCAGGATCTTGTTCTAAAAGATGCAGAAACAACAGGTTGATTCACACAGTTTAGTTTTTTAAAAGTCAATGACACGATATAAAAAAAACATTTTTTTTAACGCTCTGTAGACAAAAGATCAGTTGACTGAGTAAAACTTATTTTTTTCTGGCAACTGTGTGTCTCTTTAGCCACCAGATAGAAAAAGTAATTTTGGTGCTTTTGTATTCAACTATTCTATTTATTCAGCTTTTATGAATTATTTTTGTCGATGTATTACCAAAAGTAATTACAAAAGGCAATAGCAATAAATAATGAATAGTATACTGAAAGTCTAAAACAAAGTGGTACTTTGACAATTTAAACGTAGACACTCCTTCTCACTGTTTCTTATTGTCCCATAATTTTAAAAGGCAGTGTCAAATGACATGAATTTATGAGTAATTCTTATGAGTATGTCTTGTCATATCTATAAGAAGCACAGTTGGAATTGCATATAAGCCTTTATTTCATTTACGTTAAGGGTAATTGAACATGAAGCACTACAGGGAAGGTTTCAGCATATGGGAGAAGTTACCCGATTCCATCATTTATTTGAAATTTATGGTGAGAGTATTCAAGCAAAAGAATAATCTTTATGACCTCCAGCAGCAGTTTGGCACTTTATTATGAATTATTTTCATGGCTGAAGATACGGCATTCCTTTGCTAATGTGTCTCATATACTGCTGTGTGTGTGCAGTATGTGGGTGTTTAATACATACTACTTGATGATAAGACTTAATTTAGGCATGACATTTGATGAATGTGTATGATTCACATACCTCCATGGTGCTCACAGACGCACTGGGGTTTTCATTTTGTAAAAGTTAAGGAGCCAATGTAGCACCTTAAAAAGCAGTGCCTGTACTTCTTGCACATAGTTTAGACTGATGGCTTTACCGGCAACTCTTCCTAATTTTTAGTCAACCTGTTTGGAGAGAAGCCTGCTAAAGACCCCTGTCGAGGCCTGTGGTTTTGATGGATTTCATGGCTACATTTGGCTCCCTTCTACCCAGATATTTTCCAAATACCAAACCAGAGTATCAGTTGGGGAAGGAGAATGTAAATGGGTCATCACCAATCCATTAGAGTTATTAGAGAAATAATACAGATCCTGTTGATGATGGGAGACTTGGATATAAGGAAAGTTCATGTCATTACACAGTTCTTAAATAAAATATTCACGGCTGCCAAGTCTTCTGGGAAGTAAACCTAGTTTGAAATCTAAGTATTTTCATTTTTTAATAGCTGTAGCTGATCTAATCACTATAAGTCCATGAATTTCTGGTTTTTGAAAATGAAGATATCCTATATAATAAAACCCTAATATGAAAATCGACTGAATGGCAGAATGACCGGTTGCTGTGACACGCACTGACCACCACCAGGGGGACGCTCAATGCAGGAGCTGCCCCTCGTGGTCAGTGTGCTCCCACAGGGGGAAGTGCTGCTCAGCCAGAAGCAAGGCTCACGGCTGGCGAGCACAGCAGCAGTGGTGGGAGCCTCTCCTGCCATTGCGGCAGTGCTAAGGACTCCTGGGGGATGTCCAAAGCAGGCGGACATCCCCTGAGGAGTCCCGGACTACCAGAGGGTGCAGGCCGGGCTGAGGGACCACCCCCCACACACAAACACAGTGCACAAATGTCATGCACCGGGCCTCTAGTATGTACATAAAGCTTGACTGTAACATTAAGATTTTCAATGATAAATAATGGGAAAGAAGCATTGAAATGAATAGAGTTATGAGAACTGGCCTTAATGCAAATCTGGTACGTTTCCAGATCCCAACCATCTAAGTAAAAGGAAATCATGCATTAATTTTTGAAATCCCAAGTTTTACGTTGTTTTTGGCTTTTGGTTTATTTCTTTGTCCTACTGTGTTCCGCATGTGTAGAGTCAACTACCCCAGATAGTCTTTTTCTTAAGACTCAGAATTTCTCATGGCTTTGCTTATCCTGTGTCTCCTCCTGTTGCCATCCTATCCATTCACCCAAACACTAGCTCCTCTGGGCTGCTCCTCCATGTCCCACAGGCAGAAAAGACTGCTTCCTCTTCTGCATTCCCACAGCACTTTGTCTTTGCTGTATTTTCTGTTCATTACCTTTGGTTACAGCTGTAGCCGATGTACTGTAAACTCCTAGAGGGCAGCAGACCATGTCTTGGCTTGGTATAGGGAAAAGTGCTTATTGACCTTGTATGGCAGATGGCCTTCCAGTGACCGCATGATGAACCAAAGTAGATTTTTTCCCCTCAACCAGTCAAGAGGTGGCTAGACCTTTGATGTTGTCAGGGATCATGTAGACCATTGTCTGATTAAAGCAAAGAGAAATAACCCTTTTTATCTCACTTCTAAGTTTAATCTTTAAACAAAACAACTCTGAATGGTTGTTCTGCTTTCTCAGCTTCTTGCACACTGGGACAGATTCTGCAAGGAGCAGGGCTTGCCCCTGAGGATTTCCCAGCACAGGTCTCATTAATTAAATGGAATTCCAGAGGCAAAACAACTCATTGCTGAGCAAAGTGTCCATGAAAAATGCATCTCATTTATAATGAGGTTTAGTAGAGAATTCGTGTTCATAAAATACAGCCTCAGAAATGCTTGCTGTGTATTGATACTGACTTTGTTCAGGCACCAAATCTAAAAGTGTCTCAAAGTGTGTATGTTAATAGTGTTTTGAAAACACTCTAATGAAGGAGATCGCAGTGCAGAATGACATGACTTCATGTAAAAGACTCTCTAGCTATCACTGTTTTTATTTAACATTTACTACATACCCTAGAGCAGCGGTTCTCAACCTGTGGGTCACGACCCCTTTGGCGGTCGAATGACCCTTTCACAGGGGTCGCCTAAGACCATCCTGCATATCAGAT
>NW_005366214.1:4401017-4406067 GCF_000412655.1 Myotis brandtii
CATTACAGTTATGAAGTAGCAACGAAAATAATTTTATGGTTGGGTCCCAACATGAGGAACTGTATTTAAAGGGCCAGAAGGTTGAGAACCACTGCTCTAGAGAGAACTTCCATTCTTTTTAGTGACTATCTTCATCAGTCAGGCTGTTACAATGAAATATCATAAAATGAGTGGCTTATAAACAACAGAAATTATTTCTCACAATTCTGGAGTCTGGAAGTCAGAAATCAGGGTGTCAGCCTGGCCGGGTTCTAGGTTGCAGACTTCTCGCTGTGTCCTCACGTGGTGGGCAGCAGAGAGCAGCAAACTCTCTTGACCTTATAAGGCACTAACCCCATTTATGAGGGCTCTGGCTCATGACCTCATCTAATTCTAATTACCTCCCTAGAGCTCCATCTCCTAATACAATCTCATTGGAGGAGTAGGGCTTCAAACATATAAGTGTTTGGGGGAATACAAGCATTCAGTTCATCACAGTAAAGAATACTTTTAAAAAATTAAGTACTATAACATCATGGTTTAAAACAAGTGCTTTAGAATCCAACTACCCAGGTTCAAATTCTTCTTCAGCTACTTATAGGGTGACCAAGACACTCCCAGTTTTGATACTGGGTTTGGTTTGTCCAAGACACTCGAGTTTTAGTACTGAATGTTCTATGTCCTACAAAACCCCTTGGTCCTGGGCAAACTGGAATGATTGATCACTCTAGAAATCTGATGCCTTGTTTAAGTCACTTACTTTCTTTAATTCTCGGTTTCCTCATCTGTAAAATGAAGATAATAATAGTGCCTGCCTCTTAGAATTGTTATAGAGCTTAAATGAGTAAATGCATGTATAGCTATTAACACATAAGAAAGTTAAATAAATCCAGTGATTGCAGTCCTTTTTATCAGCGAGTATATTTTTTTAACAGTGAAACACATGGAATTAAATGAAAGGAGTGGAATAGAACCATATTAATATGTTAGTGATAAAGCTCAAGGACATGATATAGTTATTTCATGGCTAAGGCTCTTCTCCCCCCATCCCTGAGTCATTGGTAGTGTAGAAACTAGGGTGGGGGAGTGAGAGTGCAGAAAATGTTCAGCCCTCTAAACACAATCCAAGGTTCTGTGGGAGGTGGGCAAAGATGACAGTAAAACCATGAGGCATCCACATTCTGAGGGAGCGCCACACCTCAGTTCTCTCTAGTTGTCCAGCCCAAATGAGGGCAGGATAGATGATCTGAATCCTGATTTTAATCATTGGACCAGATCACACCTTTAGAAGTGCTGTCTTGTAAGATGCAACTGCTATGAGGTCATTTCTTTGTGTAACCAAAGCAAAGGGAATTCTTCAAACATTTGGTGAGTCCTATTCTGTAAACTTAGTCATTCAAAAAATTTATTGAATTCTTATTAAGTGCTAAGTACTGTGCTAGCGATGCAGACAGTAGTACGATCCTTGCCCTCAATATCTCCCAGTTTAGTGTGATATAATAAGAGGTAGACAGGCATTGAATAAGGTTTGTCACTAGCTGGTTAACTGATGAATGAGTCTGTCTTTTCACATAAAGGTGACAACCATGCTATGTTCAGAGAGGCCAGTAATCCAGTAATGGGCCTATCCAGGGCTTTTATATAGGTGGATAGTATTTGCACCCCGGGCCATGATGAAGAGTAAGAAGAACAAATCAACCAAAACACAGGGAGGGAGAAAGAACTGAGGGAAGGCATCCTAAGGAAACAAAAAAGTTGCATAGTTTCTTCTCGGCTTTAATATCATCTCTTTAGAGTGACCTGAGCATCTTATCTAAAGTAACCAACCCTCTCCACTGATAACCTTTTATTTTTTCTCTTATCCACTTGTTTGTTTCCTTCAGAGCACTTATTATGACTGTCAGTTATTTTATTTATCTGCTATATTAGTATAGCCTAAGGTGCTATAACAAAGAGATACAAAAAATAGCTAGTTTATTTCTTATTACCCAGTCCAGAGGCAGGTGAGCAGTCAGGTAAGGGTGTGTCCCAGAAGGTCATCCAAGGCTCCAATTCCTTCTGTCCTGTTTCCCATCAACCCCTCCAGTGCTGCTGTCATCTGCATTGTTAAAGCTGGCTCAGAGAGACCATGTTCATGGGCTAGCTCATGGGAAGAGCAACCAGCGTCTTCTTTAAGGACATGATCCAGAAGCACCACACCTTGCTTCCATTCACATCCCAGTCTTGTTTTCACACCGAGGGGAGGTTGGGAAATGTATGTAGTCTTTTAGCCAGATAGCCATAGGCTAAAATTCCTTGAGGAGGGGTGTCTGTTGCTAAAGGGAAGGAGGACAGGATAGACACAGGAGGACAGTTAGCAGTCTCTCCCATGCCTGCATAGTTGTTTGTTTCTTGTTTGCTTCTGCCTTCCTTGGGGCCTGAGACTATCCAGAGGTTTGCAGTTGTTCATATGGAAAATAACACAATAATTAATAAATAATAATACAAGAATAAACTCTTTGTTTTGTATCCTCATAACTGTAAACCTACTTTGCCCACCCCAATATATCTGTTTCATTCACTGTTATATCCCCAGAAACTGGGATAAATGCCTAACACATAGTAGGTATTAGATGAAATATCATCTCTTTAGAGTGACCTGAGCATCTTATCTAAAGTAACCAAACCCTCTCCACTGATAACCTTTTATTTTTTCTCTTATCCACTTGTTTGTTTCCTTCAGAGCACTTATTATAACTGTCAGTTATTTTATTTATCTGCTATATTAGTATATAGCCTAAGGTGCTATAACAAAGAGATACAAAAATAGAGTGGTCAAACAAGCTAGTTTATTTCTTATTACCCAGTCCAGAGGCAGGTGAGCAGTCAGGTAAGGGTGTGTCCCAGAAGGTCATCCAAGGCTCCAATTCCTTCTGTCCTGTTTCCCATCAACCCCTCCAGTGCTGCTGTCATCTGCATTGTTAAAGCTGGCTCAGAAAGACCATGTTCATGGGCTAGCTCATGGGAAGAGCAACCAGCGTCTTCTTTAAGGACATGATCCAGAAGCAGCACACTTTGCTTCCATTCACATCCCAGTCTTGTTTTCACACCGAGGGGAGGTTGGGAAATGTATGTAGTCTTTTAGCCAGATAGCCATAGGCTAAAATTCCTTGAGGAGGGGTGTCTGTTGCTAAAGGGAAGGAGGACAGGATAGACACAGGAGGACAGTTAGCAGTCTCTCCCATGCCTGCATAGTTGTTTGTTTCTTGTTTGCTTCTGCCTTCCTTGGGGCCTGAGACTATCCAGAGGTTTACAGTTGTTCATATGGAAAATAACACAATAATTAATAAATAATAATACAAGAATAAACTCTTTGTTTTGTATCCTCATAACTGTAAACCTACTTTGCCCACCCCAATATATCTGTTTCATTCACTGTTATATCCCCAGAAACTGGGATAAATGCCTAACACATAGTAGGTATTAGATGAATGAAGTTAAATAAACACAGAAAAATATCATGTTTGTTGTATCATTACTAGGTTTGGTTTGTCTTCATAAATCTCATGGTATTACCCAAACTCAACTTTAGAATTTCCACATATTTATTGATTGGCATGATTGGGACTTTTAGGCATTGATTGAGCCATTGATTGCGACCTATCATGGTGATTGGCAGGCACATAGCAAGTATTCAACACATTCTAAGTTTTCTCCCATGTCTTTTAGTCAGAAGAAAAGATTCATGTGTAGGATATAAAGATATGTTAAGAAATAATATTGAAATGACTAATCTTTCCATTTAGAGAAGAAATCTGAAGTATTAAATTATTACATTAAAGAATTCCCTTAAAGGGGTTCATTTAAAAAAATCAAGCCTCTCTGGAAGCAACTGACAAACAATGAGCAGCAACTAACAGGCCGCTAGATAGCTCTGCTTAACCCTGGGTTTCTTCTCACGTATAAGAGCATCTGCCTTACCAACCTCCAGGTAATAAAAAATAAGATGTTGAATAACATTCGTGCATTTGGAGCAAAAATAATAAAAACAAAGATAGAACAGAAGACCTGTTTCTACACACTTAGGAAAGCGAAGACTGGGTTCTCTGATTTCTTTCCAACCTCTCTTTGCAAGAAGCCTTTATTTTGAAAACCCCTTTGTGCTGAGGGAAAGATTTAATTCCAGCTAATTGTTAGCCGCATTTTTACAAAACAACAACACTTAAGTGGAATTGCCTTTTGTTTATGGCTCAATCTGTGATTTCAGTCCTTAACTAAAACAAAATGTAATTCTTAGGAGTCACGATTAGAGGGCCCCCAACACCAGATGTAGGGGATAACATGGGCAGATTATTTTTAGAAGTTTTTAAAAAGTCATGAAAATTTAATGCTCGTATTGAATTATTGACATAATTCTTGGTTGCTGGTTCCTTTTCCAGGACACATTTGGCTTTGGCTTCTGCTCTCATTTTATGAAATCTTACAAACAAAGAAATGCAGTGTCCTCTGCTTCTCAGTCTCTCCTATTGGAGTCAGGATTCTTTTCTATTCATTGCTAAGCCTTTGCTATTATCTCTGTCCATAAAATAATTTCCTACTGCTTTCCTCTGCCTCGCAACAATTATACATATTTTCAAAGCCCCAGTGCACATCTCACTTTCCTCACAATAGTGACCCTCTCCAAATTCTTAAAAACACAAAGTATTTTTTAATTTAAATTCTTTATTGTTTAAAGTATCACATAAGTCTCCTTTTCCCCCCAGTGACCTCTCCCAGCCGACCCCAATCCCCAGCACATGCCCCCACCCGCTCCCCCGTCTGTGTCCATTGGTCATGCTCATATGCATGCATACAAGTCCTTTGGTTGTTCTCTTACCCCCTCACCCCTATGCCTTCCCTCATAGGTTGGACAGTCTGTTTGATGCTTCTATAACTCTGGTTCTATTTTTGTTCATCAGTTTATGTTGTTCATTATATTCCACAAATGAGTGAGATCGTGTGATATTTCTCTTTCTCTGACTGGCTTATTTTGCTTAGCATAATGCTCTCCAGTTCCATCCATGCTGTTGCAAATGGTAAGAATTCCTTCTTT
>NW_005366214.1:4407121-4436226 GCF_000412655.1 Myotis brandtii
GGTATATTCTTCCATTTGTTTATATCTTCCTCTATCTCTTTTTTCAGTGTCCTGTAATTTTCTGAGTATAGGTCCTTTACCTCCTTGGTTAAACTTATTCCTAGGTATCTTAATTTTTTTGTTGCAATGGTAAGTGGGATTGTTGTGGGTTTTTTTAGTTCACAATCTAAAAAAACAATGCATTGATCATCATGTAGGTAGGTTCTACTAGAAAGATGCAATATTTTCATTATCCCCTTAGCATGTGCAGTTGATTGAAATTTTGCATTGATGTCAGAAATCATGCATGTTTTGAATGTATTGCCTATTATTTATTTTCCCTTTTCTTCCTGAGGCTAAAAAGAAAGTGGGAAGAAACTTTGATGTAGTTTCCTGACTGAGCACTCAGAGCCATTTGGATCAATACTCCCCACTCTGGCCCACCAGCGGCTGAGTTATTGTCCTGCTTTAAGCACACAGTTTACCTCGGCCCAGAGTCAGATAGCTCAGAGGAGCAACATGAGTGCTGCTGTTGATAAAGGACATTAATCTTTCTTGTCACTTTCCTTGATTAGTATGGCTACCTCTGGGGTCCAGTTTCTTTATTCCAAGCAGAATAAATTTTCTACATATTCAGTATTTTTATCTTGGCTGCATGTGAGTGTATATGTTTGTATGTGTTAAAATCAAAGGGTTTGCCTTTGAGTCTACCAAGTGATGTGTCCTGAATTCCAGTTTTTTTGCTAATTTGTCCCAAAATGTAATTCACTTGTTTCTATTCTTATAGCATGTGTTCCAACATGAGATTGTGTTTGAAATTAGGAATGCTCAAAACCCAAAAATAAAGTTCAAATATCCCACGACTGGCAGAACATAGTTAGA
This sequence comes from Myotis brandtii, assembly GCF_000412655.1. Lineage (NCBI taxonomy): Eukaryota > Metazoa > Chordata > Mammalia > Chiroptera > Vespertilionidae > Myotis > Myotis brandtii. Next base: position 4,407,983 of record NW_005366214.1, read on the forward strand.
TTTTGAAAACTTGAGGAAGAAGGCATAATGTATAAAGGCAAAATGGTAGCTAATAACAACTGACTTTCAAAACAAAAGCATTCTCTTCTGCCTGTGTACCTCAAAAAAGTGTCCAGCCTATGAGTTTGAAATCTACTTTGATGTATTCTTAGTAAAACGTAAGTCCTAGAACATGCACTGCCTTGCTACAACCACTTAACAGTATATTTATGAAACGAACATTGATCAACCATTGAGTCTACTTGGTGCAGAGATGATTTCTTTCTACTTTGCTGCATCATTAGCTGTGTCCTGACTCCAAATTCAGATCCATCTAGCTTTGCTTGAGAAGCCAGCCACAAACCAGTCAGCCTCCTTAATCCTCACAGGAATTCTAAGAAGACTGCTAATAACATTTGCTTTGGAGTCAGATTGCCCCAAATCCAAGTTTTGGTTCTGTCATTTATGGCTGTGTTCCTGAGAGCAAGTCCCTTAACCTCTCTAAGCTTTAGTTCCTTTATCAATAGCATGAGTGTGGTTAAAAAACGCCTCACACACTACCCATTTTTGTTCATCAGTCTATAATGTTTCTTATTATTCATAAATGAGAGAGTTCATGTGGTATTTTTCTCAGCTTCCCAGGGGCCGTCTCATAGTCAGACTCCTTAATCCTCACAGGAATTCTAAGAAGACTGCTAATAACATTCGCTTTGGAGTCAGATTGCCCCAAATCCAAGTTTTGGTTCTGTCATTTATGGCTGTGTTCCTGAGAGCAAGTCCCTTAACCTCTCTAAGCTTTAGTTCCTTTATCAATAGCATGAGTGTGGTTAAAAAACGCCTCACACACTACTTAAGCCTTTGGTTTTTCTATTGCAGAATGCTGCACCGTAGAGCGTACCACACAACACACCATGCCATGTCCTCCACACTACACTGCTTGCCCTGTCACGTCATGCCTTAGCTCGCCACAGCGCAGTACATGGCACCACACCACACCATGTCATGCCACACAGCATGCCATAATGTACTTCATACCACATCATGTCGTGTGACATACCGTGTTAACTTTCTAACAGAATTATCCCTCAGTCACCCTCATTTGTACCTTCCTTATGTACCTCCCAAAGCATGTCAGTGTATATAGCATTGTTTAAATCCTGTGACCTATGATCAATTCCCAACATTGGCACAAAATCTAAGACTTTCAGCAGAGGATGCACACCTCTGGCACAGGTGGTGTCCACCAGAGAAAGGACCTCTATTTTTTTGTCAAGACAGAGTATGGACTGGTGGCAACTCAATAAGGATGGCCCTATGCTGTGTGTCCATAGAATTTCCTTTACAAAACACATTCTAATGAGGAATCCTAACTGTAGCTTAGCTTGATTGCGTGGATTATTACAGACTGGGGTAAATCCCCTTTCTAGAGTCTTCTTCAATCTGTTCTGGTAGATAGATGCAGGTTGTAGGCAATTAGCATGAAAATTCTGTGCATCTGACTTAATGTTTTTCAGATTTATAAAATATGCTCTGTGCCGTGGCTAAAAGTGCATTTTTTAATTAGGCTGTTATTTAGCAAAAACAACAACAAATTATGTTCCCACATGTCTTAGTTGGACACAAATGCAACATGAGCTAATAATATGTGGCAGCAAGTATAAAATGCTGTGAGTAAAAATAGAAAGCTTAAATCAAAGGAAAGGAAAGAGTCCCATGAAAGAGTCCCAAACTAACCAGCATGATGAGTGTGGAAACATATTCATTGATTCATTTCATGAGTATTTACCAAACAAAACCCATGTACCAGTAAGTGTGCTTTGCTGAGGGAAATAGTAAGATACAAAGTGCAATCCATGTGAGACTGCAAGGAGCTCACAGTGTGAGGAAGAAGACATGTGAAAGCAGAACAAGGAAGGTTCTGGTCTGAACCATGGGACATAGAGAGAACATGTCTATCTTCAGATCTTTGAACACTTGTCATATGGAAGAAGGAAGCTGGATTGGGGGCTCCCATCATAGTTTGTGCAACACTATTACTATCATCCCCCATTGTTTTCTCTTTTTTTTTTGCTTTTAAATGAAATTAAACATTTAAATAGCAATACATATATTTGGTTGAAAGGTAAAATTATTTTTTTAAAAAAATAAGTATACCACGAAAAGTCTCTTTTCTATTTCTGTTACTCTTTATCCTGTCCCACCCTTATGATTAATAATTAGTTTGTTGAGTATCTACCAGTGTTTCTTTATTCACATACAAGCTAATGCAAATACATATTCTTTGCCTCCTTTTCTTACATGAGAGCTGGCAGTCTCTCTGCTTCTGCATACCTGTATCTATATCTATAACACATATGCTGCATTTTGCTTTTTCACTAAACAATATTTATCTCAAAATTTTTCCTTATCAGTACTAGATGGAGATGGTCTTCATTCTATTGTACAACTAATTATATAATAGTTTATGTGTAGCAGTACATAGTTTGTTTAACCAAGCCCTGATCATGGACTTTTGAGTTGGTTTTAACTTTTGTTATTTCAAACTTTACTGCAATGAATACTTTGTTCACATTCATTTTGTAAATGTGCAGGTATATCTATAGGATAATTTCTTGAAGAAAAATTGCTGTTTCAAAGAGTAAATGCTTTTGTAAGTTGGATAGGCACTGCCAAATTGCCCTCTTTAGGGGTTATATCATATCTACTTCTACTAGACCTCTCTCAGCACATGACTGCCTGTTTCTTGCCAGCCTCATCAAAGAGTGTATTGCCAATGTTCTTTGAATTTTTCCCAATCTGAAAAGGGAGAAATGTCATTTTAGGGTTGTTTAAATATTTGTATGTTCTGGGTCATTTATATTGCTTTTTCTATGCAAAGTGTTTATTCTTCATCCATGATCTAAAAAAAAATTGATAGTCTTTTTCTTCTTGATTTCTAGGAACTCTTTATATATTAGGGAGATTAGCCCTTTATGTGTGGTATTGTTTTCTAATTATTTGAGGTGTCTGTTTCCAGTAATAGACTTTGAAGACAAATGTGGGACTAAAGGCTGGAAACAACAGTGAGGTATATTTAAGTTCAATGTAAAAAATAATGAGCCCTTAATATGTGTTTCTTAGTGCTTTGATTCCACCATCTCATTTAGTGTTCACAATAATCCCATGAGGTGAAAATTATTATTATCAGATGAAACTAAAGCACAAAGGTAATAGGAAATCTGCCCATGGTCACACAGCTAGTAAATGGTGGCGTCAGTATTCAGAGTCATGTATTTGACTCCACAGCCTAGGCTCTTGACTACAACACTTATTAATAATTAGGTTTGCATAGCAACATTTCCATCAATGGAAATATTCAAACGAAGGTTGGGAGATGGTCAATCCTGAATCTTGTGGATGAGATCCTAGGATAGGAAGGGGATTGAATTAGACAACTTTAAAGAACCTTTCCAGTAATTCCTTATTTCCTTCCAATAATGCTAGGCCTGACCAGAAAGATGAATCAGGATAGAGAATACGTGAGGCTCCATTTGGGACCTCCCTGCTCTAATTGTGATCCTCCAAGAGACCCAACCACCCACCAGCACACTGCCACAAGCAGCCAGGGGGACCTGAACTTCCAGTTGCAAACAATGGCTTCATGGTGAAGGTTTATGACACACTGGGTTACTAAGCCTACATTTGTATGGAAATGTCCTTTATTTCAGTGCTTTGCACAAGGCAGATGTTCGGCAAACCTTTTTGATCGGATTAACACATGATTGATGGGAAAGCTTACTCTAAAAGCTCTTAATTGTAACTCAGTTAGATGGAATATGGAGGTAATTATTCAGTCAGTAGTTACTAAGCACGTATTATGCGCAAAGCACCGTGCTGGAGACTCAGCGATATGAAGTGAAGACATGGTTCTCAGCAAGTCAACAGATAACTGGTGACAAATGCAGAAAAGCCCGTGGGCCCAAACAAAGGGGCATAGCCCTTGGGATGGAGATGAGGGAAACAGCATTGAGGAGTGGGGTGTAGGGGGATAATCTCTACAGGAGGTGAGACATTACCAGAGACTTTATGTGGACTGGGGGAGAAGTGAAAGAGCCTTTCAGTTGAGGGGAAGGGCTGAACAGCATTGGGGAGTGGGGTGTAGGGGGAGAATCTCTAAGGAGGTGAGACATTACCAGAGACTTTATGTGGATTGGAGGAGAAGTGAAAGAGCCTTTCAGTTGAGGGGAAGGGCTTGAATAAAAACATAGAAGTTGAATCTCATGTTTGTGGGCTTGAGTGGTGTGTTTTTTGAACAGGCTCAGAAAGAAAATGACAAAGATAGATGGGGACCTCATTGATGAAGGTCCTGAATTCCAAGCCAGTGGATGGGCAAAGATGGCCACCAAGGGCCCTGGAATAGAGAACTGACATGGGAAAGTGGTGTTTTAGGGAAATGAGTGTGTCAGCCACGTGCAGGGCGGCACACAGAGAGGTGAGGCTGGAAGCTGGAGAACACAGGGAACTATCACAGTCATTTAAATAGAAGGTGAGAAGGGTCTAGTCAGCCGTGGGCAAACTACAGCCCGCGGGCCGGATCCGGCCCGTTTGAAATGAATAAAACTAAAAAAAAAAAAGACCGTACCCTTTTATGTAATGATGTTTACTTTGAATTTATATTAGTTCACACAAACACTCCATCCATGCTTTTGTTCCGGCCCTCCGGTCCAGTTTAAGAACCCATTGTGGCCCTCGAGTCAAAAAGTTTGCCCACCCCTGGTAGCTGGTAAGCGAGGGGGAACAGTCATGTGAAAGGAATCATGGTGGGTAGCCAGATGGTTCTCTGTAGGGGAAGGGAGCAAAAAAACCCCATTAAAGTGCCACCAGAAATTTATAGTGCACATTTTTGCTACTATTTATGTATACCTAGCGTTGAGGAACTATGACTGAGAACAATTATTTTCCTTGGAAGTCAAAGAGCAAAATTAGCCTTTCTTTTGTGTGGCAGAGGTAACTTAGAACTTTCTCTGTATGGAAAACATTGAGAGTAGGTGGGTGGATAGTGGAGACTGTTGCATAACTGCGAATATACAAAAACTGCTGAGTTATACACTTTGAGTGAATTTTATGGTTTGTGAACTTTACATCAACAAAGCTGTTTTAAAAAGTAATGAGACTCTATGTAGGGTTTTAAGGCCTTTTTCTTAAGATCAAAGTAAATTTTTAATAATATTCACCTCCTCCCAGCCTCCCCCAAGGATTGTCTCCCAAAGAAAGCCATAGAATCACATTTCCTCCGTTGGACAGCGGGCAAAAAATATCTCGCTCTTCCAGGCTCATCAGAACTTCCGCTCCCATTTTATCTCAACACGCTGCTGCTCTATTCTTTCCAAGGCGCTGTGAGGACTGGCAGAGACACTTAGCCAGGGGTTCCTGTGCCAGGCCAGGTTTTTTCCTCTAACAGAATTTTCTGCTCAAGTGAAAACTCTGCAGACAGTGCAAGCCCTGGCTCTTCAGAGGGGACAGGAAACCCTAAACTTGCTGAATCATTTTGTATTAAGCATTCATTTTGCAATCCCAACAGCTAAATCTGTTATCCTGGCGGGCAAGCTTTAAATAAGGCAGTGATCTGGAAAAAGAAAGAGTAGTTACTCATATTCTTAAACACCCAAGCATGTCATCAGCTTTGGCTTAGAGTCTTTTGTGAGAGAATGCAGGCTCATTTGTTTCTTTTTCACTCTGTTAACTAATCACATAGATAAAATGTTAAAGAATGAGTGTACCTGGGTTTCTCAGCACCCATTTGTCATGTTAATTCACAGGCCACTTAATTTCAAAAGGAGAATGTTTTCGAGGTGACATAGAGGCTCCCAGAGCCTCCCTGGCATGCCCATCCATCCTGGGTGGCTCTGTTGTCAGAGGTGTCACAGCCCCCACACTGTGGGGCTGCTGATTTCTCAGCACTCAGAAAAGATAAGTGGGAGTTTCGGAGAAAGAGCTGCACAGCCTAACCTCTGTGCAGGCTGCTGCCATCCATCACATGGGCAGCCTAAGGGCAAACGATTCTGGGAAAGTGAATCCAGATTCACTTCGTGCGTCACTGTTTCTGGTCTTTAATTCTTGAATTTGGATGTGTACCTCTCCCTCCACCCACTGTCATTCCAGGTTTTAAAAAATTATGCCCCCCCCCTTTTAAAAATATTTTTTAATTCATTGGGACCAATGTTTCCTATACCTGTTAGTATTGACTCGATTCAAACAGTAACTGGTGGTTTTGCTTTGTTTTGTTTTTAAACCAGATGCTTCTGTAATGGAGTATATCTACCTCTGTGCTCAGAAAACCCTTTGTTATAATCAATCTTTCTTTCTGGCATTCTCTAAGTTCCTATCTCAGAGTGGTAAGAAGGGCTTTATCATAATAACAAAAGGCCAAGAGGCGTCACCACCAAAACGACCAAACAATCGGTCACCAGGAGGTGCATGGAGCACCTCTTGGCCATAATGACCTAACAACTGGTCGCTATGACACCCACTGTGGCTGGCAAACCGGCAGATCAGGGGGTGGGGCTGGTGGCCAACCTTGCAGCTCACCCCTCCACCCGCCGCCGGCCTGCCCCTGATTGGACTCTCCCACCATGATCAAGAGCCAGCCTGCCTGCCAAATGCCCCCTCCCTTCCCCCCTCAACCCTGCCAGCATGCCCCCATCAGCCTGCCCCACCATGATAGTCCCACAGGCCCTCCCCCCGGCTGGCTCGCCCCTGGGTGTGCTGGCCAAATTCCCCCTCTCTTCCCCCTGGCCATATGTGCCCCTGATCAGCCTGCCCCATCACGATAGGCCTGCAGCCCCTCCCCCTGGCCAGCCTTCCCCTGATAGCACCCTCCCCAACCCACTAGGGGATGGGGCTGGGCGGTCAACCTGCACTGCAGCCCCCTTTCCAGCCTTGTCCCTGATCGCCACCCCACCTCAATAGTGGGTAGGGCTAGCTGGCCAACCTCCTGCAGCTCCTTCCCCCGGCCGGCCACGCCCCCAAGGGGACCCTACCATCCTGATTGGCTCGCAGCCCCTCCCTCTGGCTGCCCCACCCCTGATCGCACCCCCCACAATCAGGGGCAGGGCTGGTTGGCTTCCACCCATGGTCCCTCCCCCGGCCACTGGCCCCCAATCAGCACCCCCTACCCACTCCATTTGGGGGCAGGGCCAGCCAGCCCACCACCCACAGCCCCTCCCCATGGCAGGCCCTGCCTCCAGTCAACCCCCCAACCCCAACCAGGGGCAGGGCCCACCAGCCAATCACCTGCAGCCCCTTCCCCCAGCCAGCCTGGCCCTGATCAGGGGCCCTGATCCAGGTGGACTGGTTGGCCAACCTCTTGCCATCTCCTCCTGACAGGCCCAGCCCCGATCTGTCCTGATTGGGGCCAGGCCAGCTGAACCCCCCTCCCCCCATGCACGATTTTGTGCACTGGGCCTCTAGTTCAGTTATGTAAGTGTCATCTTAAACCACAGACCCTTTATCTGTACCCTGAGGGGTTAGAATGAGCTCCACCCGCAAGGGAGAAAGCTCATCCATGGGTACCAAACACTGGTTTCTTCATTGAATATTGTCTTGGTAAATTCAACTTTTCACAATTGCATCAGCCATCACCACAATTGTGACAGATCTGTGTCGGTAGCATCACTAGAAAGTACTTAAGCAACCACCCACTCATGGAACTCTGCGGACAGCAGTGGCCTTGCAGTCTGGGACTTTAGCATCTAAGGCAGACCCCAGCGGGCAATATGAATGTGGATTGGCTCTACTGAATGGACAAGTGGTAATATGTTGCAAATGTTGAGTGTCCTCCATGCAAAATAGAGGTAAAAATAAACTCCACAGCTCTCATTTATTCAGTGTGTACTGTGTGCCCGGTACAGAGCTAAGTGCATCATCTCATTTAATCCTCATAACAGCCCGATAAGATGGGAACTATTATTACTCCCACTTTAAAAATGAATAAACTGGCCCTGGCTGGTTTGGCTCAGTGGATAGAGCGTCGGTCTGTGGACTCAAGGGTCCCAGGTTTGATTCCAGTCAAGGGCATGTACCTTGGTTGTGGGCACGTGGGGGGTGTGCAGGAGGCAGCTGATCGATGTTTCTCTCCTCTCCCTTCCTCTCTGTAGAAAAAATCAATAAAATATATATATATTTTTAAAAATAAAAATAAAAATGAATAAACTGAGGCTCAGAGAGGCTAACTTGCCAAGAGTCTGACAACTGACAGTAGTAGAGCCTGAATACAAACCTAAGCTGTCGGCCACCGATTGAATGAACTTGATTCTGTAAAGACGAGTCAGAACTAGAATTTTGGGATTGAAACTTTCCTTACGGAAAGTAAAACCATCTTCAGCAAGTCATCTTTGTCGCCTCATCTTTTAGTATTTCCAAAGAATTAAATTAAATAAAACACCTACCCTTTATGAGATTATGGAATTTGTCTAGATCATGATAAATATATCTGGTCTAGAACATTGGTGGCTACAAAAAGCTGGTTTTATCAGCACAAGTGATTTAATGGCAATAATTTGAGCTTACTTTCATCTTTCTTCCACCAGACTTTTGACTAGAAATGGTGACCAATGGAGTCTTTAGTTTTTATTATAAGCACTTCCCTGAAACATTACTTGTAAAATGAAAATTTGAAAAACCAATCCCATTTAAAATGCATCCAGGTAACTGAACTTGTGGTGCCCTCCTGTCCAGCCACCTCCTGAGAGGGCACCTGTGGGTCCAACCATTGTATATCTTCTTCCACAGGAATTGGACTTCTAAGATGGCCAAGGAAACAGCTGGAGAGAAAGAAATCAGATGTTCCAAGGGATCCTTGGTAATAGAAAGCAAGCAGTAGTTTCTCGTCTCAGCAAGGAAAGAGCTTTTATTTAGTGGATTTGTATTTAACAGTGTAACAATATTGGTCCCCGCCTGGGGTCACTGGCCCCTGCTCTCTTTCTCAGGCCTTGCTTCTGCCAGCTCTGCAGGAAGAGCTGACAAGAATTAATTGGCTTTCATGAGCCTGAGGCTCAGTTTGGCTTCCCAGTTCCAACAATCCCACAGGACTCTGCTCTCACATAATTTACTGTCTACTGGGCTTTCTGTTTCCAAGAGTTCTGACTGATAGGTACCCTGGAATGTATGTACATTTTCAAATTCAATAAGTTAGAACCTTGAGACTCTTTCAGGGTACTTGGCGCAATTTAAGAAAATGGGGCATGGCCACATTCAGAGTATTTCGATGATTTGTTGCTTTTATGAGGGCTCTGACATGGTCCCATTTAAATGTGTGATTTACACAAGTGACTTTGTTCTTCCTCCTCTAGTTGGTGTATTTGAAGAATGTGGCAAAAGGGTCCTTTCAGTTTTATGCTGGGCGCTCTGGTCAAGACAGAGGTAGTAGGATATGAATTTCCGGGGTGGAAATTCCTCCCAAGTTGATTCTGTTTATAATCTCTCCTTTAATGTAGGTGTACGCTAGATTCTAGGCCCTCAATTGTTACCATACGTCTGGGAAGTCCCTATATAATTTTCACCTCAGGGAAAACGATATTGATTCTGTTTTACAAGTAAGGAAGCAATAAAGGAAGTCGTGTCCAACTACAGTGGCAGCCAATCAGTACATACATCATAGAAAGTTGGAAGGGACTTCTGTGGTTGTTTCATCCAACTTCTCACCAAATGCTGGTTCCTGCCTACACAGACACTGGGCCCCTCTATCTGATTGCCCCAGGAGCAGAGCACTCTTGTTTCTGAGATGCAGCCCTGTCCCATTGTTGGATAACTCGATTTTCTAGATTGTTCTTTCACTTGATATATTAAACACATCCTCTTTGTAACTTGTATCAATTAGTCTTAGTTTGTTCTCAGTAGCTGCATAGAATAAATTGATTGATCAATTTGTGAATGAAAAAAGGGGCCACCTGCTAACCTGACAAGCTCAGGGAAGGCCTGCAGTCTTGCAAAACTCAAAGACCTAAAGTAACCACAGAGGATGGTCTGAAATTAAAACTTTAACTAAAAGTAGTTTATAGTGGGTAGTCATATCCTAAGCCATATCTTCCCTAACAAAGGTCAACTTTTAACTGCACCTATTGTCTTTTTGCATCTAAGATAACATACCTGTGAAATGTCAAGGTAACTTGTAACTTCCCTTTTTCCGGACCTCTCAGGACACAACCAAATGCGCCTGTGCGCCAGGACAGAGACCATAAGTTTCTTCATTCTTATTGTTACCATGTTAATTGTTGACTGTTAACTATCCTGTACCCATCTAAGTAAGAGAAGCATGTGTCTATCATTTCACTTTTTATCCAATCCCAGAGGTTCCCTTCCAACCACCCCCCCATCCCACCCCATGCCCGCTTTGCTTTCTCCCGCCTCCCTAATCTATCACCAATGGATTTCATGTCACCCACTTACATCTCCTTCTTTAATTGTAACGTATAAAACAAGGTGAAAAAACACCATTCTCCAGAGCATTATCCCAATATATTGAGATTCTGCTTCCCGGCAATTGTTGACAGTTTGGCTCAAATAAACTCACAAAAATTCTTTACAGGTTTGAATGTTTTTAAGTTAACAGATTGATTTGTTGATTGATTGAGTGATGATTCATTCATTCATTCATTTTGTATTGGGTGCCTGCTATACAATATAGTGAGCAAACCATGAGCATCAAACTCCAGGAGCTGACAGGTTACTAGGAGATAACTTGGACATAGAGAAGTCGTATGTCATACATTCCACATGCTCAGTATAGTTAGGTGCTGTAGGAAAGAAGAGGGGGAACAATAGGAAGGGGTCAAGTGCTGACAGGTGTGATCAGCAAATTCATCATGGAGGAGGGGCATTTAAAGCTCTTAACTTTATGGTTTGAGGTCAGAAATTTTGGTGTAAAGATTGGAAGGATAAAGTGTTAGGGAAGTGATGGTGAGTTTATGTTAATCAGAGCTTCGAGTTTGAATTGGAGAGTGAAAGACAGGATTTGAAAAGCTGGTGGAGTGTGAGATTGTGAAGACCAGCGGAGACAAAGTTGTGAGACCAGATGGCTGCAGAGTTTATGAATTATCTGGTGAAGCAAGGCAGAACCCTGGGGCCAGTCGCTGAGTTGTGTTTAGTGTGATAACTAGTGTCAGGAGACGTTGGGCTGGAGGGCTATGCACTATGCCAGGTATAGGTGATAAGAGCCAGGAGCCTGGTGGTGGCCTCTGCAATAGAAGTATGGAGTGAGAGGTGAATGATAATGATCGTGAGCAGCCCTGGATACCACCTACTGTGCATTTATCAGGAAAGCATCCCCTTCCCCACCCCTACACCTCCAGACAATGTATATCCATGGGCAAACCCTCCTTACTTCCTGGTGCACAATTACTTATTAACCTGGGGAAGTGGTTCCAGATAATTGGGGTAGAGAATCCCAGGATCCAAATGTCTGTAATGAAATATCTCAGGATTGCCCTAGCTGGTTCTGCTCAGTGGATAGAGTGTCAGCCTGCGGAACAAAGGGTCCCGGGTTTGATTCTGGTCAAGGGCACATGCTGGAGTTGTGGGCTCGATCCCCAGTGGGGGACATGAAGGAGGCAGCCAATCAATGATTCTCTCTCATCATTGATGTTTCTCTCTCTCTCCCTCTCCCTTCCTCTCTAAATCAATAAAAATATATTTTTTTTAAAAAAAGAAATATCTCAGGATTGATTTCCCTGTCTCTAGTGAGGTCTACATGTAGGCTGAGCCCATATAATGAAAGAAGCTTTTAAAATTCTTTAGGATAAAGATGTGTGTGCACACATGAATTTAAATTTATTAGCTTTTTCATTGGTGGTCTATATATGGTAGCCAATAAGGCTCATCATTAATATTATTCCTTTTGCTATTGAGCTATTTTTGGTCCAAACTGAAAAGGGGCTGCCATGTGCAAAGGAAGTACAATTAGAAGCTTCCCTGAAATGTACACTTTTGAACTGGTTACAAGATTAAGCCACTTGCTGAGTGAAGTGAGTATCCTTAGGATTTGGGTGAATCTGCCAACCTGTCTTCTCACACAATCCTGTTACTTGTGCTTAATTCTAAAATTCACACTTTTTAAATTTCACAAATATTTATTGAGTACCTAGTGTGTGTAGGTGTTGAACTATTCTGTGAAACAGAATAGTCAAAGATTCCTGCCCTCATGGAGCATGCCTAGCAAGGAGAGACAATCAATACATAAGTAATAGGTAAATAAGTTAGTTATATAGTATATTAGGAGGAGACAAATGATACAGGAAGAAAAAGTAGAGAAGGGTAGGAGGGAACAGGGTTGCCACGGAGTGGAGAAGGCAGGACAGGTTTTAGGTAGTGGACATTGTCATCTCCCTTATGAAGGTGACTTGGACAAAGATCAGCATGAGGGGGTTAGATATACAGGTATCTGGGGGGAGAGAGGTCCACGCAAAGAAATCAGCGAGTGCCAAGGTGCTGAGGCAGGAAAGTGCTAGAATGGAGAAGAGGCTCTGTGCTTTTTTCATTCCCCTTAGACCAGCGGTTCTCAACCTGTGGATCGTGACCTCTTTGGGGGTTGAACGACCCTTTCACAGGGGTCGCCTAAGACCATCGGAAAACACATATATAATTACATATTGTTTTTGTGATTAATCACTATGCTTTAATTATGTTCAATTTGTAACAATGAAAATACATTCTGCATATCAGATATTTACATTATGATTCATAACAGTAGCAAAATTACAGTTATGAAGTAGCAACAAAAATAATTTTATGGTTGGGGGTCACCACAACATGAGGAACTGTATTAAAGGGTCGCGGCATTAGGAAGGTTGAGAACCACTGCCTTAGACAAACAATGACTCGTATAACCAAGGAAACAGCTAGGAAAATGCAAAAGTTAAGTTTACTTGTGATAATGCTAGTACTAGATTCAAAATTACTGAAAAAAAAATAAATGTCACAAACTGATTTTAAGAAGGTGCACAGGGCATGAGGGGAAGTTTCCTGACTTCTAGACTACTAGGGTTTGAGTCCTGGCTGTGTTGCTTTCTACCTGTCCGATCTTAGGTGAGGTACGTAGCCTCTCTGTTCCTCAGTTTCCTCATCTGTGAAATGAAGCTAATAGTACCAATCTCCTAAGATGGCTATGATTATTAAATGAGTCAATATTAATAAAAAGCTTGGAGTTATGTCTGGCACACAGCAAACACTCAAATATTAACTATTACTATTTTATTACAGCTACTACTTTTATTACTTTTATGAGTTGGTGCCCTAATCTGGAATATTCTTTGCGTGTGTTTTGAGAGCTGTGTGTGTGTGTGTGTGTGTGTGTGTGTGTGTGTGGCTTAATTTATAAAATAGTTGTAAGAATTAGGTAAAATCCAACTGCTTAGCATATAGCAACACCTCAATAAACATTATTAGTTTTCTTCCTTTCTTATCACATTTCACAGCCAAGAAAATTAATAGAGGGTTTTCCTCTTCTGTCTACTAATGAACTTTTGGCTGGTTTATGAGTAGAATGAAGGGCAGGTGAAAACATTCTATAGACTCCAACTTGGAAACCTGTTTTGTCCTTAGCACCACCAGTGGAACTAAGAAATCCCCGGTGGGCCATTGTATCACTGGAAGGCGAAGAATGGGCAGTAGATGAGTGAATGAGAGTGAAACCAAATGAGAAAACTGAGGAAATAAGGAAGAGCACCATTAAGGTGATACCACTTTGGGATGAGCCCATCGGAAAACTAGGAGTCCCTTTCTCTGAGGACCTTTAAAAAGAGAAGGGATGGCACCCATCCAGGTGGGGCAGGAGTCCCTAAAGGAAAGGGGTGAACAAGAGGGTCTCCTGGGGCCTCTTCCAGCACTGAGTCCAACAGCAGCCCCTCTCCCCAGTCGACTATCCCATTGTTGCACTTTCAGACCTGAATTAGCCTACATTTCCACCTCAGCTTAAAGAGTCATAAATGCTTTAGATACAAAGAGGGCTCCTGTTGAATAATACTAAGTAAGACCAAGTCACTGTGTATTGAGGTAGTTGATGTTGAAAAGCAACTTTCTAGTCCTCTGGGATCTGTCCCCAACTTCTCTGGCCATGGCAGCTGTGTGAGCCTCTGTAGTCAGCTGCAGGGGACACACCGGTGCTGGGGGCTATCAGGGAGACAAGAGAAATGAACGTGCTGGTGCTGAGAGGGAACCCCGAGGTGTGGAGGAGACAGGATGCTGTGTCTCCACAGGGCAGGGGTGGGTGGTGGGTTAGGCAGGAGAGAAGATTGCAGCCCAGCGCCCACTCACCGTCTGCTGCTGTTTTGGTTCCTAGGTGTGGCAGATGTCTCCCGAGCCATGGATCATCCCTTTTCAACAGCATCAAAGGATGGGGAAGGAGCGTGCTACACATCTCTGATTTCCGACATCTGTTACCCACCTCAGGAGGATTCCACATATTTCACTGGAATTCTTCAGAAAGAAAATGGCCACATCACCACATCAGAGAGCCCTGAGGAGCTGAGTACCTCTGGGCCCTCCTTACCAGACGTGCCTGGGACGGAGCCTCACGGCTTATTTAGTTCTGATTCTGGAATAGAGATGACTCCTGCAGAGTCCACCGAAGTGAACAAGATCTTAGCAGACCCCCTGGACCAGATGAAAGCAGAAGCTTACAAGTACATTGACATAACCAGGCCCGAGGAGGTGAGCGATCAGGAGCAACGTCACCCCAAGTTGGAAGAGAAAGACTTTGACTTTAAGAATAAGGACATTGAAATCTCAATAAAATCTGAAAAGGCCCGTGAACCAGAGAAAGCAGCTCCTGTGGAGGGAAAAATCCTCAAGGACCATTTATTTGAAGAATCAACATTTGCTCCTTATATAGATGATCTCTCTGAAGAGCACCATAGAGCCTCCCTGGTCACTGCCCCCATCAAAATCACGCTGACTGAAATTGAGCCTTCTGTTGAAACTGCTACCCAAGAGAAGACCCCTGAGAAGCAAGATATCTGTCTGAAACCGAGTCCTGACACAGTCCCTACTGTCACCGTCTCAGAGCCTGAAGATGACAGCCCAGAATCCATCACTCCTCCGTCTTTCGGAACAGGTAAGGAAACTGGTATTCCCTACCTTGGGAAGACCCGGCACATGGAAATCTGAATATTAAGGAATCAAGAATTGCAGTCAAGTCTCAACTTTACTTATTTAATTAACATACAACTTTTCCAGTCTTGTGCCCACGTACAAAGGCTGAGATTTGAGATAGTTGTTAAAGTCCTATCAGATTTGCTTTGTAATGTTTCTTTCTTCTATTGAGGGGAAAGAATGACACACTGGGAACATTAAATCCTCATGTGGGTCTGCCATTCAGAGCAGAGAGGGAGGTACCACCTACTTCTAGGGCAGCTTTCCTCCCGGACATCCTGGAGGCATCATGTGGTGAGCATCTTGGCTATTCCCCTGAGATCAGCTGGGTTATCTTGGGCAGGGCCCCAGCTCCAAGTCTGTACAATGAATGGGGAGTGAACCTCACTCTTTTGGAGGGTCATGGACAATGAGAGGTAACCTACCAAAGAGTACTTCTCTCCTCCCCCTTAAATCTCAGCACTGTCATTTTTATCTTTTAATGTATTGAAGATCTACATACAATTTTATTTTTTAAACTAAAGGATTTATTTGGATAGGATTTTTAAAAAATATTTTTATTGATTTCAGTAGGATAAACTGCCGCTCTCAGTTTATCCTAAGGAAGGGAAAGGAAGAGAGAGATAGAAACATCAATGATGAGAGGGAATCATTGATTGGCTGCCTCCTGCACGCCCCACACTGGGGACTGAGCCCATAACCTGGGCATATGCTCTTGACCAGAATTGAACCCTGGACCCCGGGTCTGCAGTGGATAGAATTTTTAAAAGTTTGAAATCCCCTAGGTTGTGATTTTATTCAACTTGAACGTTTTTCTACTCTAGCTCAAGCAGGATGTTAAAACCACACTTAATACATACTCTCAGTACAAAGGAGGTCACCTCTACCTGGAAAAGGCCAGAGTGGTAGCAGGAGCTCCCCCACCTCACCCCGTGCATCTCCCATCCTATATGCATTTCCATCCCATGTGCATCTCCATCTTGTGTGTGAATGCCCATGAGGCATCAGGATGAAGAGGACAGTTTGAGGGCCTTGAATCTTTCCCTGTTTCTAGTGGCTGGCATTCTGACCTTTCCCAAAAGTGATTTACAAACCTAAAAAGTGATTTATAAAAAGTGATTTTCAGCACCTCAGATGAATGAGCTTCCACTGAACTCTTAAAACGAATCCAAAACCGCGGGATTAGGAATGATTGCTCTACACCCTGATATTGCAGTAAGTCCAAGCGTTAGAACGAAGTGGACTTAATGGAAGTCCCTGCTATCCTATTTCCCTAGAGATTTAGCATCAGTTCCTCCCCTTCCCCAACCTTACCTCAGACTCATTCAACTATAAAGTTCCAGGGGGTCTTAAAAATCCACTGCGCCAAGTCCTTCCCATTGGCTAATCAGCATATCCTTATGACTTTGCGTGGGGCAATTGACCAAGAAAATAGACTCTGGTGTGATTAGTATTCTGAGAGAGGAAAACATGGCGTGTTGAGGAGCAGCAGGGTCCAACAGCTCCCCAGGTGAACTGGCACCTGTAGTGACTCTTAAAAGAGCAGGAGGAAATAAACAGGTGAAGGGGAGGGGCGGCCTTCTAATCTGAGAAGGTACAAGGACAGGAGGTATGAGGGTACAGTGAATTTTCCATAAAATGTAAATTAAGATTTGGTTGTGATGACAAATAAGGAAGCTGAGGCCCCCACTGTATTAGATGTGAGTTGTCCCAGCCTACAACACGAGACAGGGACATAGCTGGGTCTCAAAGCCTCCTTGTAGTCTTTCTGGCAATGCACCATACAATCCCATTCCATGAGATAAAGATATGGATGCTCTGAAGATGGAAGCTACATTACTAGCTGTCTTTTACAGAGCTCCAGGGTTGCTTGGTGGTCAGTCTAGAAGAACTTCAGCCAGTCTTTAGGAAGAGTGAAATACCCCAGTGCATATAAGTCCACTTACATGGCACATGCCTCATGTACAAATTGAAGTTTACAAAGTTGATGATAAAGACTTGATTAGGGTTCATTAATTATTATTATGGAATTTTCATTTTTTAATAACCATCTGGAGAAACTTCAAGAGAAAACGAAAACAGATATGGCTCACATGACCTTAGAGTTTTATGATCTTGAGTTGCCCAGTTGACGGCATGGGGTTAGGGCAATGTTTTTCTCTGTAGTTTCTCCAAATAAACATCCTAAGCAAGGTTTATTCAAGAAAGAGAAAGTCCCTTATCCCATTACACAGCTCTCTCCCATGTTAGCTCCTCTCTTCACCCATCCTCTACATCATAATACCTGAGTCATAAAACAACAGGTAAGAATAAAATTAATAGAAGAGATAGAAGGAATCAGCTTGTCATTGAGACCTTTCTCCTTATTCTTTTTATCCCAAAAGTTTAGCCTAACCCCCTTCTCAACTTGTGAGTCCCTGACATCATATGACACTCTACCCATAGACACTGGACAATTTGGGCTTTATTACATCTGTTGGGTCTTGGGTCACTCTGCCATTTCCAGTGCCAACAGATAAGGCAAATACCAAGAATTACATAAGATCCTACATAGAAATTGAAGGAAAGGAAAACATTCTAAACAAAAAAGTTCTGTTTATCATTGTTTAATAAATAAGAAAATCACCAATTCTGGGGACTATTTCTAATTATGTGAATCATGAATCAGGAGAAATTCTAATTTAGAACAATTTCAGTCACAGACCCTGAAGCTTAAGCAAGGAGTCTAATCTATTTCCTTCAATTCCAGTAGACTATTTCCTTTTGTAACTTCCTCCAACATAACTGTTTTCATCTTGCTAAATAATTATACACTGAGGTACAGAGGCAAAATTCTTACATTTTTAAATATTGAAAGTTTCTTCTCAGCAAGTATCAGTCAAAAGTACAAGTGAGGCATTTCAGATAAATCAAAATTTCCCTGGTGCACCAGCCCATTGACCCATGGGCGCCATGTTGTTTCTGACACACACACCTAGAGCTTGTTTTGGTGGTCATGGATTTTCTTTGAGGTGTTAGCCTCAGAAAGGCCAATAATCCAGAGGTCATCATTAAAGCACCCGGCTTCCCTTAAAAAGAAAGGAGCAATAAAAGGTAAATCAATTTTAATTTAATTTTCTTTTCTTTGTTAATCCTCACCTAAGGATATTTTTCCATTGATTTTTAGAGAGAGTGGAAGGGAGAGGGAGAGACAGAGAGAAAGAAACATGAAAGTAAGAGAGACACATTGATTGGTTGCCTCCTGCGTGTGCCCTTACTGTGCGCCAAGTCCCTGATTTTCAAATTTATTCACTCACTCAACACTTTGCACACATGTTCTTTTGGTCAGTCACTCTACTAAGTACTGATGAACACTTTGCACGCATGTTCTTTTGGTCAGTCACTCTACTAAGTACTGATGACAGAATTTTAAAAAACAAACATAAATCGGTTCCTGCCCTCTAGTGGGGCAATTGACCAAGAAAATAGACTCTGGTGTGATTAGTATTCTGAGAGAGGAAAACATGGAGTATTGAGGAGCAGCAGGGTCCAACAGCTCCCCAGGTGAACTGGCACCTGCAGTGACTCTTAAAAGAGCAGGAGGAAATAAACAGGTGAAGGGGAGGGGCGGCCTTCTAATCTGAGAAGGTACAAGGACAGGAGGTATGAGGGTACAGTGAATTTTCCATAAAATATAAATTAAGATTTGGTTGTGATGGCAAATAAGGAAGCTGAGGCCCCCACTGTATTAGATGTGAGTTGTCCCAGCCTACAACACGAGACAGGGACATAGCTGGGTCTCAAAGCCTCCTTGTAGTCTTTCTGGCAATGCACCATACAATCCCATTCCATGAGATAAAGATATGGATGCTCTGAAGATGGAAGCTACATTACTAGCTGTCTTTTACAGAGCTCCAGGGTTGCTTGGTGGTCAGTCTAGAAGAACTTCAGCCAGTCTTTAGGAAGAGTGAAATACCCCAGTGCATATAAGTCCACTTACATGGCACATGCCTCATGTACAAATTGAAGTTTACAAAGTTGATGATAAAGACTTGATTAGGGTTCATTAATTATTATTATGGAATTTTCATTTTTTAATAACCATCTGGAGAAACTTCAAGAGAAAACGAAAACAGATATGGCTCACATGACCTTAGAGTTTTATGATCTTGAGTTGCCCAGTTGACGGCATGGGGTTAGGGCAATGTTTTTCTCTGTAGTTTCTCCAAATAAACATCCTAAGCAAGGTTTATTCAAGAAAGAGAAAGTCCCTTATCCCATTACACAGCTCTCTCCCATGTTAGCTCCTCTCTTCACCCATCCTCTACACCATAATACCTGAGTCATAAAACAACAGGTAAGAATAAAATTAATAGAAGAGATAGAAGGAATCAGCTTGTCATTGAGACCTTTCTCCTTATTCTTTTTATCCCAAAAGTTTAGCCTAACCCCCTTCTCAACTTGTGAGTCCCTGACATCATATGACACTCTACCCATAGACACTGGACAATTTGGGCTTTATTACATCTGTTGGGTCTTGGGTCACTCTGCCATTTCCAGTGCCAACAGATAAGGCAAATACCAAGAATTACATAAGATCCTACATAGAAATTGAAGGAAAGGAAAACATTCTAAACAAAAAAGTTCTGTTTATCATTGTTTAATAAATAAGAAAATCACCAATTCTGGGGACTATTTCTAATTATGTGAATCATGAATCAGGAGAAATTCTAATTTAGAACAATTTCAGTCACAGACCCTGAAGCTTAAGCAAGGAGTCTAATCTATTTCCTTCAATTCCAGTAGACTATTTCCTTTTGTAACTTCCTCCAACATAACTGTTTTCATCTTGCTAAATAATTATACACTGAGTACAGAGGCAAAAATTCTTACATTTTTAAATATTGAAAGTTTCTTCTCAGCAAGTATCAGTCAAAAGTACAAGTGAGGCATTTTAGATAAATCATAATTTCCCTGATGCACCAGCTCATTGACCCATGGGCACCATGTTGTTTCTGACACACACACACCTAGAGCTTGTTTTGGTGGTCATGGATTTTTTTGAGGTGTTAGCCTCAGAAAGGCCAACAATCCAGAGATAATCATTAAACCACCCAGCTTCCCTTAAAAAGAAAGGAGCAATAAAAGGTAAATCAATTTTAATTTAATTTTCTTTTCTTTGTTAATCCTCACCTAAGGATATTTTTCCATTGATTTTTAGAGAGAGTGGAAGGGAGAGGGAGAGACAGAGAGAAAGAAACATGAAATATGTATGTGAGAAAGACACATCGATCGGGTGCCTCCTGCATGCACCCTGGCCATGGCTGGGATTGAGACTGCAACTGAGGTATGTGCCCTTGCCCAGAATCAAACCCAGGACCCTTTAGTCCATAGGCCGCGACACTCTATCCACTGAGCAAAACTGGCCAGGGCCAATTTTAATTTTAACTCTTTGAAAACTACTATTGCTATTTCCTTGCATTGATGAGGTCTGTGATTCTCCTACACATTTTCAAAATTCATTCTTTTATTTAAAAAATACTTATTGAGTGACTTCTCTATGTCAGACATGTGCGAGACACCAGATACATTGCAGTACAAGATTTATGAAGTCCCTATGCTCATGGAGTTTACCTGCTAGTGAGAGGAGACAATAAAAGGAAACACATAAATAGGTAGTGTTTATGGAGTGTGAGTGCTATAAAGAGTGATAGAGTGTTGGGTGTGAAGGGTCAGGGATGGCCTCTCTGAGAATGCGACATGTGATCTGAGATCTGAATGAGGAGAAGGACCCCACAATTCAAAGAGAGGGGCCCAGGAACAGAGGATAGCAAATGCACAGGCCCCAAGGCTAAATTGTGGAAGACGGTGTAAAGGAGTAAGGAAGAAGTATGGAATAGAACTGAGTTGGAAAGGTAGGCGGAGCCTAGATTATTCAAGGCTTCATGTACTAGGATAAGGAATTTGGATGTTGTTTCAAATGCAATGGGAAACTATCGGAGGGTTTAAGCTGGGAAGTACCATCATTCATTCCACAAATATACATTAACCATTTACTCCAGGCATTGTACCATCAGCACTGGGGTTCTATGATGAATCACAAGATTGCTGCCTGCATGGAACTTGCGTTCTAGTTGGGAAGACTTACACACAAGTAAATGAATATATAATATAACATTAGGTAGTTACAATGGTTATGAAGAAAAATAAAACAAGATACAGTGTAAGAAGGGGATGAGGAGGTGGGGAGGTGAGGAAAGGCTTCGCTTTGCTGGTGGCTTTGAGCAGAGACCTGAATGGGATGAGGGAGCAAGCCAGGTAGATAGCTGAGGAAGGACAGCCAGTGAAGAAGCTGCAGCTGGGAATGTCCTGTGTGTTCAAGTTGCACGGGAAAGTCACTGTCGCTGGAGTGGGGAGAAGGAAGGAGAGAGCGGCAGGATTAGACTCGTGTTTTCAGAGGATCCCTCTGAGTGATGAGGGGAGAGTCAGCCAGCAGCAGAGGGGACACCGGAATGGCAGCATCATTCACAGTTGGACACTGGCAACTGCAACTTGGTAAACTGGCCGTGTTCATGTTTCCTTTTATCCTTCTTAATCATATCGTCCTTATTAGCAGTGGCCACAAACACATCTTCCCAGGTAGGGTGGTTCTAACCTCCTCAGTTTCTAGATTCTATTTTATTTTTATTGACTGTTTCCAGCTTTGCTGTGTTAGTCTTGACACATAACAACCAGTATCTTAGCTAGACTCCCATAAGGTTTTAGATGAGAGTAGGAAAACTTCTCTTTTAGTCTAAAATTGTCCCAGGTTCCTCCCAGCACTTTGTTAAATTTTAGTTCCCATTAAGAATGGAGGGCAGCCCAGCCTGCAAGGCTCAGTGGTTGAACGTCAACCTGTGAACCAGGAGGTCGCGGTTCGATTCCAGTCATTGATGTTTCTATCTCTCTTTAATTGATAAAAATATATTTTAAAAAAAGAATGGAGGGCAATGTCTACACAATCTATTTAGTTCCTTTTGACTCATAAGAAGGATGAATTCTTTTAAAGGTAGTACCTTTACTTGCCCAAGATGAAACCCATCAGGCCCCTTCCTCCCACACCCCACAGTTGTCTAATAACATCCTTACTCTTGAGTAAGAGATCAACCGAAGGACTTGTATACATGCATATAAGCACAACCAACAGATGCAAGACACTGGGGGGAGAGAGGGTGGGCAAGTGTGGGGGTAGGTGAAGCCAGGCCTATGAGGGCTGAGCCTCTTGCATGAATTTCTTGCATCAGGCCTCTAGTGTTCTATAAAGAAAAAAAAGTAATGAAATAGAGACTCAACCCACCTTTTATCCTTTTAGCATCTAGGTAGAGCACAAAGCAAATATCCTCCATGAACTGATGTGAAGTCAAGTAAATTGTAGTGTTTATACCTTTGGTATTTTTCTACTTTCTCTTTCACTGTTCTTTTCTCTCTTTCTGACTTAAATATTAAGCTAAAAATTCCTTTTAAGAATTTCTAGGTTGCTTCTGTGTCCTTTAGTGGGCAAGGTCAATGGGAAAAAAAGGAGACATATGTATTACTATTTGTAATACCTTAAACAATCAAAAAAAAACAACCAAACTCTTGAGTAAATGAAGCAAGATCCTTGAGCCTTCTTTTCTGAATGCTCTAACACGTGGTTTTCAATTGAAGGTAGGTAGGGTTGCCAAATAAAAACTCAAATTTCATGGGACACACTTATATTAATAAAAAGTCATTTTTTAGCTGATATTCAAATTTAACTGGGTGTCTTGCATTTTTGTTTGCGAAATCTACCAACCCTAACGAGGTGACTACTGGAATCACTTTTGGAGTGAGTGGTTACAAAAGGCAGATGTGTGGGCCCCACCCAGACTTCCTTTCTACAAGTAGAATTTCTGAGGGCAGTTTTGAGCCTTACACCTAATTAAGAACCAGTGTTCTAAAGATTTGAGCTAGTCCTCAAATGAGCTCTATTTATCAGTACTTTCTGAGTGCCAGGCACTGTACTAGGTGCTGGAGATCTGATTTTGAACAAAAATACCTTGGCTGCCCTTTGCCCTCAGTGGGTGCTTTCAGTTTGGGGTCAGGGAGATTGGGGGAGGGTGAAGAGACGGACATTAATCAAATCATCACACAAATACAAACCACCCGGGGCTTCCGGTTGTGCAGGATGAGCCAGCACAAACCTGTTTCCTGAAGGACCCATTCCCAGGCTGGCTTGCACCCAGGATGAGCTGCCCTGCAGGGCCATTTGTAACCCAAGGCCCTGCTTACCTCTTAGGAATGTTGAACAAGCTGGAGTTTGGTCAGCCCTGCAGGTTAGATGGTCAGACAGAGGCTTCCAATGGGAGAAACTGGACTAGTATGAGCCACAGGAAGGGAAGAGGTCTAAGATCAGAATTTTCTCCCTCTGTCCCATCAAAACAGCTCACTGTTCTGACTTCGTGTTTCTGGGTATGTAATTCCTGTTCATTTTACTGGCCCAGGTTCACCATTTCTGAGTGACCTCTGACACCCCATTTTTTTCTCACCCGCCACATGAGTCAGACACTGAGTCTGTGGTTTTTCTCTCTTCAGTGTTTCTTGAATTGTCCTGT
The DNA here is from genome assembly GCF_000412655.1 of Myotis brandtii. Taxonomy (NCBI): domain Eukaryota; kingdom Metazoa; phylum Chordata; class Mammalia; order Chiroptera; family Vespertilionidae; genus Myotis; species Myotis brandtii. Next base: position 4,431,676 of record NW_005366214.1, read on the forward strand.
CTTTTCTATCCCTATGGCCACTACAACTCATTAGGTTGTCATAATTCCTCCCTCAAGGATTGCAGTATCCTCTTAATGGGACAGAACTCAAAAATGATCTGAAAGTGATCAGTGAATTTAGGCAAGCAGTTAGAGCAGAATCCAGACTAAAGGGGTGCATTCATTTAGATTCAGATAAAGATGAACTGCCCTGCAAGGCCATTTGTAACCCAAGGCCCTGCCTACCTGCTTTGTGGTCTCCTAGGAATGTTGAACAAGCTGGAGTTTGGTCAGCCCTGCAGGTTAGATGGTCAGACAGAGGCTTTCAACGGGAGACACTGGACTAGTATGAGCCACAGGAAGGGAAGAGGTCTAAGATCAGAATTTTCTCCCTCTGTCCCATCAAAACAGCTCACTGTTCTGACTTCGTGTTTCTGGGTATGTAATTCCTGTTCATTTTACTGGCCCAGGTTCACCATTTCTGAGTGACCTCTGACACCCCATTTTTTTCTCACCCGTCACATGAGTCAGACACTGAGTCTATGGTTTTTCTCTCTTTAGTGTTTCTTGAATTGTCCTATCTTTTCTATCCCTATGGCCACCACAACTCATTAGGTTGTCATAATTCCTCCCTCAAGGATTGCAGTATCCTCTTAATGGGTCAGAACTCAAAAATGATCTGAACGTGATCAGTGAATTTAGGCAAGCAGTTAGAGCAGAATCCAGACTAAAGGGGTGCATTCATTTAGATTCAGATAAATTCCCAAATCAGTGGCTTAACATAAATAAAGTTACTTCTCACTTATAGTACAGTCTAATACAGGTCAGGCAGTTCTCCTATAAGTGCTAATTCAGGGGGAAAACCTCCTTCCATCTCTTTTTATTGAGATATAATCCACATAACATAAATGTGCCCATTTACATTTTAATAGCTTTTCGTATATTCACAGTCAACGGGAGACACTGGACTAGTATGAGCCACAGGAAGGGAAGATGTCTAAGATCAGAATTTTCTCCCTGTGTCCCATCAAAACAGCTCACTGTTCTGACTTCCGTGTTTCTGGGTATGTAATTCCTGTTCATTTTACTCGCCCAGGTTCACCATTTCTGAGTGATCTCTGACACCCCATTTTTTTCTCACCCGTCACATGAGTCAGACACTGAGTCTATGGTTTTTCTCTCTTTAGTGTTTCTTGAATTGTCCTATCTTTTCTATCCCTATGGCCACCACAACTCATTAGGTTGTCATAATTCCTCCCTCAAGGATTGCAGTATCCTCTTAATGGGTCAGAACTCAAAAATGATCTGAACGTGATCAGTGAATTTAGGCAAGCAGTTAGAGCAGAATCCAGACTAAAGGGGTGCATTCATTTAGATTCAGATAAATTCCCAAATCAGTGGCTTAACATAAATAAAGTTACTTCTCACTTATAGTACAGTCTAACCCAGCACTTTGTTAAATTTTAGTTCCCATTAAGAATGGAGGGCAGCCCAGCCTGCAAGGCTCAGTGGTTGAACGTCAACCTGTGAACCAGGAGGTCGCGGTTCGATTCCAGTCATTGATGTTTCTATCTCTCTTTAATTGATAAAAATATATTTTAAAAAAAGAATGGAGGGCAATGTCTACACAATCTATTTAGTTCCTTTTGACTCATAAGAAGGATGAATTCTTTTAAAGGTAGTACCTTTACTTGCCCAAGATGAAACCCATCAGGCCCCTTCCTCCCACACCCCACAGTTGTCTAATAACATCCTTACTCTTGAGTAAGAGATCAACCGAAGGACTTGTACACATGCATATAAGCCAGTGGTTCTCAACCTTCCTAATGCCGCGACCCTTTAATACAGTTCCTCATGTTGTGGTGACCCCCAATTTCATTGTTACAAATTGAACATAATTAAGGCATAGTGATTAATCACAAAACAATATGTAACCAGGGGGCATCTCCTGCATTAAGCGTCTGCCCCCTGGTGGTCAGTGTGTGTCATAGTGACCAGTCATTCCCAGTGGTTCTGCTGTTAGGGTCAATTTGCATATTACCCTTTTATTATATTGAGATATAATCCACATAACATAAATGCGCCCATTTACATTTTAATAGCTTTTCGTATATTCACAGAATTGTGTATCTATCACCATAATAAATCTAGAGCATTTTTGTTACCCCACCCCCCCAAAAAAAATCCATTACCCCTTAGCCATCATTCCCAAGTAGTTCTTGCTCCCAGAAGGGCCAGAGACCACTGTCTAGGATATTCTGAAAATCCTGCTCTGGGGCAAGGGAAAACCAATTTCCTGAAAACTATTGTCATGGTGATCCCAGGTAGTCTCACCAAAGGGACAGAGAAATAGGCAAGATTGCCAGTGAGGTTTTCGGCCCATCTGGATAGACACCAGGTCAGTGGCTTAACATAAATAAAGTTACTTCTCACTTATAGTACAATCTAATACAGGTCAGGCAGTTCTCCTATAAGTGCTAATTCAGGGGAAAAGCCTCCTTCCATCTCTTTTTATTGAGATACTAGAGGCCCGGTGCACAAAAATTTGTGCATTCGGGGGAGTCCCTCCGCCTGGCCTGTGACCTCTCTCAGTCTGGGATCCCTCGGGGAATGTCCACCTGCTGGCTTAGGCCCGATCCCAGGGGATCATGCCTAAGCTGGCAGTCAGACATCCCTCTGGCAGCCCGGGAGCCCTCGGGGGATGTCCACTTGCTAGCAGGGAGCAGGCCTAAGCTGCAGTTGGACATCCTTAGCGCTGCTGAGGAGGCAGGAGAGACTCCCGCCACCACCACTGTGCCGGCAGCCATCAGCCTGGCTTGTGGCTGAGAAGAGCTCCCCCAGTGGGAGTGCACTGACCACCAGGGGGCAGCTCCTGCATTGAGCATCTGCCCACTGGTGGTCAGTGTGTGTCATAGTGACCAGTCATTCCCAGTCATTCTTTCTCCTATAAGTGCTAATTCAGGGGGAAAACCTCCTTCCATCTCTTTTTATTGAGATATAATCCACATAACATAAATGCGCCCATTTACATTTTAATAGCTTTTCGTATATTCACAGAATTGTGTATCTATCACCATAATAAATCTAGAGCATTTTTGTTACCCCACCCCCCCAAAAAAAATCCATTACCCCTTAGCCATCATTCCCAAGTAGTTCTTGCTCCCAGAAGGGCCAGAGACCACTGTCTAGGATATTCTGAAAATCCTGCTCTGGGGCAAGGGAAAACCAATTTCCTGAAAACTATTGTCATGGTGATCCCAGGTAGTCTCACCAAAGGGATAGAGAAATAGGCAAGATTGCCAGTGAGGTTTTCGGCCCATCTGGATAGACACCAGGTAGAAGCCAGGCATTCATACCAGGGGGCTGGGGTACTCTCGGGTTTTGTGCTTCTCGTGAGGAGGTGAAGAGAGGGCGAAGAACAGAGGTGGGCTCCACCCTCCGAAGCCCAGTGGGATTGTGCACTGTGGAATGGGCAAAATCTCTCTCTTATAGGGCTTCACCTAGTTACACTTTTTACTAAAAAAAGAGTAAAATGATTGTTTCTTATGGGAAATATAAAGCTCAAAGATCAAGTTGTACCCCAGGATCCCAATCAGCTTTCTTTGTTTGCTTCAAGAAGGGAACACAAACTACAATGGACAAGGAATCCTGGGTGGTTTTCAGATCTGTTACTATCGGTGGGCCAAATTAAAGGGTTGTGTCCACCAGCTTAACTAATGCAATCTGTGACATTGGAAAACTTCCCTGGGAGGATAAATCAGATATCAGAAACAATGACTTCTAGAGTCTGGGTCACGTGGAAACAGAAAAAGCAACCGAGGTGCTGCTGTTGCTAAGAAGTTGCTGGGTCACTTTTTAAACAGCCAGATTAAGATAGATAGGTGTGTAAAACCCTGATTAATTGGGCCTTAACGGTCATTAGCCTTTTAGGTCAGGTGGCCTGTCTTTCCAGCACAGCCCTGGAAACATATTTTTGTGCTAATGAGCTATGTGTTTCTCAAGCAACAATAAAACTTTGTTTTATTTCTCCTCCCTGTCCATCTGTCTGTCCATGTGTGTGCGCGCCTCTTCCGCTCTCCTTCGCTCTGTGGGACGACAGAACCATCTGCTGCAGAATCCCAGGGGAAAGGCAGCATCTCCGAGGAAGAGCTGATCACTGCCATTAAAGAAGCGAAGGGGTTATCCTATGAAACATCCGAGAGCCCGCAGCCGGCGGGCCACGTGGCCGACAGGCCCGAGGTCAAGGCCAGGTCCGGGCAGCCCACCATCCCCAGCCCCTTGGACCACGAGGCCAGCAGTGCGGAGTCAGGGGACTCAGAGATCGAGCTGGTGTCCGAGGACCCGCTGGCCGCTGAGGATGCGCTGACCTCCGGTTACGTGACCTTCGGCCACGTGGGCGGCCCGCCACCTTCGCCGGCCTCGCCGTCCATCCAGTACAGCATCCTGAGGGAGGAGCGCGAGGCCGAGCTGGACAGTGAGCTCATCATCGAGTCGTGCGATGCGTCCTCGGCCTCGGAGGAGAGCCCCAAGCGGGAGCAGGACTCGCCCCCGATGAAGCCAGGCGCCCTGGCT
>NW_005366214.1:4436444-4451564 GCF_000412655.1 Myotis brandtii
GGCCGAGCAGCCCTTCCTTAAGTTCCCCTCGGCTGTCCCCCGAACTGGCCAGGAGCTGCCCTCCGGAGACGGAGCCCCAGCGCCCCAGGAGCCCGTGGAGCCGCAGAAACCTGCAGAGGCAGCGAGTTCCAAAGAAACTCCCGCAGCCGCAGAGAGCCCAGGGCCCCGAGGTCCTGGCATCGCGCCCCCTCTGCTGTTTTTCAATAAGCAAAAAGGTAAAGTGGCAGCTTTTCTGGTTGAAGCAGCCTGTCTGCGTAGTTGTGCTTTCCCTGGGTGTTCGGGGGTATTCAGCACAGGATGGTTCAGGCTCAACCCTGTAGTCATGTCCTAGTTGGTCAAACAGGTGAGCAGAGCCTGAACACAAGGCCAGGAAGATGTGGGGGAGAGGAGAGAATTCAGAGTCACAGCTGGGACTCGGTGGCAGAACCCTCACTCACTCGGAGCACTGCCCTGAGCTGGCTGAACCCCAGCCTCCTCAGCGATGAACATCCTCCAAGATCTCCTGAATGGAGCCAGGGCACCCCTCCTTCCTTCCCAGGGCTGGGTCTCCTGTCTCAGGAAGGGCTGGCTTTGTGTTATACTCCAGCTCATGTCCGATTTCCCACCCCACCCATGATGGGGAGTGGCCACAGCCCCTCTAGGTACTGGAACCTCCCATTAGCACACCCATTTAGCCAGCCAAGCTTGTTTCTTACATGGGCAAGTGGATCTCTGCTGCCTGCCTTTCTCTTACCAAGGAACAAGGGATTTGGGCCTTGATAAGGTTTTTTCCCAGCTAGTCAGGGAAGACAGGGACCAGAGTTGGATCCAGCGTCTCTCTTGTCCTTAAGCAAGACCCAAGGCCACTAAATAATTTTTAAAGTCACGTATAACTTAGAATCTTTTAACTTGGCCATGATAGTTTACCCTGAGAAATCTGGAAGTTTTCAAATGCAGGAAAAGCGGAAGCCATTATTTTATGTTCCAGACGTTGTATGTGTTGAGGGCATTCTCCTTCCAAAATCATCCACCACATCTGATTGCATTATAGATATTCTTCCAAAATCATCCACCACATCTGATTGCATTATAGAATTCAGCAGAGGAATCAGAATTAGATCAATAAATTAGGCCTTCTAGACAGTCTAGTTAATGGGCAGTCAAGTGAAGGTAGAGAACCTCTTCCCAGCTCCTGGGTGGAGAACACCCAGGTAGCACTTTAAAACAAACCCTAAAGCACAACATTTTTCATGATCCCCCTCTCCTACTCATCTCCTCTGCTTTTTGTTTCTTTAGAAGTATTTTGCCCTTAGGGGATAAATGATTTCGAGGGTACACCCTTCTTCCTGTGTATACACTGACTTCAGTGATGTTAGTAGCAATTAAAGTGCTTCATATAAGAATAGAGTGCAAAGTCTTTCTCATTATAGGTTGGAAGCTGGCTTCTAAATTCTTTAAAATTAGCACATTGGAATGGAGAAACCTAGAGGGACATAATAAAGCAAACCTAGAGGAATGCGGTAAAACAGTCACGCGGTTGCATGGTGGCTGAGGGCTTAGTCACGTGGCATCTTTGAGAGCCAATAGAAGTGACTCCTTGATTTCCCAAATAACTCTTCCCTGTGAGTTTAAAATATATTTATTGTAGATGGGGAGGATATTTGATAACGAAGTTAACAGAGGGAATGTGCGTTTGTTAGGTGACTATTATGTGGCATCGTGTGGGGGGCCAATAGAAGTGACTCCTGATTTCCCAAATAACAATTCCCTGTGAGTTTAAAATATATTTAGTGTAGATAGGGAGGATATTTGATAACAACGTTAACAGAGGGAATGTGCGTTTGTTAGGTGACTATTAAAACTAATTTGGCTTGTTTTGCCACCACTCTGTGATGGGAGCCTCACAAAACAGCATTAGCACGAACAACCAGCGATCCCCTGCCATCCTGACACAGTCCGGCTTGAGTGCATGTCACTGGACTGTAACAGGCATGTGTTTTCCTAACTAGTGTCCCTGAAATAGACACCACGTGGCCATGATAGTTTACCCTGAGAAATCTGGAAGTTTTCAAATGCAGGAAAAGCGGAAGCCATTATTTTATGTTCCAGACGTTGTATGTGTTGAGGGCATTCTCCTTCCAAAATCATCCACCACATCTGATTGCATTATAGAATTCAGCAGAGGAATCAGAATTAGATCACTAAATTAGGCCCTAGACAGTCTAGTTAATGGGCAGTTAAGTGAAGGTAGAGAACCTCTTCCCAGCTCCTGGGTGGAGAACACCCAGGTAGCACTTTAAAACAAACCCTAAAGCACAACATTTTTCATGATCCCCCTCTCCTATTCATCTCCTCTGCTTTTTGTTTCTTTAGAAGTATTTTGCTCTTTGAAGATAAATGATTTCGCAGGTACAACCTTCTTCCTGTGTATACACTGACTTCAGTGATGTTAGTAGCAATTAAAGTGCTTCATATAAGAATAGAGTGCAAAGTCTTTCTCATTATAGGTTGGAAGCTGGCTTCTAAATTCTTTAAAATTAGCACATTGGAATGGAGAAACCTAGAGGGACATAATAAAGCAAACCTAGAGGAATGCGGTAAAACAGTCACGCGGTTGCATGGTGGCTGAGGGCTTAGTCATGTGGCATCGTGTGGGGGGCCAATAGAAGTGACTCCTGATTTCCCAAATAACAATTCCCTGTGAGTTTAAAATATATTTAGTGTAGATAGGGAGGATATTTGATAACAACGTTAACAGAGGGAATGTGCGTTTGTTAGGTGACTATTAAAACTAATTTGGCTTGTTTTGCCACCACTCTGTGATGGGAGCCTCACAAAACAGCATTAGCACGAACAACCAGCGATCCCCTGCCATCCTGACACAGTCCGGCTTGAGTGCATGTCACTGGACTGTAACAGGCATGTGTTTTCCTAACTAGTGTCCCTGAAATAGACACCACGTGGCAGTGCTGTTCAAATATATTTATCCCTAAAAGTAAATAAATCTGAGGGCCTGTTTCCCTCCCTAGTAAATCTGAGAGGCAAGTATGGGAGCTGGGACTGACTGAGTGACCAGACACACGATGAAGAGCCAAGGCCATGGAAAACCTCACATGTGAATGTAAGGCGTCAGGCCATCCTTTGTGGCCAATTCTGGTGTCATTCTAATCCTGTGCAAGTTGCCCCATGTGGCTTGAACCTCTGCTGCCAAGTTCAGACGTTAGCGAGGAGAGGTGGCAGCCTTTTCAAAGGACGAAGGCATGCAGGGTGAATAGCCTCTGCTCTCTTCCGCACCGAGGCTTCCTTTGAAATCCAGTCTCCCACGGAAACGTACTGCTCAGTGCGGTGCCTATGAAGAGAGTGTACAACAGTGATGGCGAACCTTTTGAGCTCGGTGTGTCAGCATTTTGAAAAACCCTAACTTAACTCTGGTGCCGTGTCACATATAGAAATTTTTTGATATTTGCAACCATAGTAAAACAAAGACTTATATTTTTGATATTTATTTTATATATTTAAATGCCATTTAACAAAGAAAAATCAACCAAAAAAATGAGTTCGCATGTCACCTCTGACACGCGTGTCATAGGTTCACCATCACTGTCTCTAGACTCTTAATAGGTTAAGAGAAAGATAAAGACAGCAAACTTCCTCAGGAAATCACTAATACTTAATGTAGTACCGTCAGGATGGTGTGTGGTACTTACCAAACCATTTGATTGTGAATCTTTTTTATTAGCGCATGCCTCGGGGTTCGTCTTCTAGGAAGTACTTTTGGGGAAATAGTGGTCTCTTCGCATTCCCATTTCCTGTATTCTGACGACCTTGCAACTCAAAACAGTGGTGCTGGACCAGCCCCGTGGTTGTCATGTGGGAGGGAGCCTGTTAGAAATCTCAGACTCCACCCAGACCTACTGGGTCAGAATCTGCATTTTAATGAAGATCCCCAGGCGGTTGGTACATGCGTATTAAAGCTGGAGAAGCAGCGTTTCAGGCTAGGGCTGGGTCAGCTTCCACATTCCTACCTGAAACCATTCTGGTAAAAGTCACCAATGACAACCTTCTTGCTCCCCAAATGGCCTCATTTGAGTCTCAGCTTCCTTGTCCGCTTGGGTAATGTAATGTCATATTGCTGACCAGTTCTTAAAATATTAGTGAGAAAGTAATATGTTCATAATAATAAATTTAAACTGTACAAAATGGTGCAAAATAAAAAGTTAAGGTTCCCCTATTGCACCCTCCTCTTGTTGCTAATTCTCAGAGATAACCCCAGACTTTTGTTTTGCTTTGGTTGTTGTTTTTGTTCCTTTCAGACATTTTTTGAAGTATGCAGGCATACACAATTTATTGCACAGGTGAGAGCATATTGAACAGACTGTTTTGTAACTTATTTGACAGTAAAATCAGAGACAGTACCCACTCACACAGACATTGTTCTTTCCTCAGAACCTTTTCCTTCCTTATCTCTCTGAAGTTTCTCTTTTCTGGGTTTCTCCTTACTCTCTGACCTCCTTTCCCATCTCTTGCTACCTTCCTTCCAGTCCCTCATTTCTGTTTTCAGCCACCGCCGTCTGTGTAGCACCTCCCAGCTCGCTGGTTTTGGAGAAGTCTCTTCTGAGCTCCATACCCTTTTCCCCAGGGACGATTGGACATCCCATAGGTGCCCCAAATCCAATACATTGATGTTCTTTGTCAAAATCTTCTCCTTTCCTTCTCTTCCCTTTCCTTCTTGTCCTGAAAAGATACCATTCGGGCCTCATTTTGGTGTGAACATTCAAATTCCGTCTGGATCTGAGTAAAGACTCATCAGCCTGTAACAAAGTTAAAAGTACAACCTGATTGTAAACACTTCAGTGGAAGCCTTGCGCTTTAGTGTTTGGTTATTAAATTGTCATCCAAATGATCCAGAATGTTCTTAACATTTGAAAAATTATCATCAAAATAAAGGTACAAAATGTAAAAATTCTCTCTGTAGAACTCTCAGGAATGCACCCAATGGCCCCAGTTGGAAAAATATTGGGTTAAGCTACTGGTTCTCAAAGTGTGGCCCGGGGACCAGGCTCCTCAGAACCTCCAGGAGTGCTGATTAGAAATGCAGGTTCCTGCTCAGCCTGGCCCCAGAACGACAGAATCAGAATGGGCCCAAGCATAAACCTGCACTTTTAATAAGCACGCTGAAGAGCACTTTGCTTGTAAGCAGATGAGCTAAGCAGCCCAGACCTGTAGTAAAAAACACATTGGTGAGCCTGCCCTAAGCATATGGCAGTTTTTAATTAGAGAGACTGAGAGGGCACTCAGCCCTTTCCATCCATTCCTGGGCCCTGGGAGGCAGGCCTCTGCCCCTCCCCTCTGTGGGCACCAGCTGCAGCAGCCTGAGCTTGCAGGGCTCAGCCCCCCGTGGCAGGGCAAAGCTTATCTCCTCCTTAGGGAAGTGGTTTGCAGGAAGGCTACCAAATGGAGGTCTTCTCAAATAGACGTAGCATTTATGATGCTTATTATTACTCTTCGTCACTATGCCAGACGTTGCTTCTGTCCTAAAACATTTGGGAGAGAAGCAAAATAAATGTGACCCATTTACTTTTCTTCTTGTAATTCTAAAAGCGTCATTATACTCTAGTCCTGTGTATATTTGCTTCCCTGAGACTGAATTCATAAATCAGGCTGTAAAGATTCTTGGAAAGTTTCATTCTTTCATGGTGCAGATTCAGAATCAGCCTGAGGACTCTGTTATAGCTGCTTCTCCCCACCTCCCAACCCCCATACCAGCTTTCAGCAAGATGGGCCAGTGACCGCCAGATAAAGTCTGGCTTCTGTGAGGATGTAAATGGAGATGGTGAGCCTTCCCTCTCTGACTGTTCAAACCAGCTGTTTTGTGACACTTCGCCCAGGAACAGAAGGTACTCTTCCGGTCTAGGCATCCCAGAATGGGGCTGCTGGTAGCCAGCTCACCCCCCTGTTTTTCCTTCTGACGCAGCCACAAGATCTGTTTTTTAAGTGGTGACTTCAGGACACGAGGGAGGTTTCCTTCTCAGCCTTGGATAAAGTTACTCCAAATCTCGGTGGCCCCAGAATTTAACATTTCTAGGGACAGATATTCTTGACATTCACTTCCAGGGTGTGTATATAGCTCCAAAAATGGTTATTGTACCTCTAATATTTTGATGCAAATTCTTTGGGACACGGTGCACCCTACCTTCCTGATAAATTTTGCGCAGGCACGGAGTAGACATAGATCAGCTCCTAAGATGGATTCAAATAAACTTGAATTTGCCTGTGAAGATAGTTCACAGATGGCAAACATTTTGATGCTCCCAAGGAACAATAGCCCTGTTTAGATAGTGATACCGATTTTCTATCCAACCCCTTTATCTCTCAAATAAATCATCTTCCCTTACTGATGCAATCATGGGACTTGGAGGATAAAATTCACATTCTTCTCAGAGCCAAGACTGGCTCCAGGGGATTTTCCCACCCCCTTTCCGTGCTATCCTCGCTGTCCTCTGATATGTACTCACAGATATGGTCTCTAAACTTCTGGATTCTGTCTTTGCAACCTCACAAAACACTTCTGTAATACAGAATGACACAAGTTTTACCCAATGTCAGGCCAATACTATCAAAGCAAGACCTTACCGATTCAACCTTCCTTTGATTCAACCGATATGGCATACTGTCTACCTGGCACTAGCGATATAGCATAGCGGTGACCAAGGCAGACCCCTCACTGGGCTTGCATTGCAGTAGGGGGTTTGGGGGTTGACTAAAAAGGAAATAAACAGAGTGGTGTGTGAGAGAGCACCTAGTGGTGGTGACATTTAGAGAGGAAGGTCAGAGAAGGAGGAAACTACAGAGTCAACTATGGCAAGAGATGATTTTAAAGGTTCTGAGCAATAGGAAATGCAAAGTCGTGGGTCATTCTAGAAACTATAAAAAAGGTCGGTGTAGCTAGAGTGTGGTAGGCAAATGGGAGAGTGGCAAGAAATGGATTTGGAAGGTTGGCAGTGCCTTTTTATGCCCAGACCAGGGTGCAGAGTTTCTTCTTTATGTCAAACATTGCAAGAAGCCACTGAAAGATTTTTAAACTAGGAAGTCATATGACCTGCTCTGCATTTCTAAAGGTCCCATTGGCTGCTACAGGGAGAAAGGATGGGAGGTGGACCAGCATGGAAGCAGGAATACCCATGAGGAGCTATTGCCGTAGTGCCGGCATGAGAGGACAGTGACTGGGAGAGGGCGGTAGTAATGGGGATGGGGAGAACTGGATGGATTGAGATATACTTTGCAGATTGACTCAATAGGACTTACTGATGCATTGGGTTGGTTGTGGGGAGGACTTTATCCCCAATACCTCTCATATTTTAATTTTCAGCACCATATGATTACAAATATATGCAAAAATATTTACAATGGGAAAAAATATCCCAAACTTTGATGCCGTTTCATTAGTCTTTGAACCCATTTTTTGGGGGGTCTGCTGTTGGAAAATCATCATTTGGGTTATGATGGCACTGAAATATTCTCACAGTTTGAGCTCTATATCTAGTATATTTCCATGGACAAACATCTAAGGGTATAATGGTTTAGGTCAGTGGTCACCAACCCGTGGTCCGCGGACCACTGGTCATCTGTGAGGTCTGAAAGGTGGGTGACCGCTGGTTTAGGTGACAGTGATGTTTGCGTGGCTGAGACTGGAGCTGGAATGAAGGTTAAATAAGACACATAGTGAGGTACGCAGAGATTGTGGACAAGCCAGTTGGTTTTTTAAAAAGAGTTAGATACAAGTTTAGCTAGGGCCAGTGACTCACAGAAGCTTCCAAATGGCCAAAATACAGTCCCAAATATGAATCAAAATTATACTAACAGATTAAGAAAAGACAGCAGCCTGCCAGAGGCTAAAGTCAGAGGAAAGGTAGTTGGAAGGCAGACACTCAAATCAGGATCTGAAACGGGAGCAAGCATACTACTGGGTCTAGTTACTTCAGCTCACAGTTGACTGTGGTCTTTCTCTGCGATCACTCAGTGCTTCTTCAGTCAACACCATCTCTGTAATGGTCCTCCTGGGTTTTAAGTGACCTAGGCCTGAGAAGGTGGCCCTCTTCTGCCAGAACTTTTCTCTCTCCTTGTAGAAATTGGGAATCAGGATAAGGAGAGTGTATTAAGGGCTCAGTGGAACTGGTTGGTTTTTCTAGACAATGTTTCTCGAAGTGTTTTTGGTAGAGTATTTACAACAGCAGCCATTTGTTGCTAGGGAAGGGCGCAGGAATCTGCTTCGTTAAATAGCTTCAAAGTGGACCCTCAGTACATCCGAGTTTGAGAATTATTATTCTAGGAACTGTGTTGAGGCTGATCGGTCAAACCCCTCAGAGTAATCTTTGACTGGCTTTTCCAGTAGTCCCCAACTTTTTCTAGGGCCTGTGCCAGAATCCTGAAAGTTGGATTTCTGTTTGGGCTTCGATGTTAGTTGAAGTGGGTTATGTGTGGGGTTTAGAATGAAATTTATACTATTAACTCTGGACTTTCTCCTCCTCGTGAGAGAAGTGGAAGGGGGATTATGTGACTCACCAGCTCATTCTGGAGGATGCTCCTACCATCTCCCCACCTCACAAAACTCCAGAACAAAGACCCTAAAAGGACATGGTGGGAACACAAATAACTAACTCCTCATGCTCCCATGAGGCCTCCTGGTCAGAAGGGTGCTCCAGATGGCCTCTGCCCATAGCTCAGAAAATTCCTGGGAGAGGGAGAAGGCCTGAGGGAGGGGTTGAGCTTTCAGTCACAAATGGAGAGTAGCAAACTTGATCTTCTCACACAAGATCAAAGTTTTCACCACCATTAATAAATTATTCAGTGCAAAGCTGTGTGTTCTGGTAAATATAGCATTCCAGCTTAACTCATCCCTTCTGGCAAGTACCTTGTTTTCTTACAACTCTTGGCTGAACTGAAATCTTGGGGGATTTATTCACACACAAAGTGCTTATAAAAACAGAATATGTGTCTTAAAACTAATTATTTTACTTCCAAACTCATTATTGTTTGCTTCTTTCTAATATCTCTAGGAGATTTGTTTTATTCTGCACCTAAAATGGGAGAGGAATTAAGTAAAGCAGAATAGTGACTGTTCTTACTATCTCTACTCACTGTTAATGTCTATTGCCATCCAGTGGTTGAGATGAAAATATCCAACCTTCTGCTTTTTTAACCTCATCTCAAACCACCGCAATTTAAAATTTACAGATCTCCTGGGCTATGATGTAAGAAAATATGTCTTTAAATGATTTTACAGTGTCCACAGGGCTGGATCACTTATGTGCTGGTCAATCATTTCAATCACCATTCGCATTTTCCTTGGAACAACCACAAGGCCAGAGGTTCAAAAAAAATTCCTAAATGGGTAACTTAGTTTTTACCAAAATTAATTTTAAGGTAAACCATTAATTTTAAGCCTGTACTAAAACATAAGATATAATGCTATGCAGAATGTATGAACCATAGTTTTGTACTAACTTCATTTTTGGATCAGCACCCTCATTTTAAATCGAAGTCAAGGGTTGAGGTGATAGTTGTTCTAGGTGATACTGGCGGGGGTTGGGGGATAGAAGAACCAGTATTAGAAATAAGATTTGACTCTCATTCAATGTCCTTTTCCAATGAAATTGATTTCCAGGTAGTTGATTTGTTTATAAGCAAATCTAAATGCTTTTCTATGTTGTTTAGAACTTGGAGCTCTAAGATTTAATATCCTAAATATATATTTGATATCCTAAATATATAAATAGTTTCATAATTATACACACTATGCACATCTAGTTCAAGTGTTAGCATGGTCAGTCAGCTGGAAATTCAATCTAATTCCCTGAAAAGAATTTAATTTAAAAATTTCTTAGCTTAGCTAACTTATGATTGAATCAATTTTACATAGATTCATAGTTTTCTCAAATGTTGGAAGTAAATAAAATCACAGATAGCTTTATTCTAACTAATTTTGATATAAGTAAAATGGCCTCATTGTCAATTTGTCCCTTTTATTATTTTTTCCTTCCCTTTGATGGGGCCCATATTTTTAGGCCATTTTTTTTTATTCTTCTGAAAACAGAATCTTGATAATTTGAGGTATATTTTATATATTCCATGAAAATGTGCTCTAATTCCAAAGCTCCAAATCCTGGCTTTGACTTGATGTCTGAAGCCTCTCATGGTTTACATTCTGGTTTCCATGGAGACCACATGTTTCCCGTTAGTGTGGCTAAAACCATGGAGGCCTTGGTGATGGAGAACCCTCTAGGCCAAACCCCAGAGGCTGAGGGCAATGTCCTTTGTGAAGGAGACACCTTTTGATTCAGCCTTACTTTTCATCTGTCAAATCTGTACTGATTTGCCTCTAGGATGAGACATAAGATCATTCAATTTCTCTCTCCCACTGTACGTAATATTTGCCCTTGTAATTAATATGATGCCCATTTGGTAACAGGTAACGATGGGTAACTCTCCACAAAATTGATACTTCCTCTTCCATAATACGGAGTCATTGCTGGGAAGTGGCTGCCCAGTCTGGGACTGCATTTCCCAGCCCTCCTTGTATCGAGGTGAAGCTATGAGCCTAATTCTTATCAATGGAATGTGAGTGGAAGTGATATGGGTCACATCTGGAGCAAGATGGTGAAGATAGAATTGTGCCTTTTCCTCCTTCAAGGCTCTAGGCCTAGAGGATGACAAAGGAGAAGGAACCTAGGTCCCTGAATGACTACCTAGAAGAAATCTGCCTACTAATGAACACTCACATTGATCTATTAAGTTAGTCCAAAATAAATTTCTCCCATGTTAAGCCACTGAAAATTTGAGGTTATTTGTTACTGTAGCCTGCTTCATCCTGACTAATATGATAACCCATGATGTAACATGTGGTTGAGAAAGAAGAGTTATAGTTAGAGATTGTGCCCTATAGTTGCATAATTTTATGTCTTGCTTCTCCTTCTCTATATACCTTTCTCCTTTGTACTCTCCTTTGCTGATGTTAATGAGCCCTACTGTTAGAGCTACTGGTAAGGTAATTCTGAGCAAATTAGAAAAAGACAATTCTGACCTCAAGATGTTTTATTGCTACTTCTCAAAATATTGTCATAAAAACTGAACAGATCGTTAGTAACCACAAGGTGAATAACTGGTGCCCTTTAGAGTTGTACAAAGTAATAAGTACCCCTGGTGATGACTATCAGGTCACTCAGAGCAAAGAAGTTTCTGTGAGATAGACCACGGGGCGGGTTGCAGAAGTCCCTCTGTGTAGGGCGAGCCCCAGGCAGAATTGGGAAATAGGCTCAGTATCTTGAGATCCCCTGCTTCCCACCACTCATGTATCCCCAGACTCAGTGCTGTCCCTCAGCTACGCAAGGCTCCCTCAGTGTTCCTGAGCTTTCCCTGCTTCCCTTTCCAAACACACATTCCTGTATTCTGTATCCTTGGCATCCTCATGCTCTCCATTTCTTAGAGTGAACTACACACATTTATTTGATATAACAGTTCCTTTTCCTGTGTTAGTGAACTAGTGTTGATTCCTCATATGCAGCAGATCTCCAGGAGGCTCTGCAGGTCTGAAGGAAGGAGCCACCTTAGAGTAAGGTTGGTCCACAGGCTTAGGGAGTAGTAGGCCAAGACTCCATTCTCAGCGCTGTGTGTTCTGAAACACAAACATATCAGAATCTAGTTTAAACCAGAGTGCCAGTTTATAAATTTACACTGGAGATGTACCAGGGGAACTCCATCCTAGTATACAGATCAGCTCATTGTTGCCTGGTGAGCGTAGAATTGGAGCAAGAAGAGTGCATTGTTTCATTGGAAATTTCCATCATATTTGGCAGCCTGTGAACTGTTCTGTTCTCTAAGGACTGGGATCCTCAACTAGAATCCTGTCCCCTCCAATGGCCCCATGTCTCAATTCCCCTTCTCTAGACTCTGCATAATTTTGATTGCATATCCCCTCTTCACTGGGACAAGAAATCATGGGCCAGCTGGGTTTAGATTCTAGCTCCCCCATGTGTCACTAGCTGTGTGATCTGGGGCAAATGTGTCAGTCTTCTTTTTCATTTGTTTAAAGGAGAGAACAGTAGCTGCATCACAGAATTCTTGCAAGGATTAATTGAAATAATTTGGTTAAGTAATTACTCTCTCATTTTATTACTATTTAAATATTTATGTTAATAATTATACAATGAGATGGGGCTTTGGAAGAATCTAGTTCAGTTACTCATTTAGTGCAAGAATTATTTCTGCAACATAATCTTTCATAAAATTTCAATTAATAAGTTTACAGGTTTTCTTCATATGTCACAGTTTGGCTGCTTTCCAATGATTTATAGGACGTTGACTTGATTTCACTAATAAGCTCTTTCCCAAGCATATTCTGAGACAGGTTGCCTCAGGGGAGGTTTCCTGAAGCCAGCTGACCCAATTTATCATCTTCTGTTGAATGGTGTTTTCCCAAAAAAAATATATATGCTTAGGCCCCAACCTAAATATCTTTGGCTGTAATGTCCACAGATCAGTATTTTTTAGTACCTTCAGGTGATTTAAAACATCCATCTGGGGTTCCCAAGCATTGAGCTCACCCTGTCTGTGGTGAATGGGCTCCTGTTATCTTCAGCCCCATTTGTTGTCTCTGCTCAGGCTCTGGCATTCTGTACTTTTTTTACTCTGTTAGGCCATGCTGCAGTAAGTAAACCCCAAATCTCAATGGCTGAGCTCCCTGAACATTTATTTCTAGCTCACATAAAATCTGATGCTATTTGATGGGGACTCTCCTTTATTCAATTACAAAAGGGTCCAAGTTCTCGCCCTCCATGCCACTGAGTATCAACATAAGACTTCCAAGTTGCCATGACAGAGGGAGAGAGCTGGAAGGCGGGGCACACTAGTACTTCAAAATCTCCTTCTGGAAATAACACATGTCACTTTTGCTTATGGTTCATTGGCCAGAATTAGTAACTGGTTCTCTCCTGATGCATGGGACACACTAGAAGCCTGATCAGCATCAGGTCCTTGTCACAAACCTCCTGCACAATTATCTGTTGTTTTAGGTCTTCATAGCACATAATCAGTTCCCAGTGCATTATGTGTGCATTTGTTTATTGCTTGTCTCTACCACATAAATTTTTAAGCTCTTTAAGATCACACTCTTTTGCCACTATAATTCCAGTGCCTATAAGGGTGCCTGGTAAGGAGTAGGGACGTAATAAACATTTGATGAATAAATGATGGTGACTCCAGACCCATAGGTGAAACCACTGAAATGTATTATGGTATTTTATTGTATGCCTTGTGTTTTATGGCTTGTGTGCTCTTTTCCAAGCGCTTGTTTAAATGTTATTGAGTCTGAGGAAAGATGAAAGAATAATAGGCCAATTAAGAAGAAAACATTGTGTGTAGATCCCCAACTGTTACTCACAAAGAGCATCTACCTCAGTGATTCTCAACCTTGGCTGCACATTAGAATCACCTGGGAATCTTTTTAAAATCCTGATTTCTGGGCCTCATCCTCTGGAAATTCTGTTTCTTTGTTATGGGGTGGGGCCAAAACATTAGTAACAACGAAACAATTTCCAGAGGATGAGGCCGAGAAATCAGGATTTTAAAAAGATTCCCAGGTGATTCTAATGTGCAGCCAAGGTTGAGAACCACTGATCTACCTCTTGGCTGTATGCTCCTGGAGTGATCGGGAAGGCAAATGCAGTCAGCAGAGAAAGATGCTTTCTGAGGTTCAGCTGATATCACCAATAAAAGATTTGAGTTGACACAGCAGAAGGTGACATCACTGTAGGCCTGTGTTCAGCCTTTCTCTACTGAGCCTATGGAAGTTGTACAAGACCAATCTATTGAAACTTTATAACCCCTATAAAATGGGAACACTTTCTGCAGTGAATGCTTCTTGTTATTTTGAACACAGTAGAACCCAATTAAAAAACTAGGCTTGTTATTAAGGCTAGTATAGAGACAGGAGGTATTATGTAATGATTAAGGCATGAGCTCTGAAATAAGACCGAGTTTCAACCCTAGTCCACCACTTGTTGGCCTCAAACTTCCTAAGCCTTATCTGTAAAATATGGCTAATAATTCCTACTCCCTAGAATTGTAATGAGATGTAAATGGCATACATTGAATAACATCTTTAAGGAGCTTAAGTTAGTGGAAACCCTGGCACACTGTAAGTGGCAGCAGTTATCATATTCTATGACTGGATCGTGTTTTCTGTATTAGATACAGCAATACGTCCAGATTATGGTCAGTAATGGTGTTACCAAGGATACGAGAGGCAGCAGGTGGCTCTCCTCAGTGGATTGGCCTCCTGGCCTTCCTTCCAAGGCTGGCTGTATGGCAGGCCTGTAGAGCAAGGCCATGGCAGCCCAGCCATGCCCTTGAGCTCCATCAGCACTCTCCTGTGCACTCAGCATTCCTGTTCCTCAGGTGGGGAGGATCTGAGTGAACTGCTTCAGCACCTCTTACAGCCCATCTCACGGGCATTATGCCTCCTCATCCACCATTAGGGCTACTTTCCTTTAAAAAGGACTGAATTCATGGCAAGCTTGGAATGCTGACTATTCTTCCTCATTTCCCCAAGTATAACTCTACTCACAAAGAAGTTTATCCCTGTGATTTATTTTTAAGCTACCTTCTGAACAGTCAGGTTCTTTAGGAATATTCAAAACATGGAATCAACCTTTTCCAGTAGATAGACAAATCCTTGAGGGTTTGTTTCTTATATAAAACTAGAGGCCTGGTGCATGAATTGGTGCACGGGTGGGGTCCTGCCAGCCCACCCTGAAAGGGGCCAATTGGGCCCAGCTGGCCAGGGGGAGGGGACGCGGGAGGTTGGCTGGCCGGCCCTGCCCCTGATCAGGGTGGGGGGAGCCGATCAGGGGCAGGGATGGCAGGGGGAGGCTGCCACAGTAAGTTGGTGGGCTGGCCCTGCCCCCAGGTCGAACTCCCAATTGAACTCTCAGTCGAGGGGACAATTTGCATATTAGCCTTTTATTATATAGGACTAGAGGCCCCGTGCACAAAAATTTGTGCACTCGGGGGGGTCCCTCAGGCCGGCCTGTGCCCTCTTGCAGTCTGGGACCCCTCAGGGGATGACCACCTGCTGGCTTAGGCCCA
>NW_005366214.1:4452911-4456315 GCF_000412655.1 Myotis brandtii
GCCTCCTGCTCACTCCAGCTCCGTGGCCACCACCATCTTTGTGACGGAGTGAGGAAGTGAGGGTGTGATGGTTAATTTGCATATTACTCTTTTATTAGATAGGATGTTTCAGATGACTTTCATTTCTCTCAACAAGCGCTCCATTTTTGTTATACACTTTCAGTTATCCTAAGTGGGAACTAAACTTTGGTGTGGTTCCAATTTAGAGCAGTCCCTTGTCTGCCTGGTCCCCTATAGGCAAGTAGGCTGGCACCAGGCTGGGAATAGGATTTATGCATGACTTCTATCTCTATCCTGGGATGTCTCTTGTAACATCTTGTTTTGCACATTATGTTTCATCTTCCTTGTCCACCATTTTCATGCTTTCAAAAATAATTATGGATTAGCTCACTTCAAAAATCCACATAAAGTATTTCACAAGCACTGACAAAGAATTTTCATCCATAAAATGGCATGTATTTTAATTATCCCTTAAAAAGATAAGGTTAGGGTTGGCCCTTCAAATACTTAACTCTTGTCTATGATTTGAAAATGAGTATGCATGCTTCTATTTTTTCAAGATATTTAAAATAGATTACTGTGGAAAGTTGTATACACATATTAGACAGAATAGTATAATGAACTTCAACATATATAGCAATAAAATTTAATAATCATTTTTCACATTAATTTGATCTACTTTTGGGGGGAACATATTTTAAATTAAGTCACAGCCATCAAGATATTTCACCCAAAATGCTTCAGTGTACATCTCTAAAAATAGCATTTTCTTACATAAGCACAGGACCATTGTTACATCTAATAAGACAAATACTTTAACATCATCTAATGTCCAGTTCACATTCAAATTCCACAATGAATCCTCCAAATTTTTTTTCAGTTGGTCACTTTTAATTAGCCAGTGAGCAAATAACACTCAACTTCTGTTTTTCCACTATATTGACTTTAATGAGAACATTGAACTGTGGAAAGTTCCCTTGGTTTGTATATTACATAATGATCAGATCTATTTCCTTTTTTCCTCATTATTTTATTATGGAAATTGTTAAACATACAGCATAGTCTAAATAATGCTTCAGTGTACACCTGTTTACATGGTTCTGTTTTTAATTTTTTTCCTGACTGAGACTTGATAGTGTCTATACCTCAGATTCAGTGACAAAGTGAGTATTCTATGGGGCTTCTTTTTATTTTTTATTTATTTTTATTGATTTCATAGAGCAAGGGAGAGGGAGAGAGAGATAGAAACATCAATGATGAGAGAATCATTGATCAGCTGCCTCCTACACGCCCCCCCCTGGGGATCGAGCCGCACCCAAGGCATGTGCCCTGACAGGGAATTGAACCGTGACCTCTGGTTCATAGGTCGATGCTCAACCACTGAGCCACGCTGGCCAGGCAATGGGGCTTCTTTTTAGATGGAAGCCTTAAATAATGTTTGCAAAGTAGATGGATAATATGCTGATTACTTTTGCATGGTGTGTAAATCTTGAGAGCATCTTCTCCAACTGGGTAGCTCATGCCAGCCTATAAATATTATTAAGCCTGACTTTCAGTTGACAGTATTTTTCTGGGGCATCCTCAACGAGCCAGGAGCTGCACTGTGACAGCGGCATCACCACTGTGGGTTACGTGAGAAAATGACAAGCCGCCCCGTCGAATACTGAAGCAATTGGAGCAGGCACTGTGTTTACAGCTTATTCGGTGTCAGTTGTGTTTCAACATTATCTAAAAATATCATGCGAAGGGACTTGGAAAGGAGAAAACAAATCTGGTTTTTAAAGCGTCTGTCTGCGGGTTGCTGCAGTTGCCATGGAGATCAGAGAAGCAGAGCAGATTTTCACGGCGTTACCACCCTGAGCTTGTTTTTGAGCAGATTCGTGAGACTGGGCTTTTCTTCCTCCCATTCTGGGTGGTTTTGTTCGACATAAACTCGCCTGAATAATATTAACATATTGCTTGTGTGAAAGCACATTAGATACTAATGCTTGGAGTTGCTTTTAGCAGCAAGATTTAACAATACAGGATTCGTTTTTATCTGCATGTTTTTAAATAGACTGACTCCCCTAATCATCGCTGACATAGAGCTCAGCATGGAGCGTAAGGAAATGCTAGTTTAATATTTTAGTGCCATCTGCTGTGCGTTTCATAGCATTCTATCCCATCTGGCTTATTTGCAGCAATCCCCCCGCCCCCCCCCCCCCCCCCCCCCCCCCCCCAGTGAGTCTTAGTAGAAGCAACAAATCTCTTTCCAAATCTTTTATACTGATTGGCGGTTTCTACTGATCACTGGGTGAGGCTTTTGGCAGAGGAGTATGTTTCCTTGGCTCTAGGTGTTCATTTCCTGCAGACTTAGGTTTCAGTTCAGTGGAGTGTGCAGGGATGTGTGATATTTATCAAGCAGTTAACACATTCTTACACCTCTCCGCTTTATCTCAAATGACAGCTTGGCTCATGGTGAGTGAACATTTGTAAATTTAGCAACATCAATCAATCAGTCAATCAATAGTTATTGAGAACCTATTACGTGCCAGGCTCCTTCCTAAACACAGTGGAGGGAGTGGAGATCCCAGGGGGTGTAGTTAGTGGGAGACTAACAGTATACAAGTAAACACACATATTACAGTATCTCCTCGTGTAAGTGCTGAGAATTAGAAAAATAACGCAGGCTAAAGGGAGAGCTATTTTAAATGGGATAGTCAGAGATAAATGGCAGAACTAAAATATTGCAGTGGACATCTCTAATATGTGATGATTGCTAACAAGGACAACAGATGCGCCTTCCAACCCTGTGCCTTGAGGCTCTTGTTAAAGACAGACTTGTCTTATTGTTAGCTAATTAGTTATCTTTCAACATTAACCAGAAATATTATGCAGATGAAAAACAAATCTGTTCTATGGAAGCTGCCAGGCAGTTTGTATTATTGCTGTGGAACTGGGTGGGCCTTGCACTTGACACAGGTTGGCAGTTCTTTGAATCAGCACACGATCAGAGCACCTGTATGTGTCTGCTTCTTTGTTGGGTTCCACGGGGAACACCAGGTAATTTAAAGTCAGAACCTGCTCCAGGAGGTGCTTGCACTGAACACTTCACCAACTCTCCACCTCCTGGGATAGAATGAGTGTATATGGAGCATTTAAATAACAACACCAGCTCCTGTTATGATTAACTCTCACTATAAATGCTGTCAATCTTAAGTGCAATCGTATTGGATTTCAGAGGAGGGAGAAGTACTAAGATGTTCAGTGCATTTCTCTTTATTTACCCTCTTTAAAGATCGGTTTGAGCTGAAAATTGAGCCCCATGGAGTCTACTAATATTCCTATCATTAGAAACAAAGGAGATTCTGAATTCGCTAATTAAAACCATGAACAATCTACATGGATTCATGTGTGTGTGTGCA